>NC_054705.1:16013996-16206930 GCF_016097555.1 Gigantopelta aegis
AGAATGCATCTGGCCCCTCCCCCACCCCCCACCCCCACCCCCCAATTTAAAACAAATAAATAATAATACTAATAAAAATAGTCCTAGCTACGACCGTGATATTTTGTTAGACAAATAGTAGTGCGAACTGTCCTTTAAACATTTGTAATTAATAACGGGGGCGGGACGTAGCCCAGTGGTAAAACGCTCGCTTGGTGCGTGGTCGGTCTAGGGCCATTTCTCGTTCCAGCCATTGCACCATGACCGGTATATCAAAGGCAGTGGTACGTACTGTCCTGTCTGTGGGATAGTGTATATAAACGATCTTTTGCTACTAATGGAAAACATTTAGCGGGCTTAGACTATATGTCAATATATATATATATATATATATATATATATATATATATATATATATATATATATATACTCTGTCAAAAAAGAAACGCATAGGTGATAGGGAAAGAAGAAAAGTGTTTGATTTTTTGTACAATGTTGCTGAATGGCCATTTTTGTTAATATTCCCGGAATGGGACAGCATGCCCAAATGCACCCTAAAACAAATTTAACGCACGTTGTGGCACGTTGTGCGACAATTGCAGGAAATCGGCGTGAAATGGTCAGAGTTTGGCGAATGCTCGTGGAACTCGGGGAAAAGATTGGGCTAGTGATGGGTATTTAAAGCTGCAATGCTCGCAATAATGCCTCATTTCCATTTCGACGTAGACGAGTTAGAAGATGCCAAGACTAAACCTCCAGAATCGAAACATTGCAATAGGCCGCCTCCAGTTAGGTGAATCGCAGTCAGCAGTCGCACGCCACATGAACGTCCATGAGAGTACCATTTCACGTCTCTGGGACAGGTACCAAAAGTTTCAATCAGCTGAAGACCGGCCCAGAAGTGGAAGACATCGCATAACAACTGCAGCACAAGACGGCTACATCCGGGTTCTGCACTTGCGTCACCGAACTGCCACAGCAACGAACACTGCTGGGCGCATACCTGGTTTCAGAAGGGTGTCTGCACAAACCATTCGGAACCGACTTCTAGAAGCTGGTTTACGGGCTAGGAGACCGTATGTTGGCCCCGTCCTGCGTCAACATCGACATTTACTTGTTCGCTGGTGCACGAATGTACAGGAGTGGAACTTGGGGAAACTGGCGGCGAGTATGGTTCAGCGACGAGTCACGTTTCCTTCTACAGCGACGTGTTGGACGACAATGTGTTTACAGAGCAATGGATTTCCTACAGAATGAGAACATTAATGTGCTGCCATGGCTATCAAGATCCCCAGATCTCAACCCTACTGAACATCTATGGGACGAACTAGACAGACGTGTACGCCAGCGTGACCCGGAGCCTCAGACGCAACTGTCACATGCACTGCAGGAAGAATGGGGTAGGATTCCCACTGCCACATTCTCATGACTGCCGTCAGTCCATAGCAAGAACATTGTCACATACTCATGTCAAATTTGACTGTGATACGATTATAAATAACGAAATTATGCCACTTTGTATTAAAGAGATAATTCCATGAATATTTCGCCTATGCGTTTCTTTTATGACAGAGTGTATATATGTATATATATATTAATATTTATTTATTTATTATTATTATTATTATTATTATTATTATTATATATAATATATATATATATTTTTTTAAAGCATGTCTTAAGCACTCTACTGTATGGAGCAGACTCCTGGAAAATGACCAAGACCATCTTTCAAAATCGGTGCCTTCACAGGATTCTGAATATGTTTTGGCCCAACATCATAACCAAGGAAGAACTCCCATAAAAACTCCCATAAACCAAGGGAGAACTCCATAAACAAATATCCACACAGTCATTGGTATTGGGAGATCAAGCGCCGAAGATGGCGCTGGATTAGTCATATTAGCCATATTATCAGAATTCCTCAAACAACCCTACCAAGAGTGGCACTACGATGGACCCCCTCCTGGAAAAAGAAAACGAGGAAGACCGAAAGAAACACGGAGGACAGTAGAGAAGGAAATCCGAGAGGGCAGTCTGAGCTGGGGGCTGCTGGAGAAGCTGGCAAAAGACATGCAGTAGTGGCGATCTCTGGTTACAGCCTTATGTGCTTCTTATGTGCACGAAGGGGATTAAGTATGTAAGTAATATATATATATATATTATATATATATATATATATATATATATATATATATATATATATATATATATATATATATATATATATATATAATATATATATATAAACCTATCGCTAAAAATATATTTTAGGAAATACAATGAAATTTAACCTAGTACAAATATTAGAACGATCAGAAACACATTTAATATATAGCCGTTAATATTTTATGCAAAAAAATATATTTAATATGTAATTACAATCGTTAAACAGTCTGTGTTAGTCGATAACATCTAAAAAAAATTGTAGCAAACTCAGGAAATAAAAACCCTTTTTTATTTACACAGGAAGTTTTAGAAAAACAAATATATTATTGATAGTTACATATACCGCATTTGATCTGTCAGTCAGACATGGCCCCCACCTCACATATCTACTTGCTTCCGTCGTGCCCGATAAACAAATCTTTAAGTATCTTAAAACTCGTGCGATACCCATTTTTTGCCAGGTAACTAAAAATCTCGGTGCAAAACGTGTTATATGTCTACTACGGGATGTTGATAAATTGTTTATATCAGAGTTATTTAAAATAGTAACTTTAAAGGGAGATTCCTGAATTTGCTGCATTGTAAGATGTTTCCGACTAATAAAATATGTTTACGATTAAACTGACATATTAAATATAAAAAAAGAAAGAAAGAAATGGTTATTTAACGACGCACTCAACACAGTTTAATATTAAACATATTTTCTTGTTTAGAATATCAGTGTCTGTATATTCAATGTGTTTCTGGTCATCTCAGTATTTGTAAGGAGCCCAAACTGGATTTTGTCTTCAATAATTTCGTCCCTATTTTATTTTTTTTTTTTTGGAAATAAAATGAAATTTAACCTAGTACAAATATTAGAACGATCAGAAACACATTTAATATACAGCCGTTAATATTTTATGCAGAAAAATATATTTAATATGTAATTACAATTGTTAAACAGTCTGTGTTAGTCGATAACATCTAAACAAATTGTAGCAAACTCAGGAATGTCCCTTTAACAGCAATACAGTGACGAATGTATGATGTCGGACACACCCGTTGGAGAGAATATCGTTATTTTTCTTAACACATACTGTTAACACACATACGTGCGATATCATTTTGAAGATATACGACTGGCTGCGTCTGCAATTAAGATTGATTTTGTGCAATGGAGTCGAGCATATCCAATATTTTTCCTAAAACCAAAGTCAAGGACGTTATTAAGGTAACACATACAGCGCTCGCCTAAGTGTGGTCGGTGTAGGGTCGGTTCCCGTCAGTGGAACCGTAGGCGTATTTTTCGATTTAGTCAGTGCTCCACAGCTAGTGTAAAAAGGCTATGGTATGTACTATCCTGTCTGCGAGTGGATGCATATTTAACGATCCTTTGAACACTGTATGTAGCCCAGGGAGTGACTGCAGAACATTTCCTCTACACTTATCTCATTGGTCCTTAACCATATGTCTGACGCCATAGAGTCGTAACTGAAATGTGTTGACCCAGAACCCCCCCCCCCCCCCCCCCCACCCCCCGCGCCTACGCCCCTGCTAATATAAACACTAGGATGACTGGAAACAGATATAATATTTTACGCAGAAGATTCCATTTCCATTTCAACATATTTTCGGGATTATATCCAATTAAGGTTCAAACACGCTGTCCTGGGTACACACCTCAGCTATCTGGGCTGTCTGTCCAGGACAGTGGGTTAGCTGTTAGTTGGTTAGTGGTTAGTGAGAGAGAAGAGGGTGTAGTGGCCTTACACCTACCCAATGAGCCCTTAATAACTCGCTCTGGGTTGGAGCCGATACCGGGCTGCGAACCCTGTACCTACCAGCCTGTAGTCCGATGGCTTAACCACTACGCCACCGAGGCCGGTGGGAAGATCCCCTTTAATACAGAAAGGAAGTTACGACGATTGTTTGAGCTGGTATAGCTTTGTGACTAACCAATTAGCTGGGTAAAGTGTTGTAGTTAAGTTGTTATTACAGTGTCAATTTTCTCTTAAAATGCTGTCAGGCAGGATCAAAGTTTCTGCGTAATACATTTCTTAGATCTATTTGTTATATATCTAACTACTATTACCTATCGAAACAGGAAGATGAACCAATGTTGTTGTTTTTAAATAATATATATATATATATAAAAACAGAAAATGACATATCTATTGTACTACTGATGACTTTGGTGATGAATTTTACTACTTATTTATATTTAAATCATTTTCAGAATAGAGATGTAAATAATATATTCACAGATATTATATTACATGACCCAATTGCAAACGCATTTAAGCAGCTTTTTAATTGTACAAATATTTTCACTCTTAGAAAGTTGTGTAGATTTATAACTGTTATGAACAAGCATTCCTGTTCTTCCAAAAACTTAAATTACTGTATTTACACTTTATGAATTGTTTTTCAAACCCTGTCACCTTGGTGCTCTTATATATGTATACATGTATTCCTCAAATGCGATAGCACGATGGCCCTGGGCGTAGTATAGTTCTGTTCTATTCCGTTCTGTTCTGTTACTATACAAGAGCTCCAGCCGTCATGCAGTCGCAATACAGTCTCATTGTGATTGTTAAAACTTTATTTTCAAGGCCGTAGGAAGCACGTTTACAAGTTTATTATTGCCATAAGCTTTACAACTCATCAGCATACATGATAAATGCATGGGACTGTAGCCAAGTGGTATTAAAATCTTCGCCCGATGCGCGGTCGGTCTGGGATCGATCCCCGTAGGTGGGCCCATGGGGCTATTTCTCTTTCCAGCCAGTGCACCACGACTGGTAATCAAAGGCCGTGGTATGTACTACCCTATTTGTGGGATGGTGCATATAAAAGATCCCTTGCTGCTAATCGAAAAGAGTAGCCCATGAAGTGGCGACAGCGGGTTTCCTCTATCAATATCTGTGTGGTCCTTAACCATAATATGCTTGACGCCATATAACTGTAAATAAAATGTGTTGAGTGCGTCGTTAAATAAAACATTTCTTTCTTTCTTTATTTCCATAAGTTTTACAACTCATCAGCATACATACTAAATACCTAGGGCGGGACGTAGCCAAGTGGTATTAAAGTCTTCGCTTGATACGCGGTCGCTTTGGGATCGATCCCCGTCTGTGGGACCCTTGGTTTACTTCTCGTTCAAGCCAGTGCACCACGACTGGTTTATCAAAGGCATTGGTGTGTGCTATCCTGTCTGTGAGTTGGTGCATCTAAAAGACATCTTGTTACTAATGGAACAATGTAGCGGGTTTCCTCTCTACGACTAAAACTCACGACTGTCCCTTTAAAAGCGCGGCACTACTACGAAACATTTATACGACTTAGGCATAGGCGTAGTAACATTAAATTCAGGGGAAAACATGCTTAAAAGTTCTATAAGTACGGAGTTTATTTCCTCTATTTTCTTCTTGTAGACGTGTCATGTTCCACAACGGACGCGATGTAGCCCAATGGTAGGTCTACAGCGTTCGCTCGATACGCGGTCGATGTGAGATCGATCCCCGCCGGTGGGCCCATTGGGCTATTTCTCACTCCAACCAGTGCACCACGACTGGTATATCAGAGGCCGTGGTATGTGTTATCCTGTCTGTGGGATGGTGCATATAAAAGATCCCTTGCTGCTTATCGAAAAGAGTAGCGGGTTTCCTCCCTCAATATCTGTGTGGTCCTTAACCATATGTCCGACGCCATATAACCGTAAATACAATGTGCTGAGTGCGTCGTTAAATAAAACATTTCCTGTTCCACAACATTTGTCCATTTAATTTTGAAACAATCTAATGCGTTTCTGTCCGTTTCTGATATTGAAACTACAGTATTAAAAAGATGCATTGCACTATTAAAACCCACGGGCCGATTTCACAAAACATCGTAAGTTTACGATATAGTTATATACCGGTCATACGTTTACACGTGTTCAGCGTCTCTTTCACGCAGAACATTACGATATAGTTATATACCGTCCATACGTTTACACGTGTTCGGCGTCTCTTTCACGCAGAACATTACGATATAGTTATATACCGTCCATACGTTTACACGTGTTCCGCGTCTCTTTCACGCAGAACATTACGATATATATACCGTCCATACGTTTACACGTGTTCGGCGTTTCTTTCACGCAGAACATTACAGGGCCGTACCCTCCGGGGGGGGGGGCAGGGGGGCAGCTGCCCCCCCCCCCCGAGAATCTTGTCCTTTTTTTATTATTATATATCTCCAGTAATAGCATAGAAATGTTTAATCTTTATAGTATGTTAAAAATTATTTATAAAATTTAGTGCCCCCCCATGGATTTTGGTCAGGGTACGGCCCTGCATTACGATATAGTTATATACCGTCCACACGTTTACACGTGTTCGGCGTCTCTTTCACGCAGAACATTACATCATTACAGGAATGGAGCATTTTAAAGACAAACGAAATTGAAATACTATGTACGTATATTTCAAACTATATTTGTTTAGCGGCAATACGACTTGTGGTTTAGGTTTACGTGAAAAACTAGGCTTGCGATTTTTTATGCACTAAGCATTCTGTGAAATGTAAAATGCCAGTTTTTACAATGTGAACCGCCCAGCTCTAAATAGTTCTGCTATTGATAACCATAGGATCGATTTTTTGACGAGTGTAGAGGCGGATCTAGGGGGCCCCAGGGGCCCGCCGCCGCCCCCCCCCCACACTAAATTTTGAGACGGTTATAATTTTATTATATGCCTATATTCATTTTTTTTTTTTACGATCCCCCTCCAAACCTTCCCCAAAGTTCCCTTAGCATTCCGCCTCATGTCATTACCCCCCCCCCCCCCCCCCAAATGGATTTTCTGGATCGGCCATTGGAGTGGCTTGATATCGTTTCACTGGCAGACATACGGAAATGTTTTAGTTAACGACGCACTCAACACATTTTATTTACGGTTATATGGCGTCGGACATATTGTTACGGGTCATATAGATATTGGGAAAAGAAACCCGCTGTCGCCACTTCATGGACTACTCTTTTTCGATTAGCAGCAAGGGATCTTTTATATGCACCATCCGATAGACAGGATAACACATACCACGGCCTTTGATATACCAGTCGTGGTGCACTGGCTGGAGCAAGAAATAGCCCAATGGGCCACTGATAGGGATCGATCCCAGACCGTGGAAGAAATACATGCAGTGTAAATAAACCTCAGACATTTCATTTCATGTATATTTAGTTTCGTTCTTATATCCAATTAAGGTCCAATCACGCTATCCTGGACACACACCTCAGCTATGTGGGCTGTCTGTCCAGGCCCGTGGGTTAGTTGTTAGTGGTTAGTGAGAGAGAAGTCGGTGTAGTGACTTTACACCTACCCACCGAGTCGTTAAACCCGTTCAGGATGGCAGCCGGTACCGGGATGCGTCCCTTGTATTGTTGACTCATCCTTTCTAGATTTATTGTGGCAGATCGTGAAACTGGCCTCAGACCACAATTAATTTCGCTATATGTTTCTATATAGCCTTAGTGGCTATAACATTTTTATTAATATCAGCAGGCCCGTGAAGTTTTGTATGTACCTTTGCCTGCATGGGGGACACATACCCTGAAAAGGACAACCCCTGTTGTCCAGCTCTTTCTCCCAGCATATTGGTTTAAACAGACACACCCTCTAAACCAGGCCGGAGTACACCCATTTTACACAAAAAGCACTACTTTTGCATGGGCCGGAATTACCACAAACAAGTCTTCAATGTCAACAAGTTACACATGTTTACAAACTACATGCTATCCCCTATCACTTCAGTCAAACAGTTGCCACTTCATAGCTGTCTGCCATGAAATAATCACAGTCAAACAGCAGACTACTTGCGCGGTGAAACTTCCGGATTTTCGACAACCAAATGGGAAGATAACTGTAATCTGAGGCCTATCAGTCCATTTTTTAAGAAAACTGGCCCACACTAATGCATTCCAATGATATACATATTAAAGCAATGCTCGGTAAGTATCGGTATGTCACCTTTAAACTGAGAGTATACAGAGGCTGTGTTAAAACACCTACCACAGTGCCTTGCCATGGCCAATTTTAGCAATGGAAACTTGAGGGACACCAACTTCAAAATGTAATAACTTTATCAAATTTTGGAATTGCTTCATACAATGAGCAGCTATTTTTTCTTCTACATATGTTCTATCTGCACAGTGTTGTCTTGGAAAGATTTTGAAATATTTAAAGGAAAAAAAATCAATCATTAGATTTTACTTCATTTTTAATTAAATATTAAACTTAAATTTAAATTTTAGAAAAACCAAAAAATCTAAAACTGTAAAATTTTGCATTTTAGATATGATAAGTGGAGGCTTAGTAAAGATATGGTGACTGAATTCATGATACATTATTAGAAATGTGTCAGAGGGATGGTGAAAGTCACAAAATTGGGGCCATTTGCAACAAATGTTTACACACTAATTTCAGGGAAAATTAGACATGATAGGCCTCATATTCAATTTTGACCTGCTGTATTTACTTAATCTACTTCATTTACTGTATTAGACATGTAGCCACTTTGTAAAAAGCAAAACAGTCCATATAAATGCATATTAATATGAATATGCCCTACAGATATTACTTAGGTATACACCATAATATTTTTTTGTTGACGACAACTTTGAAAATGAAGATTTTGTTACAAAATGCTGATATAAATCCTACCAAGAGGTACTTGCACCATATTTTTCAGTTTCCAGTGATAACTGTTAACAAGTGTAGTCATGTGCCAGTGTCTGGGATACCTCAGTGTAGTATTTCTTGATTGGAAGGATGTTTGTAGTAATGACCACTGAATATGCATTATTGATTATTCTGCCATATGTATTACAAGCCAAATGTAACCTTTTTGGCACATTTTCTGCAATAAACTTGACAAGTATACCAGCATCTGATTACTGAACACAATAAATACATTCAGACAGCATAGAATATTAGCCTATTAGATTTTCTAAGGATAAAAAGACCATTTTTGAAAAATTACTGAAGTGTGTAATTTACATAAATGTAGGTGAAATGTATTATTAGAGTACTTAATCTTGTTAAAAACTGTATACTATTTATTTAAAGTGTTTAATTACATTTAGTAGTGATATATTCATTATATTTAGATCTTCTGTCCAATTGCAATAATTGAGAAACTCATTAAAATTCAATATGTAAAAAAAAATCAAAATCTCAATATTGACTAACAAAATCCAACTTTTGCTCTTTTTTACCAAATTATTAGCTCAAAACTGTTAAAAAATATTGCAACAACCTGTAGTAACATCAGAGGTCATTTTATGCTATTTTGGAGGATATTGAAATTTAAAAGTTGAAACTTTTAATTTAAATTTTTAATAAATTCAATGTTTTTTTTTTTTTATTTAATAAAATATTTAGAAAATAAATAAATTAGTTTTTTATTCCTTGTGGTATGCACAATCAGTCTGTGTAATTTCACCTCTCTGGTTATAATACTTTCATCAGAATCAAGCATTTAACCGGTGTAATGTGTGAACTATATCAGGCCTCAGACCACAATTAATTTCGCTATATGTTTCTATATAGCCTTAGTGGCTATAATATTTTTATTAATATCAGCAGGCCCGTGAAGTTTTGTATGTACCTTTGCCTGCATGGGGGACACATACCCTGAAAAGGACAACCCCTGTTGTCCAGCTCTTTCTCCCAGCATATTGGTTTAAACAGACACACCCTCTAAACCAGGCCGGAGTACACCCATTTTACACAAAAAGCACTACTTTTGCATGGGCCGGAATTACCACAAACAAGTCTTCAATGTCAACAAGTTACACATGTTTACAAACTACATGCTATCCCCTATCACTTCAGTCAAACAGTTGCCACTTCATAGCTGTCTGCCATGAAATAATCACAGTCAAACAGCAGACTACTTGCGCGGTGAAACTTCCAAATGGGAAGATAACTGTAATCTGAGGCCAACTGCCGGCAACACACCAACATTGTAAGATGTTTTCGACTAATAAAATATTTCTACGATTAAACTTACATATTATATATGTTTTCTTGTTTAGAATATCAGTAACTGTATATTCAATGTGTCGTCTTAATATTTGTAAGAAGCCCAAAGTAGATTTTTAGGAAATAAAATAAAAATTAACATAGTACAAATATTAGAACAATCAGAAACATGTTTAATATACAGTCACTAATATCCTAAACAAGAAAATCTATTTAATATGTAAGTTTAATTGTAGAAATATTCTATTTGCAGATAACATCTTAAAAAATTGCAGCAAACTCAGGATCTAACGGAAAATGCCCGATTACTACGTTTATTCACACACACACACACACACACACACACACACACACACACACACACACACACACAAACGCACACACACGTGTGTGTGTGTGTGTGTGTGTGTGTGTGTGTGTATTCAGCTATATTCAGTTTCTAAGTAGAGCGGTATTAGTACACAGGCCGACTAGGTCCAGGTCTAAGGCTCCAAATTTTAGGAGGCAAAATCTTCGAAAATTATTATTATTATTATTATTATTAGTAGTAGTAGTAGTAGTGGTAGTAGTATTTTTAATTTTAATTATTATTAATTTTTTTTTTTACGAAATTCCTCTTTTCCACAAAATATGATCCATATAATATACTATATTCTATATGATCACTGACCTATCATTGTCATGGGCGTCCGCACCTTGGAACAAGGGGGGTGGGTGGGGGTGGGTGGGGATGGGGGGCACTTGCTCCTTCCTAGATTTAGACCTGATTTTGTTTTTGAGTGATATATTATTCGTCACGTGATAAGAATCCAATCCAATCCTATATTTATTTACATGCTAATATACCACTAGAGTTTCGAGCATGTCTGTCCCGGGTCCGGACAGAAATATTTGGGACAATTTTGAATTTTATAGCAAAAAGAAAATTTATAAGAGTAGTGAATACTAAACACTACTTACTTTTATCAGAAAAATTTAATAATTTCGGTGCTTTTGGACTGGGCAATCTAAATTAAAAAAATTTATATTTAACCTTAAGCCCTTATGGTGGACGGACAAACCTTAACTCACCCAATCTAATTAAAATTAGCTCCACAATTACATGTGGATCTAACACCAACCAGTTGGAGCTCATGTCCACCAATCAAAACCTTACTTGCAGAATCATGCCAGTGATTTAAAAATAATTTGAAAACATTCCGAATTATCCTGAGGGTATACGACATGTTTCGTGTGAATTACGAATGCCTTAAAACATGTTTTATTTTATAAAATAAATAATTTGTAATGTAAAACTGAAGACTGATTTAGTTTTTTTTTTTTTTATAAATAAATAAATAATTTTTAATGTAAAATTGAAGACTGATAACCCACCCCGTACGTATTGGTATGGTTCGCTGTACTGCGGCCACTAAAAGTGTATACTACCAAATCAAATCCCATAGATGACAATAGTAACATATGTGGCTAAAACTCCTACCTGCAGCGTATCAATCGATATAAACGCCACGGATATAAATACTACCACCCCTCACACTTAAAGTGAATAAAAAAAATTGGGGGTCAAGATGCTCGTTTCTGAGATAACAGGTAGCGTCTATGACTACCCTAGTTCCGCACAAAACTTGAGTACTTTTTTTTACAGGTACCCCATACATGTTTCAAGCACAAGGCTACTTGACACACTGGTACTAGATGAAATAAAATTGCTTTTTGTTTTTACCCAGATGAAACTATTATTTTTTACAACCAACACACTCACATTTATAACCAATCACAGGACTTGTGGTGTTCACTTCTCTATCAAAAGTTGGGTGCACCTCGAACTTTGACCCAGCCATAAGTTATTTGGTTTAGTACTACCTATACTGATAACATACATTTTTCAAAAAGTGTCCAGCTATGTGTCTTTATGACAACCAGGATCTGGTGTATTCTGACATAAACTGACAACCTCACTGAAACTTGTTTCTACAGTGCAACCTAATATAATGTACACCTCAAAAGGCATATATATTGCATATAGTTTTGTACAAATGCAATATGTCATATTAAACAACAATTTACAAAAAAATTAAACTCCTGAAGATATTTACTTTCAGTTGGGTGTGTGTACTCAGGTATATATGCAGAGACAACAAAGATAGCCAGAGTACCTCTACCCCTTTAAAGAATTCCATTAAAACACATGTACTTGATTCACCCCTAGATTATGAAGACCTTATCAGGCACATCAAAGAAATATCAGTATTAAAAAAATACACTGTCTGAGGAAGGAAACACAAACATGACTACCTGTATGAAGTAATGACTTAATGTCCTGAACATTAGTGTTGGGAGGAAATCCTGTATGCTGGGTGTGGGTGTCTTCAAGTTACCAGGTGTGGGAATTTCAAATCCATCGGCCATGCTGATTTTTATAATGAACCATCAAAATCATTGGCAGCCACCAATATACCTGACTATATTTTATTTATAGCCTAATGTAGTTGGAGGTTTTAATAGTTGTGATATCTGGAATTATCATGCAGCTTTCACACATTAATTTTTGATTAAGTACTGAAAAAAGCTATTTTTAAATGACAAAATTACCTGAACATCTATTTTCTTGCATTATTTTCTAATCCGGATGAATACAATATGTATATTGGATGTATTCCTACAATCTGTAATCCAACATTTTATTTAGCTAGTAACATTAGGTAATACAGCTTTAACAATAAATTAAATTATCAACTTAATCCAAGGCAGATAATGAAATCTGAAACAAATTGGTTCTGAATCTACTATAAAGTCAAACTGCTCTTCATGAGAGCTAACTAAGTGATTATTAAGAAAGCAAAAATGATCTGGAGATCTAAGTATAAATTTAACAACCTTATTGTTATGTACAAATAAGAACAGAAGGCACAACAGTGACAACACATTTAATTATGTTTTTGGTAAAGTTTTTCTTCAAATTTACTTTAAATTTTGCATAAAACTACAAATTTGTGTAAAATATAACTTAGCACCCTATAAATATGTCAAAATGACAATAAAAATCAAGTTCTTTACAAATTTGAGTTTTCAGAATTTCATACCTGAAAAATTAACAATGTTAATGGAAACTAAAGACAATAACCCACTATTGGCACATGCCATTTTTAATATAAAAATAAATTGCTATTAAAATCTTAGTTCAGGTTGCCTATATATAATACCATATTTAAGAGCAGTTGCATATGGCAAGTCAAATACCATGTAGAAAGAAATTATTGAAATCTTTACAGTACGAATTATAGGCCAAAACCAACTTTTCTTCAGTGTTAACTTTGATTCAAACTCCATTCAGAGACATGTACAGAACTTATTGTCAAGGTCAAGGTCATTGTGAACTTGCATGGTCGAGTGATGGCTAATTAATCAACCAGTATAGTTTAATTAAATAAAATGACAAAATCATAATATTTGCTATAGGGTGTATACTACCAAATCAAATCCCATAGACGACAATAGTAACATATGTGGCTAAAACTCCTACCTGCAGCGTATCAATCGATATAAACGCCACGGATATAAATACTACCACCCCTCACACTTAAAGTGAATCAGAAAAAATTGGGGGTCAAGCTGCTCGTTTCTGAGATAACGGGTAGCGTCTATGACTACCCTAGTTCCGCACAAAATTCGAGTACTTTTTTTTACAGGTACCCCATACATGTTTCAAGCACAAGACTACTTGACACATTGGTACTAGATGAAATAAAATTGCATTTTATTTTTTTACCCAGATGAAATTATTATTTTTTACAACCAACACTCATATTTAAAACCAAAAGTTGGATACACCTCGAACTTTGATCCAGCCGGAAGTTATTTGGTTTAGTACTACCTATAAATATTTAAAGGCAAATTACAAAATGGAGTCCTAGAGAACCAGTGTTAATAGACAACAATTTAGGAAAAGTAATATAACAATTATATCTTGCAATCGTGTTATAAGTTGAGCAAATGAATGGTTATAATGGTAAAATTGTTTGGTTAAAAATGTAAGCTGCATTCTGAGTTTCAATAAACATATAAACATAGATCCAGAAAGATTTTTGGCAAGTATTTGTAAAGAGAGTTTTACCAGCAGACGCTTGACAGTCATATGACTTCAACAACCAGATACCAGTACAGCTGAGAAAAGACAGAAATAGTTTTTAAAATTAGGTTTTCTTTCAAATTACAGTCATTCAAAATTATATAAAAAAAAGAAAAAAGGTATTAAGAAATGTGTCGTGGGTAAACTCCAGTCTTGCTTTCTTTGCTCGTTTTACCATTATTTTTACAAACATTTCTGTGCATATGACAGTCAAATTCGTCAAACATATTCAAATGTACGTACTGTTGCGCACAAACGACGCAACCACCGAAACAGGAACCTCACCGAACAGGACAACGGACGATACATGTACGTATGATCTATAGTCCACTCCTTCCCACAGGGAATGCCTCTTTTCATACTATGGAATTTACTACAAGCTATTTATTTCTGAGCAGATTGTTTTCTAAATCACACATAGTGTTTTGGGGTTATTTCCAAAACACTTTTACTTTTCTTCTTACGTCAAACCAAACTGAAATTATTTAGGCCCTACAAAAAAACAAAGAGAAAAAAAATTCAAACCCCTAAAACCATCAATTTTTTTGGAGTCGTTTTTGTTTATTTCTTATGCCTCCACTGTTGGATAGTAGACATAATCCATGCATGACACTTGTAAAAAAAACTTTGAGTGTATTAATTGTGTTAATTAATAATCAATTAATTAAAACTATATATTTTATAAACTATTCGCTCATTTTACCGCTATATGAACGTAATGCCCATATGTATTAAAATCAAGTGTTAGAGATGAGAGTTTTTCCTTTAAAAAAAAATTTTTTTTTTTTTAAAGTCTTCGTCCACTGCATAGTTGAGAAACATGTTATCGTGTAGTGGCTTTAAAAATTGAAAATGACGAACCGCATGCGCAGAAAGGTTATTTTTCCAAATGCATGTACCTTAGACCGAATATTTCTATTTCTGTAAAGGTTTATAATATTTCGTGTTTTATATATTTATTTTTTAATGATTTGTCTATTTTATGTTTATGTCTTATGTTCAATGGCATTTACAGAGAGAGAGAGAACGTAGTCTATGTTAAAACTGGGAGACGCTGCGGACCGTATGGTTGCGCTCGATTTGCTCAACTCTTGAACTGTTAGTGCGAATTCCACTAAATATGTTTTTAAAAACTAGATGTCCTGATATGCAATTTCCTGCATTCTACAAATAAAATTCATCTCTGCTTTAAAATTTACTACCAATAATATTTTTTATTCAGAATTATTGGAGGGACTAGGCCCCCCCCCAATGCTCCGCCGTGCCTGCCAGACATCCCATGTAGAAATGTTAACAGCACATTTTTGTTTTCAGTCGAGACTTCCCTTTCAAAGTAACAAACTCGCGTCAAACTCCACAAATTATGGACCAATTAGAAACACATTGTGTGTGTGTGTGTGTGTGTGTGTGTGTGTGTGTGTGTGTTTTTTGTTTGTTTACGCTGATAATTAAGGAAATGGAACAAATCTAGTTTGTTAAATATGAAAATTTAAAACTATAATATAGTTATTATATTAACACCACAAATGTATTTAATACAATAATTGGTTAAAAGGTTAACCATGGAACTAAAACAAATAGGTTTATTCTTTGATGATAATCGTATAATTATTATATCGGCTGATATCATTTCATTTCAACTTATTTTCGTGCTTATATCCAATTAAGGCTCAAACACGCTGTCCTGAGCACACACCTAAGCTATCTGGGCTGTCTGTCCAGGACAGTGGGTTAGTTGTTGTTAGTGGTTAGTGAGAGAAAAAGAGGGTGTAGTGGTCTTACACTTACCCACTGAGTCGTTAAAACTCGCTCTGGGTGGGAGCCGGTTCCGGGATGTGAACCCAGTACCTACCAGCCTTATGTCCGATGGCTTAACCACTTCACCACCGAGGCCGGTAACTGATACCAAAGAGTGCTTTGATCTACCGAGATGACGCGGCTTCTTATATCAGGTGGGAGCTTCTTATATCAGGTGGGCTTCTTATATCAGGTGGGAGCCGGTACCGGGCTGTGAACCCAGTACCTACTAGCCGTATGTCCGACGGCTTAACCACGACACCACCGAGGCCGGTGGTTGACACCAAAGAGTGCTTTGATCTACCGAGATGACGTAGCCTCTTATATCAGGTGGAAGCCAGTACCGGGCTGTGAACCCAGTACCTACCACCCCTTATGTCCGATGCCTCAACGACGACACCACCGAGGCCGGTGGCTGACACCAGAGTGCTGTGATCTACAGAGATGACGTGGCTTCTTATATCAGGCCTTTGGATTTCACGGAAACGATTGTTTCCTATATCGTGTTGGTAACGTGTCGGTAAAATCACGGAACCGAAATTTTATTTCCAATGATTATTATATCGAATAGGACTATTGAACGAAAATAATATAAACACAGGTAAAATATTCACAACACTGAGTAGGCTATTCGACCCCCCCCCCCCCCCCCGCACTAACATGAGATTGCCTCTGTTTATTTAACGATGCACCCGACTCATTTCATCGTGGCAGGCCATCGGTCTACAGGCTGGTAGGTACTGGGTTCGGATCCCAGTCGTGGCATGAGATTTTTAATCCAGATACCGACTCCAAACCCTGAGTGAGTGCTCCGCAAGGCTCAATGGGTAGGTGTAAACCACTTGCACCGACCAGTGATCCATAACTGGTTCAACAAAGGCCATGGTTTGTGCTATCCTGCCTTTGGGAAGCGCAAATAAAAGATCCCTTGCTGCTAATCGGAAGAGTAGCCCATGTAGTGGCGACAGCGGGTTTCCTCTCAAAATCTGTGTGGTCCTTAACCATATGTCTGACGCCATATAACCGTAAATAAAATGTGTTACGTGCGTCGTTAAATAAAACACTTCTTTCTTTCTTTCCGACTCATTTCAGTGCATACATTTTGAGTTATGCAAAACCAATATCAACATAAACGATGGATCGTTCGTGCAAAAGCTGTAATCGTTCATCAGAAAATCCAAATAGACGCGTAGGCTAATTTTATCAATGTTTTTGGAAGAACATAATAAGAGAACGGGCCTACATTGCTGGTGTGAGAAAGATACAATGGATCCGTTTGAAATCAGCATACCAGTCGATAAAAAGTCGGCACAGCGCTGAATTTAGAAATCTCGAAACAGTTAGTAACATACATCAGTGTTCGAGATAAAATTTCTTGGCAAGTATCCCAATTGGATACTAACATTCCAAAATCTGGTATCCCACCTGAGAATTTTGTATTTTATGGCATCCCAGTGGGATACTGGGTTCTTGAAGTCTGGTATCCAAAATTAAATTCTGGTATCCCCGGGTATCAGGATACCGTTAATCTCGAACACTGTAGGCCCTACATGTAGTAACACGTTACCTTTGATCATAACGCTACGTGCACAAAATCATATTATGCTGTTCGGAAATTAAAGGGATTGTCCTGAGTTTTAACAATATCTTATATTTCAAATTTCGTTTGGCGGTTGAAAAAAAAGAAGAAAAAAAAGATACCCACGAAGGCAAAACCTATATATTTATCTACTACAAAACATTAGGATGACAAGACATATTAACTACTTTACTGTTATGGGTATTTCGACGCCATATAACCGTAAATAAAATGTGTTGAGTGCGTCGTTAAATAAAACATTTCCTATAATGGGAACAAACACAACCGTAGCTAAATCTGTTCATTAAAATATTACATACACAGCCAGGAAAATGGTACATTTAATAAGAGACATTAAAATGCCGAAATGGAAGTTAAAAACCGAACCAAAATGTTAACAACTCAGAAAAATTGCTCTCCTACCTTTATTTTTCGTTAGATTTTACCCACATTTTGTCCAGACAGAAATCTTGAAAAAACCCATTACAATGACACAGATTCCACATACTAGATGATTAAACCTATATCGACTTCGCTGAGATCGCACAGGACAAAAAACATGTAATTTTGTGTCGGCTGCCATTTTGACTTTTTATGGAATATTCTCCAAGAGGGATGAAAGGATATGACTTAATCTAACAACGTAAACATGTTATGATATAAAAGCAAACGTGATGACGTCATATTAATTTTATTATTATTATTATTTTTTTTTTTAATGATACCACTAGAGATCATTGATTTTATATTAATTATGTCACATACTTTGCAGGCTTTCACCCCTCTTGAAGAGTAGTCCATAAAAAAAAAGAAAAAAAAGAAAAGGCAGACGGCAGAAAACTGCATTGATTTTGCCCTATGCTATCTCAGCGAAGTTGAGACTGACGACATCGTTACAGTATCATATGTGGAATCTGTGTCACTGTAATGGGGTTTTTTCATAACTTTTGTCTGGACAAAATTTGGGGGAAATGTAACGCTAATCAAAGGTAGGAGATTAATTTATAGTAGTTGTTAACAATTTGGTTCGGACTTTGGAATGATGAAACACTGAGCTGCAGCATCGATTGGATTGATATATAGGATTCGCATAATTTCGGTACTTTCCGATCAAACCCGGACGCATTTAGCTCAATGCTTCTGTAAAATCCTCAGCTATTATCGCCTCCTTCAGACTATTGTTTGACACCAACAAGTACACTGTAAAAGAACTAATGGGTCATTGTGTTGAAATGTAAACGGCAGATTTCAAGTTCGTCCTAGCATTATTATAATTTTTTTTTTTTTAATTTATGAAAGGAAATTTTATGGAGAAAAGCTACGAAAATAATTCATATTAGATTCTCGTTTGATTACTTTGCCCATTATCATTTTCGTTTGTATCTGAACTACTGAAGAAAATCGTTTGCGTAAACATTAAAACCACACGAACGACATATCGGTTGTTTGAAAAATTCTAATTTTATACCCTGCATTTTAGTTACTGTTATATCGTGTCGGATATATGGTTAAAGGGACTGACCCTAGATTTAAACACTAAGGCATATTTTTCACCTAGATCCTAGTTTCATCTTGGTTAAGTTGGTTAATTTACAAACCTGTAACAATTTGGATATAAACAGAGTGAAACAAAAGTCTCTGACGTTGAAATACCCTTAAAAATAGACTAAAACGCGACTCCATACCTGTTACTTCTCAGACGCACATACGTTTTTAAAAATATGAAAAAATGCGTTTTATGGTTTTACTATTAGAAACACCAGGATGACCAGAAACACTTCGATTATACGGACATTGATAATCTAAATAATAAAATATAAGTAATGTTTGATTTCAGTGATCACAAACGGCTCTAATAGTGAGAAATATGCCTTAGTGTCTGTCCCTTTAAAGACCACACATATATTGAGAGAGGAAACCCTTCCCATTAGCAGCATGGGATCTTTTATATACATCGTCCCACAGAGAGGATGTTATATACCACGTCCTTTGTTAATCCAGTTGTGAGGCACAGCCTGGAGCAAGAAATAGTCCAATGCAGGGTTTCTGCCAGAGGGTAAAATGGCTATTACGCCATACCCAAATTGTTTTGCAGATTTTTGTTTTTGACAAAATTAATTACTCTTATAATTACTGTATGATTTTTTTTTTTAACCCTAACCCTAAATTTAACCCATTTTCTTTCTGAGGGAGGCCATCCATACTCCCCGTTGACTATGGTTGCATTCAAATCCATAGCGCCATACCCAAACATTTCTTTCTGGCAGAAACACTGCAATGGACCCACCGACGGTTATCGATCCATGAGCGCTTTATCACTAAGCTACACCCCGCCCCTCTGAAAAAGAGTGACGGGAAGCTCAGAGGTTTACGTGTAGTTGGCTTATGTTTCCAATATGATTATGTATAAGGCTATACATATTATATTATGTCTGGAACACCAGCCAGATGTGCTTTACATTGATGTTATATTATGCGCGAATACTGAAAATAAAACCATGTACATTTACAAAAGTTTGATGCTTTGTCAAGATAACAGTGCTTAGTATCGATTTCAGTAGTTTGATACTTTCTACAAATGCGCAGCAGAAATGAACTACATCATTACATAAACAAAATGGGATGTCACCGGGCTATAAATTGTGTTTTTTTGGTGTGTTTTTTTATACATGAATACTGCTCAGGTTCAGTTGGCCGACGTTTGCAATATGACTATGGAAGGCTATATACATATTATATTATGTTTTGAACACCACTCAGGTGTGACACTTTGTGAAGATAACAGTGTTTTAAAATCGATTTCAGTAGTTTTATATTTTCTACAAATGCGCAGCAGAAATCAACTACAGGATGTGTACGTGATACATAAAAAATGCATACTAGTATATATATGTTTTTATGTATGTATGTATGTATTGATGTATGAATATCTATATATTGTATGTATGTCGAGGTTGACTATTACATACATAGATATTAACGCACTGGCGCAGGGGATAATTAAATCCTTTCTGGCCTCAAAAATTGTCCCATGCCGTTGCTGGGACTCGAACCTGTGGCACCGATTCGCCCGCAAATTGCAAGACTAACCACGATACGCTCTGAGCTATCGAAGCTTCCATAAAAAGGAAGTTTCTTTAACTCAACCATGTGCATGGGGCCTACAATCTACGCGGTCGATCCCGCTTACGTGCATGAAACAGTGGGCACTGGCTAGTATGTATTGATGTATGAATATCTATATATTGTATGTATGTCGAGGTTCACTATTACATACATAGATATTAAGGCACTGGCGCAGGGGATAATTAAATCCTTTCTGGCCTCAAAAATTGTCCCATGCCGTTGCTGGGACTCGAACCTGTGGCTGGGACTCGAACCTGTGGCACGGACTCGAACCTGTGGCACTGATTCGCCCGCAAATTGCAAGACTAACCACGATACACTCTGAGCTATCGAAGCTTCCATAAAAAGGAAGTTTCTTTAACTCAACCATATGCATGGGGCCTACAATCTACGCGGTCGATCCCGCTTACGTGCATGAAACAGTGGGCAGACCTGGCACTGGCTAGTATGTATTGATGTATGAATATCTATATATTGTATGTATGTCGAGGTTGACTATTACATACATAGATATTAATATAGGTATTTATGTATGTGTATGTATATGTATGTATGCATGTATGTATGTATGTATGTGTATGTATGTGTGTGTGTGTGTGTGTGTGTGCGTGTGTATATATATTATATATATATATATATATATATATATATATATATATATATATATATATATATACACACACACACACACACACACACACACACACACAAATGTATATATGAGCCGTCACAAGGGAAAACCTACAACTTGGCAAAACAAAGTTTTTTTTCTCTCTTTTTTTGTTGTAAATAACAGGTAATAACCTTAGAAAACTAATGTCAGGTATTTGGGCTCATATCTTGTAAAACTACAGCGTTAATGACGTCACTTTTTCAGCATCAAAGTAGACGACATCAAAATGAAACTTCAACATTATTACCGTATTCTAGGTAACTTCCTGCTCAGTTTCAATAAAATCAATTGATTTGGAATCGGTACTTTTTTTCTTCAAATTTTCTGTTTATCCAGTATTTTAAGTTATATATTCTGATGTTGTTTTTTTAAAGTGATATATTCCGAATTAAAAAAAAAAAAAAAAAAAAAAATCTATAAATCCAATACATGAATGTAATAATTAGTAAATCATAGATCGTTTCGGCAATCTCCGACTGAGAACTGCATGCCAACTTTTACTTCCGCGTTAAACTTTGAGCCGCGTTTACTCGGGATTCTGACGTCATACTAAGTTGTAGCATTCGCGTGACGGCTCATATTATATAGCAGATATATCAATCTGATTAAAATTAGCTCTACTGGTCTACCAGTAGATCTAACAGCATTGCATGTACTCCCATGTCCAGGTGACATTTCATCTATAAATAACAATTTAAATATCGACCAATTACACTTCGCCTTTTATAGCGTTATTGGGGAGCATACAAGTTCTAAAACTATCGTGTGAGACTATTTATGCGAAAGGTGAAATTGTTGGTCTATTTGAACATTGGAAAAAGTGCAGTAATAAACTCTGGATTGTATACTAGTATAAACAGATTTTATGGCTATACCATCACGTTTTTTTTTTTTTGTCTTGAAACGAATTTTATACAAAATTTTATATTGAAATTAGTTTCTGGCATACTTCGTAATTCACCCGAATCATTCGTATACCCTCGACATAATCCCGATGGTTTTGAAATTCTTTTCAAATCACTGGTATGATTTTGCAAGTAATGTTTTGATTGGTCGAATAAAAGGTCAACTGGACATGAGCTCCAAAGGGCTGCTGTTAGATCCACATGTAATAGTGGAGCTAATTTTAATTAGATTGTATATATATATAATCTGATTAAAATTAGCTCCACTAGTTGATAGTTATTACATGTGGATCTACATGTATATATATAAAGTCAGACCTCGATACAACGACCGTCGTTACTACGACATTTACACCATCCGACCACAAATGGTCGGGAACAAACGTACATCAGTGTTATTTCTGTTCATTACACCGGATTTCACACTTTCCGACACTGACAGAGCAAATTAGGAACACACGTTTACGAATATATTCCGAGTTTCTTGTAAACCGATTCTTGTAAAGTATACCGTGATAAACATGACAAAAACATGAATTATTACACGTTTTGACCAGTATCGACCAGTCATATCGACACAAACGATATATCGACTCAAGCAATTTCAATACAAGGGTCCTCGACTGTGCATATACACACAGTACATGTATGTATGTATGTATGTATGTATGTATATATGTATGTATATACGTATTTTTATATTTTGAATATCTCTATTGTATGTATGTCGGGTTTTGACTTAAACATACATATATTCAATGACGCACTGGCACAGGGGATATTAAAATCATTCATTGCCTTCATAAATTTCCTCATGCCGTTACCGAGACCCGAACCTGTGGCACCCAATCGCCCGCAATTGTTGGGCCGGAACACTACCAATCAGACCAACTACGTTCCACAAAAATAGATCGTATTTTAGATCGTTAGTCGACCATATTCGTACCGGTCCAACATACATACCGGTATGTATGTATGTATGTATATATGTATATATGTATATACCCATGAGATGTCGAAAACTCCAGAATGTTTTTGTGTATAAAAATAAATAATCATAAAAATATATACTGTGATATATCGTATATATATACTTTCATATTGCAAAACATAATGATTTGTTTCATGTGGATGTAAGTGAGGTTTTTTTTCTTTCTATCATTAAACCTTTATAGTAACATATTGTTTTGACGTCCAACTCAGAATTAATGAGATTTATTTTTATACGTGTAAAACTCTCGAGGTACATCCACGTGTCATCAGTATATATGAGCAGTTTCTTGTAAACTTTCACGGTTGGCCACGTGTGATATATCGTAGGGGGTGTTCATATTAAAAACAAGGCAATTTGTTTCATGTGGATGTAAGTGAGTTTTTTTTTCTTTCTATGAAACCTTTGGGGTAACATATTGTTTTGACGTCCAACTCAGAATTAATGAGACTGCTGCATACGTGTAAAACTCTCGAGGTACATCCACGTGTCATCAGTATATATGAGCAGTTCTTAACGGTTGGCCACGTTTACATCAGGTAGTGTTTTAAAAACAAGAGTCTTGTATTATAGGTAAGTTTCATAATCCTTTGAAAACAAATATGTTTCCTTTGGTCTTTTAAGCTCATGTAGACTGAATGCGGCACGTTCGTGCGCTCCGGGTGAAAAACCCCCAAACATTTGAAATATGTTGGTTTCAGTGAGAGCGTCTGGACTAGATGCGTGCGGTGTGTCAAGCTATGTTTCCATAAAGCTATGCTACCATTAATACGGCTGCGGTCCGCGTGCGTCCGATTGCGGTGCGGGTGCTTGCGTTTGTTGTGTTTCCATTAATGCGGCTACTGACCGCGATTATTGCAGTAATGGCATTCAAGATGCAAACACTGCAACGTCACTTATTATTTGAAAAAGAGCTTATTATGATAGTCGCAACGTACAATTTAATACAGAAAATGATTTAAAAACCCCCAAACAACAACAACAAACAGACAAACAAAAAAAAGAAAGCGTCATTGTTAAAAATTAGAACAAACAAGGAGTGTACCAGAACCATATAGGTCTATGCATTTTCATATGTTTATATATCAATAATATTTGTAATCGGCTTCGGTAAATATTTCTGTACTTAGGAAATACATATATTTATTAGATCGAGAAACATTGTTGAAAATATATGTAACTTTTATCCGCCCGGTATTAGAATATGCATCGGAAGTATGGGGTGGGTATTCTTTAGTCGAGGAAGACATTATTGAAAAAGTTCAAATCGAAGCTATTAGATTAATCACGAGTTTGCCTAAATTTGCATCCATAAAGCCTTGGTACTACAAAATGTGATTAGGAACACTTACTTCAAGGCGAAAATTAAAAAAGCTGTACACAATGTATAAAATAATGAAAGGTATGGCTCATGATTTTATTATACACAGTATTCCACAAACAGTTGAACAAAGAGTCCCTTAAATGCTGAGAAATCGAAATGATATTTCTTTACACCTTTCATTGGTAATCGAAGAGAAGCAGCCGCATTAAAGCTATGTTTCCATTAATGCGGTTGCGGTGCGGTTGCGGTGCGGGTACGGGTGCGTCAAATATCGCACAGCATTGTTTTTATAGTAAGTGTTTCCATTAATGCGATTTCCGTCCGGCGCCGGCGCGGGAACGCATGCGATTTTTTTCGATCGGATCATGGAGCGATTCCAGCTAGCCCGCATAAGAAATCTCACAAAGGATTCCCCTGGATCGTAGGGGCTTCCCCCAAATTCTATGTCGTGTACTTCCAATGAAACGTGATGTTGAAAAACTTCCCGAACGTGTACTAGATCACATTTAAAGTGCGTGTATGACTGTACAGATCCCATCATCGAGATTTACAATTTCACCTGAAAGGTTGTTCCAAAGTTTTATTGTCGAATGGTTAAATGATGATTCAAGTAAATTAATTTTAGAAAGGTGTAAAGAAATATCATTTCGATTTCTCATCATGCAAGGGGCTCTTTATTCAACTGTTTGTCGGATACTGTGTATCACAAAATCAGGAGCCATACGTTTCATTGTTTTACACATTGTGCACAGCTTTTTGAATTTACGCCTGGAAGTAAGTGTTGCTAATCCAGTTTTGTAATACAAAGACTTTATGGATGCAAATTTAGACAAACTCGTGATTAATCTGGCGGCTTCTAATTGTACTTTTTCAATAATATCTTCCTCGACTAAAGAACACCCATCCCATACTTCCGAATCATATTCTAATACCGGGCGGATAAAAATTACATATATTTTCAATAAAGGTTGTCGATGTAATAAATATTTGTATTTCCTAAGTACAAAAAATATTTACCGAAGTCGATTACAAATATGATTGATATATGAACATGTGACAATGCATATACCTGTATGGTTCTGGTATACTCCTTGTTTGTTCTCATTTTTAACAATGGCGCTTCCTTTTGTTTGTTTGTTTGTTTGTTTGTTGTTTGTTTGATTTTTAAAAAAAACAATCTTTTTCTGTATCAAATTGTACGTTGCGACTATCATAATAAGCTTTTTTTTTCAAATAATAAGTGATATTGCAGTGTTTGCATCTTGAATGTCATTACTGGAGTAATCGCAGACAGTAGCCAAATCAATGGAAACAACAAACGCAAGCACCCGCACCGCAATCGGACGCACCCGGACCGCAGCCGTATTAATGGGAACAGCTTTAATGCGGATGCGGTGCGGGTACGGGTGCGTCAAATATCGCATACCTTTGGTTTTATAGTAAGTGCTTCCATTAATACAATTTCCGTACGGCGCGCGCTCGGGAACGCATGCAATTTTTTTCGATCAGATCATGGAGCGATTTCAGCTAGCCCGCATAAGAAACTATGTCTCGTGTACTTCCAATGACACTTGATGTTGAAAAACTTATCGAACTTGTACTAGACCAAATTTAAAGAGCGTGTATGACTGTACCTATCAGGCGCGGATCCAGGATTTTTAAATAGGGGGGCCCGAGGGCATGCTCCCCCGCAAAATTTTGAAATTTAAGTGGCCTGAAACGCCATTTCCTCGCATCTGAGTAAAAAAATAATAACTTGACCCCAAAAATAGGGGGGGGGGGGGGGGGGGGGGCCCCTTGGGCCCCCCACTAAATCGGCGCCTGCATATCCCCATCATCGAGAGTTACAATATATATAAGAATTGTTTCTCATTATTAGGAATTTATCGATGTATAAAAGTCACAAATGGTATAAAATCGCGTAGCGTAGCGAAGCGATTTTATACTACATTTGTGACTTTTATACATCGATAAATTCGTAAAAAATGAGAAACAATTGCATAATTACAAACAGTACAAGAAGTGTACCTTAAAACACTCAAAAATAATTTCTTTCGTTCTTAACGTCAACCATGTTCTGTAAATAAGCGTAGGAATACATGTATACATACTATTGGAAATTGTCCGCTAAAAATAAAAATAAGTATTGAATCAACAAAAACAGTGTATATATCTTTATTATAACTTCTTTTTAAAAAATGAAACAATTTCATGTGCAGATTTGTCTTGTGTTTTTCAATCGCAAAGTGACCTTGATATTAACTTTTGTTTACGTGTAGTGACTGTTGGTGTTATGCGGTTATTTCGATCTTGGTCTTCCATGATGACGTATTTTTATGAGGTTTATGGAAGGATAACGCTTGTTTTTTTTAGTGACGTCAGCCAATCAGAATACAGTAAATCGTATAAATTCGGAAAGTTTGTAATTATATATATATATATATATATATATATATGTATATGTGTGTGTGTGTGTGTGTGTGTGTGTGTGTGTGTGTGTGTGTGTGTGTGTGTGTTGATTGAAACATTTGATTGAATTTTAAAATATCAAATAGATTAGGCACAGGTTAAACAACTTAAAGCGGCAGTATCCGGAATATTTTTTTATTATTTAAGCATATAGAACAGAAAATCTAATTACGTTTGATGCATATATGACGCCGCACTCAGCATTGGTTTCACTACGCTGGCTTATCCAGGTCAAAAACAAAGCCAGTATTTCGAAAGTAGGACACTTTGACGGGCTCCTACCGATCTCGGTTTTCATTGGCTTATCACAAGTGTGGAATTCCCCAACGAGATCACGTGAGATTTCGCAATTTTTGAACCAATTTAACCGTCTTGATTGAGGGGTCGTCTCATATCTCCAAACCATATTTATATCCATAGAGGTATGGTACAACGCCTTTCCAGGGGTCGGTGGGTGGGGGATTTGCCTTGAAATTGTGACTGTGGCCAGCTGTTGGCATACGCGTTACATGTAAGGGGGTGTTACTAATAACGTAACGCTCTAGGGGTAGAGGAAGAGGGTACTGTGTTCGAATTACTTAACACTATATGTTATTTTTATTCATTACTTAGACCTAAAAATGTGTTTTAACAAAAGACTCTAGTACCGTATCCTCAACCGAACGTTCTTCGTACAGCGCAAGATTTCTCTTTTAATTGTTTTAGACGAATCCTGCAATTTGAAATCGGCAAACGCACGTGTTAACTGAAACTGACAACAGGCTGTCGTTTGTGCTTTGCCGCGCTATGGCGGCACAGGCAACGAATCAAGCGTATACTTTTGAAGATCTCCGTTCATAGCGAACACACACGAGTTTTTTGAAAGTGCATTTGAGCTTGTATGTCATATTTGTACATGATGTTATAATATGGTAACCAGAGACTGTAACTTTAATAGGGTTACGACAGTAATATATTTTTGCAATTTAAATATGAACAGAAATAAATATTATTGAAAGAGAAAGAAGGAATTAAGGGAACAGAAAAAACCCGCATAAGGTTCTCTATGTGTTCGATAATTAGACATCAGGTTTGCTAAACGAAAACACACAAAACAGTAATAAAGCGTGGCAATGATTACGTAATTAATATATATATATATATATATATATATATATATATATATATATATATATATATATATATATACTAAAACGCAAAAAAAACGCAGGTCCTGAAAATGCGAAAGAATTGCACTTTGTAAAGCAGTATCTTTGGTGGAAATGAACCTCAACTGTGTTAAAGGACATGGCACACACCCACACCGCAGTCCCACCTGCGTGTCAATTTCATTACCTGTGTGACGTCACGAATTCTCAAAACACGTTGTTTGCACGTGCTGGATCATCCGTATCATGAATCCAGTGCAAACACACTCATTGAAATGCTTATAAAGCCTACACACCTGGATTTAATCGCATAAATTCAATTTGAGTAGTGACAGACAACAGAATCACATTTTAAAAATGCCGCGACTGACGCAATTCCAGCGAGGGATGGCCATCGGGATGTTGCAAGCCGGACAGACCCGTACTGCTGTAGCCAGACAATTGGGATGTCATGTTTCGACAATCGCACGCCTTTCTCAACGTCACCAAATCACTGGATCTGTGAACGATCGACCACGCACCGGCCGCCCGAGGGTGACAACCGCAGCCCTAGACCGGTACATCCGGGTGACCCACCTTAGGAATCGGATGCTGCCAGCAGCTAACACCGCTCACCAGGTGCGTGGTCCACGTGGTCCAGTGTCCGCCGATACAGTCCGACGCCGTCTGAGGGCAGCAGGACTCCGTAACCGCCGTCCTTATGTGGGACCAATATTGACCCCTCGGCACCGCCAACAACGTCAACAGTGGGCGCAACAACATCAAAGATGGCGACGTGGCCAGTGGCAACAAGTTCTGTTTACTGATGAGAGCCGTTACAATCTTTCCAACGCTGATGGCTGAATCCGAGTATGGCGACGTCGACATGAACGTTACTCCGACTGCTGCGTTCTGCAGGCCGACCGATGGGGCGGGGGTAGTGTGATGGTGTGGGGTGGGTTCTCATTCAACCACAGAACACAACTTCATGTGTTCAGACAACGCGTTAATGCCGCCGTGTACCAAAATGACGTCATCAACAATCACGTCGTTCCCTTCTTTGCCGCTCACCCACGTGTGCGCTTGCTGCAGCAAGACAATGCCAGGCCGCACACTGCCAGGGCAACACAGGCGTTGCTGGCTCAGCACAACATCCCAACGTTGCCGTGGCCAGCCTTATCTCGGACATGGCGCCTATCGAACACGTCTGGGATGAAATCGGACGTCGCCTTCAGGCTCGCGGACAACCTCAGAATATGCAGGCGCTGGAGGCAGCATTGGTCCATGAATGGAACTCACTCCCTCAGGCATTCTTTCAACGGCTTGTCAACTCAATGAGGAGACGTTGCACTGCCTGTTTGAATGCCCAGGGTGGTCACACGCGATACTGACTTTGACAATGCTACAGGTCGTCTCTTTCACATTTTTAACATGGACCCCCACCCTACTTTATGACATGAAACAATAGCCAAAAAGGAATTCAATCAAAAATTTCCAACACCAATGTGTGCCGAATTGGTGTAGCTCCAAAATAAATGTTGAAATCTTCATTTCGTTTTGTTTTTGTAATATTTTATATCCAATTTAATGAGAACCTGCGTTTTTTTTGCGTTTTAGTATATATATATATATATATATATATATATATATATATATATATATATATATATATATATACACACAAACGTATATTCTGGACAGTTATAATTTTGTTATATATTAATTTTCATCCCCCTCGAAACCTCCCCAAAGTTCTCTTGGCATTCCGCGTCATACACATACGCTGATAGAACATGTGTCCGTTTATTTGTGTATGTGAGACATTAAAAAGTGCAACACTAAACACTAAGCTACCATTTGTTTTTTCTTATTAGCAGTACAAGTTTGAAGGAGAAGCATGAGAGACGTATTTCTCATTGGATTCCTTCTCGTTCTCTTTAACACAGCAGGCAAGTTATTTTATAGTTATAAATATATACATTTATTATGAATATAGCTATAAAGAATAAGTGCTTTGAAAGAAGCCCTTAGGTTTGACCTATTTAATGAACTGTTACAGGTACAGATGGTGTAGTGTTTGCAGTAAGCATACAGTAACTTTCTTGTCCAGAGACACTTTTGTGATCGAATCTTTAAAAGCTAACTCAAGCTTATGACCGTAACGGCGAATTGCTACCATAGCTGGTTGACCATTTCGTAGAATAGCTGCTACTCCATTGACCGTATCAAGCATTATGATCAACTATAGCTTGAACGAAGAAGAAGTATCAAGCACCAATAGGGTTCCAGCAGTGTCCATGGCAATGAACATTTTCAGGAACTATGGTCATTTAACTCCTACCTTCACCAGTGAGCTCTGATTAGCAAATACGATGCCTTCGGGATTACGTTTGGAAACACATGGACAGTTAGCTAAGAACACCCTCACTTTGCCTTCTATATACCAATTCTCACATAAACAATATCATTTTCAGTTACTCTTGAATCTGTGCTTCCATCCACTAAAACAGCAGGACACTTGGCTTTCTCGACTTCTTGATGGATCTTCTCATTCTTTGCTGAAGCTATGCATTTTATGAATATCCTAGCACTCTTGTCATTAATATACTTTTTCAATACATGCAGATCGTTTGCAGCATCTAGTTTTGCCATCCAGACAAAGTCATAGAATGGTCTACCAGCAAGAGATACTGCATGAGCATTTCGAAAAAAAGTGTTTCTAGTTTATTTATTATGGCCTTGTTGAAAGACCTCAATCGCTTTTTCAGCTTTCCATAATTTGTGCATTGTTCTCATGAACTTTGCTGCTTTCACGGCGTTTTATTGTTTACAGCTTTGCCATATGCTAGATATATTTTTCATTATCATGAGTAATGTCAGAGCACCATTTGCATGTCATTCTATTATCTTCTGTGAAGTCAAGCCATGGTCGGTCTTTTTTCCATTGTTCCTTCAATTTCCTTCACCTCTTATCTCTTCATACCTACAATTAGATTAGACTAGATGTTTAACGACACTCCAGCATTAACACTACATCGGCAATTGGGTGCAAACTATGGTAAATGCAAACAAATAAAGTGATGATCAACATCAATATAAAAATGCAATTGTGAAATTTCATACCTACAGGTATACGGGCTATTTTCACAAAAATGGGCAAATAACGGTAAAGACATTGCAGCTCCAATATTTTACACAAAAGAGCATATACCATATGGAGGTTTTAGATTTGCGGGTGTTATTGTCTATTTGATGCCCACAAATGTTATTTTTGACTAAATCGTTTTTCTACAGAACTGACTGTATATTTGTTATTCCATGACAAAAATACCTGGCTACAATCTAACTGTAGACTCTTGAATCATCAACTTCGCCTGTTCCAATTGCTAATGATGTCACCTTTAATGACGTCATTAACTTTCCGGGTGTTATTGTCTATTTAACGTCAAATTTCAATTTCAAATATATACTGAGTCGAATTAAAAACTAAAAGCTAATTAGCAAATATGACAGAAGAACGTGTTAAATAAGGTATTTCTTATCGTATGACGTCCAAAGAATTAATAGGAATAAATGTTGAGTTAACAATCTGTTCGATGCACCCACAGCATTCGTCAAAACCACAGTCAAAATGGCAATTCACAAGTGGGGTCGTCTGATGAAATCACAGTTCAGTAGCGCGTATGCCCTCCATGTGTACTCACAACTGCAAGGCAACGCCTCATTGAATGAATGAATGAATGCATGTTTAACAATACATCGGCTATTGGGTGTCAAACTGGAAATGCAAACAAATAAGGTGATGATCAACATCAATATAAAAATTCAAGATTTATCACAGATAGATACTGACTTTCACTCAAAATTTCAATTTGTGCTGTATTGTCTATTCTCAAAGAGAATGTAACACCCCTGCACCACGGTGAGGTTACAGCACGCACAGGGGCCTCATTGACTGGTGCGTGTAAAGACTGCATTAGGGATACGGCAACATTGTTCCACTAATGAGTCACCAAGTTCCTGCAAAATCTGTGGAGGGTTCATAAAAGTGCGTCTTCCCAGCTCATCCCAGACGTGCTCGATGGGATTCAGGTCGTATGACCTAGAAGGCTAACCCATGACATTGATGCCCGCGTTCCTCAGGTAATCCCTTGTCAAGATGGCCGTGTGAGTTCTGACGTTGTCATGCTGAAAGGTCAGGCCTGGACCATGAGCTGCCATGAAGGGCGCAAGTTCCTGGGCCAGCACCTTTTCGCGGTATCCAGAAGCTTTAAGATTGCCACGGATGACAAGAAGTCGAGAACGTCCATTTCTATAGAAAGGACCGCCAAACAATTACACTTCCGCCTCCAAATCTGTCAACTTCACTGACACAACACTGAGCATGACGTTCACCACATCGTCTCCAAACCTTCTGTCTGCCATGGGCAAATTGCAGTGTGAATCTTGATTCATCGCTAAACACGACTCTACTCCATTCCCTCCATCGCAAGTGGCGTTGTGCCCAGAGTTGACGTTGACGTCGATGAAATTGGGTAAAAATGGGTTCAACATGGTAGTACTAAACTAAATAATTTCTGACTGGGTCAAATTTCGAGGTGAACCCAACTTTTAATAGAGAAGTGAACACCTGTGATTGGTGATAAATGTGAGTGTGTTGGTTGTAAAAAAAATTAAATAAGTTTCATTTGGGTAAAAAAAAGAAGCAATTTTATTTCATCTAGTACCACTGTCAAGTAGTCTTGTGCTTGAAACATGTGACAATAGTTTTCCTTTGCTGTTATTTTTTTTTGTTTGGAAAACATTGTGGATATTGTTGGAATTTACTTATATGAAGTTGTGTTTGAATCACATATAATATTGAATTATTTCACCCGGATTAATTTTGGACAAAATCCACGTTGAGGGAGTAGATCTGAGGGTTAAGGGTATTATTTTCGTTGGTTCTTCCAATTTTGGTTTTTGCGCAGTTAATACTGTTCAAAAGGACGTTAAAAATTAATAAAGCCATTTCCATCTCGTTGTCATCAGTTTATTGTCCCCCAAAAATAAAGTTACATTTTATTATATTCTACACTAGAGCACATTGATTAATTAATCACCGGCTATTGGATGTCAAACATTTGGTAATTCTGACTCGTAGTCTTTTAATAACATACCACCAACTAATGAAATCTGGTATAGTTAAGCAGCTATAAACTAAGTATATAAAGTTCATTTCATTTAAAAATATACTGTATTTAAGATTTTAAGAAGTCAATAAAATATGTCAAATGGTATGCATCGAGTGCCTTTAAATACTGTATGTATGTTAGTTATTCTGTTCTAATTTAATATACTATTATATAAAAGTGCAAATATTAATATCTATTTTGCACTTTATGGTACTCATGATGACATTACGGTACTGACAACATTTTGCAAAAATTACACTATTTACTGAAAATACATAGCTGAATGAAATATTTTATTGTGCCACATCCATCACGCCATTCATTTTTACACCGTTATAAGGTCATTTAACGGCCAAATTCACAAAATCCATTGCGATTCTGCTTTACGGTTATGACGTTGAATAAACATACCAATTCCTTCTTTAGTAGGAATTTTACCAAAACTTTGTAATCACCCAAGCCATTTTGCCTGCAGTGCTCGTATAACGGTGGAAATGACAACTTTCAAATGATCACACACGAACCTTATGTAAATCAGCATAGGCTATATTAATATTCATGTTTCCACAATTACTCCGTAAGCCACGCCCCCTTAGTTACTGTTACTACGTCCCACAAGCTAACATCCAAAATGGCAGAATCCGTAGCAGACTGCGTAGCTGATCTAAAAAGTATTCCAGATGATGTGTCTGTTTTATATCTTCCTGAGAGTTCGGGCCTTTCCAGAAAAGCACAAGAGAAAGGTTTAAATTATTTTAGGCAAGGCTACATCCACGATATAAAAATTTCCGACGAAAATCAACCGAAAGTAAATGCGAGATGCTGGCGTTCCATGAGGAAAAACGACTCGGCACACAAACTCCATATTCAAGTTTGCTTGGAGACGAAACAGCTATCAGAGGCTAACTGCTCCTGTAAAGCTGGGTGAGTATATTTTGGTATTAAACTAATATTGCAGCATGGTTTATTTTAGTGCGAAGCAAAATGAAAAGTAACAAACCGGAATATAACAAATGACACACACGTGTCTTAAAGCTGCATTGTCAAGACTTTGTAATAATATTTGAAGATTTACAATAAATCGCCCAACTGTTAAGTTTGAATTCACCTCACAAACAATTCCAGTCATATGCATCACACACACACACACACACACACTGTCTTTTTTTTGTACACTGTTCATGGGCCCCGTCTGTGGGCCCATTGGGCCATTTCTCGTTCCAGCCAGTGCACCATGACTGGTATGTACTACCCTGTCTGTGGGATGGTGCTGCTAATCAAAAATAGTAGCCCATGAAGTGGCAACAGTGGGTTTCCTCTCTCAATATAGTGTAGTCCTTAACCATGTCTGACACCATATAACCGTAAATAAAATGTGTTGACTGCGTCATTAAATAAAACATTTCTTTCTTCTTTTTTTCTGTTCATGGGCTGTGTGTGTGCATGTATATTATTCATATTTATAATAGGTAATTTGTATATAGCTAAATATCAACTGTGTGTATTATTATCATTTGAAAACAACCGGTGTTCACGAATATAAACGAATTTCTTTTTGTACTTCCAGGCTAAGTGGCCACTGCTCACACATTATTGGGCTCTTAAAAACCTTACAAGGATTCAAGCTGCACAATTTAACATCAGTCCCAGAACAGCAGAGTTGTACGAGCATTCCAAGACAGTGGGGCCATCCAAGAGGGTTGAAATAAAGCCAATGCCAATGAGCCATGTTGTGGTGGAAAGACCCACAGCAGAAGTCAGAAAACGAAAGCCTGTATTGTGTCAGTTGGACACACAGAAGAAGTAACACTTATAATGTTGATTTTTTCTTTGATACTATATGCAGTATACCTATTGTAATTATATCGATTCATTTTGAAATTAGCATCACCTCACTGAGATTTTTATTGTATTTCTGGAATATTTCAGTATGTTCTGCAACTTCTTTGCATATTGTAAAGTTGCATTTAAAAGTCTATAATACTCTCTGAAAATGTAGAGAAATAAATAAACAATAAACTGAATATAAAATGTACATGTATATTTTAATCAATATAATAAAAGACAGAATTGATTATATTTTGCATAAACTAATTTCATGTTGTTGTGAAATTAATATTTAATAATTAACTGGAATGTAGTATGATACTTTAAAAGTATTGTGTCGCTAACAATACGAAATTATTATGCACATAAATACCTCTGCAATATGAATACATTTTAATGACAACAATGTTACAATTCCTTTTTAACAAGTTGGAAAACTGGCAAGATAGACTTAAGATTATTTTTATTTGGGTCGCAATTAGGGGGATTTCCAAGGAACCTATAAACAATGTTTTACTACATCTGTAGGTAGATATAAAAATCGTCATCTTTAGAACAGGTCTTACAATATTTTCTGTAAAATGGAGCAGTTGCTAATGCATCATAAATTGTTGTAAAGTTTGTTTTATTTGTTTGTTTTTAGTTAGTATACAGCTTAGCATACGGTTATGCAACACATGTACTAATTCTTTACACTTCAGACTTCCTCTTGTTGAGTCTTCTGATGTTAAAAAACTGAGACAACTTGATGGAACGCCACTGGGATATATTTTATCAGAAGATGGACCTACAGTGGATACACCTTTTGGGAAAGTACCTGTTGGCTCACTGTTATTATATCAGGTAAAAACCTTTCGTTTTGTTTTCCAATTTCATTTATTCCTAACAAATGTATCTTGAAACAATGTCAAAAAGCAACAAACTGCCCAAATCTGGTTTATGTTTTGGAAGAGCGAAGTTGGGATTGCATGAAAGACAGTTCTGTAGTGTTGTATTTTGGAAATTACTCTTTCAATGTGAATTCGATGTTTTGCAATTTTTTGTGTCTGTTCTGTATCTCCTGGCGACATCTGTGAACCAGACGAAGCAAGGAGTGCAAGAAATCTTAACAGCTTTAATCCTGTGTAATACTGGAACAGATCTTTAAGTTTTCCCTCTCTTCTACAGACACTATCAAAACCAAATCTTTCTCCATCTTCTAATTTTTTCTCTAATTCTGTTATTCGTGTCTTCTGTTCTTGTACTTTCTTAAGCAATTCATCATTTTGCATTGTTGTCTCTTCTAAATGTTTTCGAAGTTTGTGACTCTCTGTACTATGTACCAGGAGATCAAGTGGGGAAACCCCTGAAAAGATATGGTTGAAAAAGACGCATTCAATGCACTGAACAAAATATTTTGTATTATATTTTAGACAAGAAACTTCAAAAATAAAGAAGCCTCTGTGGGAACTGGATACGGCAATACACGATTTCCAAAAACAGCACCTGTAAAGTGAATAGATGAATTATCTTTGCTTAAATAAGGACTTTGCCCTGGTTGATGCAGAAAAACTGGAAAGCCAGACACAGGGACAGGCAGACTGCCAGTTATGGAAAACATCAAGGGCCAAACGAATAACAGCGTCAAATTTTGGGAACATTTTACAACTCAAGTCTGTGCCATCTTCAAAATTCTTGGAGAATATATTTAACACCAAAGAAATATCAGCTGCTCCCTTGGAATATGGCAGAAGAAATGAACCAAAAGCAAAAACCAAGTATCTTGAACTGTATCATACAAGACATACATGAATGTGGACTGGTGCTAAATAAAGAATTTTTGTTTTTAGGAGCCAGCCCAGATGGTAAAGTATGTGATAACAATGATTGTGGCATAATTGAGGTCAAATGCCCATATACTGCAAGAGACCATACAATTAATCAAGCAGTTGATGAACTTAAAAAATTTATTTTGAAAAGGGAAGGCAACTGAATTATTTTGCCTCAGAATCATCAATACTATGACCAGGTTCAAGGACAGCTGATGGTCACTGGCTCAAAGTTTTGTGACTTTATAGTTTATTCCAATAAAGACTTGCATGTTCAGCGGATTTATCCAAATATTGACCATATGCAAAACATGTTGCAAAAATTATCTTTGTTTTACATGAAATTTGCAAAACCCTATCTAGCCGAAATGGAAAAAAAAAAAAAGTAGGTCAGGTGTATATTGAATATACAGGTGTATATATGTTGTAGGTTAGGTTTCATTTTTGTGTAAATAATTTACACAACACATTATTACTACACATAAATGTGTAATTAATGCATTGAACACTTGAATTTACAGTTTTCATCAGTTTGAGTACTTTCATCTTTATGGAGTTCTGTAGGTGGAGCATTTTCATTGTCATCGGGTCTGGTGACACTGAAATCATGAGAATATAATCAATTAATGTGAGGGCTTGTAGATTGTGGTAGCCCTACCCCCATGGCTAATGATATTGAATGCTGGGCTAGTCAATAACTGCTATTGCCATGCCCGACGGTTAGTACAAATATTTGGCCAAATGTTACAGTCGTCTATTTTGTAAATATAACTATCCTGCCTCCACCCCTACCCCAATGTTAGTGTTTTAAGCTCTACCTCACTCTTTAGGTAAAATTAGGTAATTATGGGTGTGTGGAAATAGTGCGCTTTGATTGGTTAAAGTTCCAAAGTGATTGACACCTGTGGAAACATGAATTGGCTTCTTATGAAGAAAATTACTTTTAATAACAACTGATTTGTTTGTCAACATTTTATCTGGCTCTGAAGTTTTGAAAAATGGCCTGGAAATATGGAATTTGGTTAAGCTACAAGTGTATGACTCCTGCATATCGATAATAGCCCTGATGATATATTGCTTTCTCCTATACATGACGACATGGCGATTTTGCTAACACATGATGGCATTAATACCCCCACTCCCCTACCCGCTCACCCCCCAACCCCCCCCAAAAAAAAACCCCACACAAAATAACAACAACAACAAAAAAACACAACAAAAAAACCCAACAACATTTATTATCAGCGAACCTGAGAATCGATATCTTGGTTTGAATAATGACTTTAATATTTAAATTAATATTTAGTTAAAATGACGAGAATCTAGGGTATTATTGTAAAAATGAGCCCATGAAGGCTGGCGACATCAATTTCGGACTTTATCTAATAATGACCCATGCATACATGTGTGTGTGTGTGTGTGTGTGCGTGTGTGCGTGTCTTTTTATGTTTCATCTTCGTTTTTACAGTTTTCACACGGGGACTACACAATCACTCGTATAAGTACAGGTACCATGCCCGATGGTACAGGAATGTCGAGACCCGGAAAGACTCGGCGTTGGAAGGAACTGCCTCCCAGTCATCAACGGACAGCGATGTAGAAGGTCCAGAGACGTTTTCTTTACTTTAGGATATAATACCACTGTTTTGTTAACTGTAACGATTTAACCCTTTTTTTTTTGGGGGGGGGGGGGGGGGGGGGGAGTCGAGACAAAAGAGAAAATGTTGTGTTAAATCGTTTTAATTAATAATGAAACAGTGGTATTATCCCTATTCTAATACTACACATTATTAGAACTATCTGTAGTAAATTTTATTGTATTTTATTAAAGATATCACCAAAATCTTAAAAATCTAATTATCTATTCTTCTTTCATACAATATTCAATAAAATGCTTGTAATAAGTAACAGTATGACGTAATCTATTTTTTCCTGTCTCGATATGACGTCACTGACTTGGAAGCAAAATAGATGTCATTAAACATTTGTTTGTCAGTACTGTATTTCGAATATGATTTGTTGGAATATTAGATATATAAAAAACTCTAATTTTCCTTTGCTGTTAATTTTTTTTTATTGAAAACTGTGTATATATTATTGGAATTTACTTAGGCGTATCGTAAAATATTGTTTGTTTCCGGTTACCCGACCGATCCTAATTTGGACCTGCCGACCATAAAACATTTTTTGTATATCCAGAAATGTTTGTTTTAGTATAACAACGATTTCTACGAAAACATTACAAAACTATCACAAGCACTAATTTGGTGTCATTTAGGGGATAACCCTACTGTGTTTTCCGATTTGCGGACGTATATCGGTGGTTTTACTGTCGCAAATTTAGTTTTATTGTGGACCCGTTAGCCACGAAATGTTTTCTTCTAACGATCGATGGAGTTACTTCCCTTCAAATTGAAGATTGTTTTCACGAATATATGCGATCTTTTCCGATTTACTCATTCCCAGTCTGGAGCCCCTCGCGGTAAGACGTGTTTGTTTCACTTGTGCACACTGCACGTGCTTTGGCGGCTCGACTTGGGGATCCTTGACTTTGTTGTTTTTATCAGCGAAGAAGTTTTCTACTGGGATGTATGTGGCCATTGGAACTGATTGAACGCTGGAACGCTTCTCGTTTCGACAGTCTGCACCACCAGGTTGGATTCTGTTTTTTAGCGAGATTCCTCGCCTTCACGTCATTTCTACGTCTGACTATGTTGACTTGTTTTTTCATGACTCATATGACGGCCATTCTGCAGAACGCCACGGTTGTTTGCGTTTAGTCTCTACATGTCCGAGCCTGTCCTAACAGCACTGGAAGATTGACCGCCCCACTCTAAGAAGAAATAGGAAGGAAGCGGGGTCGGCCCCTACTACTCTTTTCTAGACTTTACTTTGTTTTATTGTGATACCATCTCGTATCCTCCGAAGTCGGGCCCGTCCGCACCACTATACCAACCCATGACAACTGGACTACACCCTAGTCTGATTCTCTCTCTCGTTCAGACGGATCAGGCTTCTCAAGATCTGTATTTCAGCACAGCGCTACACCTTCAACGTTTATTGATTGTCAATCTAGGGGTTTTCTTGACAGGATGCAACCCATTTCGTCCCTACAAGCTGTGAACCCTAACGGCCTTATCGAGGCCACTCACGTGGACATATAGATCGGACTTTAAACTTTTAGGCCTTTGTTCAAAAGTTTATGTCGAAATTACTTTCTTTTTTTAAATATTATTAAATAGTCCGATCCTCTCTTCTTTCTCTTATTTATTTTTGGACTGTTCTTCTAAAATGCTCCAAATTATACAAATATTCGACCGAGCAGACAATTCTTTTTATTTTTGGCTTGTAACTTTTTTCTTTTTTAAAAATTCTATTAACCTTTTTTACAAATTCAAAATTCTACCCATTTTCAACGATACCCCTCCCCCCTCCATCCCGAGTCAGGCCACCGATCTTATCTAATTTCTTTTTGACCACCCTATCTAATTTAGCGACCAAATTTAATGAGTAGAATTTTCTTTATTAATTATATTAATTAGAGATGCGCATCAAAATTTTAAAGGCCCACTATTTAATTTTGGGATGTAAATTTCAAAATTGTCCGCTTAATTTTTTTTTTTCTGTCGTGGGACAAGACCCTGGCTATCCAGCGACAGGCCCCGGGACGGACATGCTCGAAACTCTAGTGGTATATTATTCTACATCTAGTGTAGCGAGGTGTTCCGATTAATAATAATAATAATAATAATAATAACTATATATTTAATGATTTACTCCTGCGACAAACTGGCCTTGTAGAAATTTAGTGACCTTCTGATAAACAAGGGGAGGGAATGTTTACCGATACTGATTGAGTTTACTGCCAAATCAAATGATTAAATATGTCAGTAAGATCTCGATGCGTTTCGTTATTTTTTGTATGTGGTCACTGGGAACTTCGCGGGTTTCCTCTAAAAACAGTGTCAGAATGACCATGTGTTTGACGTCCAATAGCCAATGATATTAAAGATAAAAATTAATTGCTCTAGTGGCGTCGTCAAATAAAACAAACTTTACTTTTCAACATTCGTTTGAACATCCTGAGCATTTTTACTGCGTTTCTATTCATTGGACCAATTGATTGCTTCAAACCAAGTGTGTACTTTAATACTGGATGCATATAGAATAAAACTTACATTGCAAATTATAAAATTGGTAAGTCTACCATTTCTTAGATACACTAGGAAAGATAATATTCATAACATTTTTTTTTAAATGTTATTGTTGGACAGATAAATATAGAACCCTTCTTTTCAGTTTTCATTAAAAGAAATTGTTATAACTTATTTACTGGTTTCTATCCAATTAAGGTTCAACCAAGTCTGTCCTGGACCAGTACAGAAGTTAAGTGTTAGTATGAGAGTAAACCTTCTGCCTAATATTAAAAAGCAAGGGGTCTTTTGTATGTACTCTCCCACAGATAGGTTAGCACCATGTTGCCCTCAAAATCAAAATGCCTTGCCTTTTATAAATTTATAAGTTGCCCAGGGAAAAAGAAGCCTTTAAACACACCTATGTGGATAGTACTACATATTTCCTTTTTAAAAATTAAGTTATGAAATAGATATAGAAAATAAAATGGCCTTAAGGTTTTTGTCCTTTTGAAAATTGTATAATGGAAAAAAAAGCCCTTATATTTAAAACTGCACATAAAATATGCCCCCAAAACGTCACTTTACCATGGCTTACTTCATTTCTAGGGAAAACACTGATGAATGATATTGTTGGTATGCATAATGCATTTCTATACATGCAGAGGTTATTTTGGATACCGGTAGTCAACACCTTTATTTAATATCCATAAATAAAATTATTTTCCAAAATAAAATGTTTTTCCTACCTACCTACCCTATATTTTTGCAGCATGTAATAGGAAACAAGTACTTTTTTTCCCGGCCTTATATCAAGCTGTGTTTGAATCGCATATAATATTGAATTATTTCGCCTGGATTAATTTTGGACAGAAACCACGTTGAAGGAGTAGAGCTAAGGGTATAATTTTTGTAGGTTTTTCCAATTTTTGTTCTGGGGCAGTTAATATTATTCAAAATGACGTTAACAAATCGATAAAGCCATTTCCATCTTTCCAGATTGTAAGAAGTTGATTAAACATGTGAAATGGTACGCGTCGAGTGCCTTTAAATACTGTATATGGTATTTATTAGTTATTGTTCTAATTTAGTATACTATTATATAAAATGGAAAATATTAATATCTATTTTGCACTTAATTAGGCCCCCTGCGAAGCTTCGTATATTCGATTCGATTCGAAATCGTCACGAAGCTTCGATTCGATTCGATTCGAATTTTGTGTATTCGGAATGTCGAATATTGCAGTGTACGGACAATTGGAAAAAGAGGGACAAACTATATGGCCAACCGTTAACATTAATAAAAAATAAACAGTATGGAAGACAAAGCAGGAAAAAACTCTTTTAAATTGAAATTCGTATAAGTAACCTATTAACCAAATAATACGTATTTTTAGTTTGCTGATTAGTTGCTTATTAGCCCAAATGTAGACTCGTTGCCTACAGTACTACACTGCTACAAGGCTAATTGAATGGTGTTTTCTTTTTCTTTTGTTAAGTAGGAGATGAATATTACTTTATTAATAGACTATTTAAATGAACCTTTTTAATATAAAAATTAATATATACATAATTTCATTCAACAATAGTCCTGTAGGTAACGAGTGTGCATAACCTTCATGCCAGGAGGTCGGCATATCAACAGTTCAACCTATGTACACATTAGTACTGGTTTTCTATTTGGGGTGCTTTATTATTTAAACTTCAATCTTGTGTTATCATGTTAATCATCGTACGTACACCCAATGAAGTGGATATTTATATTGTCTTTCTAATTTCCTTCACTGAGCCGAATATTCCTTCGTGAACTGCATCTGATACACTTGATTATTCTCCAAGGTATTCGAGATTTGAAATTCGATTCGATTCGAACATATTCGAAATTCGATTCGACCGGAAAATTGGGATTTGCAGGGCCCTACAATTGATGGTACTTATGATGACATTATGGTACTGTACAAATGACACTATTTACTAAAAATGCATAGCTGAATGCAATATTTCATTGTACCACATCCACATCACGCCATTCTTTTTTTACAGTTATAAGGTCATTTAACGACCAAATTCAAAGAATCCATTGCGATTCTGCATTACAGTACTGATTCTACGTTACATTACTGACGTTGAATAAACCCAAACAAAAATGCATGCTTGCGGCTAGGTTGTTGCAAGGTAGTTACAAGGTTGTTACAGGGTAGTACAAGCAATGCAAGCTATTTGCAAGCTAACATTTAGCTTGCGTAAGGTAGTCAGTATTTCTGCAAATTGCCGCATGCATGTTTTCATTTGTGAATCATGCGCAAGCTTGCTGCATGCATATCTTCAACTATGCAAGCTTCCCGCAAGCATGTTTTCATTTTTGCAAGCTTGCTGCATGCATATCTTCAACTGTGAAAGCATGTCTACACTTGTGGAGAAAAAGCTAAGTCCAAATCATTTTCATGGTTATTTTATTTAAATTCATAACTTCTCATATGATTTATCAAATTCAGTGGGAACAGTGGCTAAACCACCAAACATACATGTAACAGATTTAGATAGTATTTACAATAATAATTAAAACAAAATTAATATTAATACATACGAATGATAATACAATATGGTTAAAACAGAATCATCTTGTAATGATTGGATTTTCAATTGGCCCCAAAAATAATAACATATGCATGGCCATGAGAGGATGACATGGGCCATGTTTGGTTGAAATTAGCCTGGTGGAATTTGAGAAGATGTTGAAAATGTCTGAGCCAATCAGAGGCCAGGGTTGCCATCTTGGATTTTGAATCAGCCACAAAAATAACAACACTTAGTAAGTCATGAGAGAATCATTTGGACTAAGTTTGATTGAAACCTGCCTGGTGGACCTTGAAAAGAAGCAAAACAATGTCTCTGTCAATCAGAGGCCAGGGCAGCTATCTTGATTTTAAATCTGCCCGAAAAATAACAAACTTGGTCAGGGCCATGAGAGGATCATTAGGAATACATATGGTTTAAATTTGCATGGTGGAACTTGAGTAAAAGTTAAAAATGTCTCAGTTATTCAGAGGCCAGGGCGGCCATCTTGGAATTTTTATTGGCCTGAAAAATAACAACACTTGGTCAGGTCTATAAGAGGATCATTTGGACCAAGTTTGGTTGAATCCTGCTTGGTGGAACAGGAGAAAAAAGAAAACAAGAAGAAACAAACAAATGACTTTACACTACAGTGTGGATCTCCAGATAGTGGAGGAATATAACCTAAAACAAGAAGAAGAAGAGTATAGGACCAGGAGCTTTTTAGCATATTAGTTTAGTCAAGACTATCCCACATACATGGAACATGTCTATCAGACAGGTAAACCAATTTTGTAGCCTAAGTATCTGACAACATGTAGCACCTATTTTTTTGTTTTAACTGTTATGTTTTTCACTTTAAAACCATTGTTTGTTTTTTAAAGAATTATACAAGATGCAAGATGGCTGCCACTGATGCAAGCTTGTAGGTAGATCATCGCAAGCTTGCAGGAAGCTCGTCGCAAGCTTGCAGAAAGCTTGTCGCAAGCGTGCGGGTAGCTCGTCGCAAGCTTGCGGGAAGCTCGTCGCAAGCTTGCGGGAAGCTCGTAGCAAGCTTGCAGCAAGGTTGTAAAAAGATTCCAAATACTAGCTTAAACTGAACAAGCTTGCGGGAAGCTCGTCGCAAGCGTGCGGGAAGCTCGTAGCAAGCTTGCGGGTAGCTCATCGCAAGCTTGCAGGAAGCTTGTCGCAAGGTTGTAAAAAGGTTCCAAATACTAGCTTAAACTGAACAAGCTTGCGGGAAGCTCGTTGCAAGCAGGGAACCTGAGAATCGATATCTTGGGTAGAACAATGACTTTATATAGTAGTTAATATTTAGTTAAAATGATGAGAATCTAGGGTATTATGGTAAAAATGAGCCCATGAAGGCTGGCAACATCAATTTTGGACATTATGACCAATGCCTGTGTGTCTCTCTGTGTGTGTGTGTGTGAGAGTGGGTGTATATGTGTGTGTGCTTGTGTGTTTGTCTGTGTGTGTCTGTATGTGCGCACACGCGCGCATGTGTATGTAGACCTATGTATATCTATATTTTTATGTTTGATCGTCATGTGCCACAAAACTATCTTTGTTCGTGATTTGTTTTTTCATTTTTTTACAGTTTCCAAACGTGGAGAACAGATTCTCCCGGTTAAGTACAGATACCTTACACCGTGGTTCAGGAATGTCGGGACCCGCAAAAACTGGGCGTTGAATGGAACTGCCGCCCAATCATCAATGAACAACGCTGTAGAGGGTCCAGAGAAGGCGGTGGATGGCGATAGAACTAACGTTCTATCCGGAGAAAGTTGTGCTATAAGTCTACTTTCCCGAGACCCATGGTGGCTTGTGCATCTTCAACAGAGAATACGTGTTGAACAAGTGTTTATCGTCAACCGAGTTGGTATGTCCTGTAATTGCTTTTGTTTTTTTGTTGTTTTAGTTTTATTATATATATATATTGGTATTGCTGCGGTGTGGAGGTGGCAGTAGTCAATCGTTCCCGAAGGTGGCGTACCCGGATGTAGCGGTCCTGCCCGGGGGTAGTGACCCGTGGTCGACCGGATCTAGGGAGGTCACGTGTTGATCCATGTTGCTGGTAACGGTCCCACAGTCTGGAGATGGTGCTTGGGGACACATGGAATGCCCTGGCAACGGCCGTTCTGGATTCGCCTGCGTTTAGTCGGCCGATGGCATTGTTTCTCTGCGGTTCACTGAGACGTGGCATGTCCTGGATTGTCAACTGTCGGCCAGATACAGAGGCCAGGCAAGCGAACACCCTGCACTTTTATACTGTCGGTGTTCATGTTGCACGTGCAGACAACGCACGTGCAGTGGTGACATGGTTTGCACGTGGCTGCGTTTTTGCGAATATTCACATTTTGGAACTTTATTGTACAGTAGCTGCGTTTTATCGAATGTAACCGTGGGAATGTGTTTGGGACATGCAATGACCTTATATTCACAAAGCATGAACCGGTAGGAAACATAAAATCGGAGTTATAACCCATTTGTACCCTTTTGCGTTTCTTTTTTTGAAGAGTATATATATAAGCTTTTTCCATCCTTACCTATTTCATCTTCACTGTATAGTTTCTTGCAAGTTAACTGTATAATCATTTGAAATCAGTAAAAATGTATCTGCATAGTCATTTGGTAGATTTTCTTTTGCATTGTCAAGTGAATAAACTATTTTAGCCGCTAAATATAATTAAACAATTCATGCAAAATAATTTTAAATTTATTTTCAGAATATTTACATTTTGGAATGTAAATAAGAATTTTTGTGTGACTATTGTGATATGCGATATCACACTTTTACTGATACTATCGATTATAGCATTAATAGATTATAAATAAAGCGTGTTACTCCTGAACTAAAATTAATGTCTGTGCAGTAGGTTCAAAACCTGCCAATTGACACTTTGGCTTTCTGCCAGAAAATAATTTGAGGGTACCTAATAAAAACAAAAGAGATACTAAATTTGAACTCTTTCCAAAATGGATGCTGCATTTCATATACTTTGATAAATTTTAATCAGAATTTTTCTTAATATTATCTTTTTAAAAATTATAAAAAATTTATTAATTAATTTCCAAGATTTTAGGGTACATAATTTTACCATTAATATCCTGTGGCAGAAACCCTGTTTGTGTTTTTAAATATATTTATTGCGTCGACGTTTCAACTGGTGGACTTTTAGTCCCCGAGTGCTACATTGCAATTAGTAAAATTCCTGTATATAAATACGAAATTGTTACACTAGTAATATGTGACAGTCCATGGTCTTAACTACCGATTAACGTTGACAGAGTGGCAGACTGTCAAATGCTATTCGAATTGGTGCAGTAGGTTTGAAACCTGCCAAGTAACACTTTGTGTTTTTAAATATTACCATATTACAAAATTGGTAATTTCTACATACACATCAGCACTGCAGACAGGTGAGGAACACGTTAGACGAATTGTGGGTAGCCTGGTGTAAAAGCCCCAGAGTCCCACAAAACACTACTATTTCAATAACAAACTCCTATAATGTATCCTGCCACACTGCCTAGTGGAATTGTCCAAATTCTGGTCAATCTGCTTTGTATGATTGTCTCTCAATCCTTTGTTCAACTCGTCTCAGACATGTTTAATATATGACACATCTGGTGAGGATGCCGGCCGATTCATATGCTGAATACCATTTTGTATGAAGAAATATGTTACAACCGTGGCATGGTTGGGTCTGGCAGTGTGCAAAAAACCCCACCAAGGCCAATTTGACGAAATGACAGAAAAACTAAAAACTAAATCTCGTCCCTATATCTGATACTTGTCAGGTTTCTATGGGTAATGTACAGAGGAGTCCTACAGTGTATAGAAATTCCACTACATACCATCAATAATTAATAAAGAAGTAGGCAGCACAAATCCTGACATAAGTAGCATAGATCTATGCACTCCAACAACAGCCATAGAACGGATCGTTTCAAGACAATGTTGATTACCCATGTTGGAATATATATGTTTTTCTACTTGCGCAAGAGGTCAAGCGTCGCTAGCTTCCTGGTCTTTGGAAAATAAACCACAATAAGAAAAGAAACCTGGATAAAAACCTGTTTGTACACAGATAATCTTGCATTGTATTTGTAAAACTCGTACACAGATAATCTTGCATTGTATTTGTAAAACTCAACCAGAGGAAGACTGCTTGGACAAACTAGAATCACTTGTTTTCAAAACAAAAGGCCAACATGGAACCGATGTGTTCGGACATATTCACTGGGTTACTTTCAGAAATACATGCTTGTACACCAGGCCATCAGGACCAGGACCCATATTCACAAAAAGGTGTAAATTTACGTCTACGACTAGCACTTACGTCTGCCATAGATTTACGTTGATGTGCAAGAAGCACCTTATTCTCAAAGACGGTCGTAAATGTAAATGTAACTTAGTTGGACGTAAATCTATGATTTAACACTCTCACCGGAGAAATGAAAAAAACCCACACATTAGAAACGATGGCTATCGGGTAAATAAAATGCGCAAAACACAATTTCGTTTGTTGTCTGCTAACAATAACATCGCGAACGGCGAACCATGACATTTTGGTATTGGAGGATCTGCGTTTTGGTACGAACTTGAGGATATTTCTTAAAAAGGAAAAGATAACTCAGGAGAAATTGGCCGAGTCGAAAACATCCGTTCGATCACCAACAAAAATATGTTAAATCCGTGGGCGTTCGCCATCGCAAACTGCTTCAATTATTGGAAATGCTGCCAGTTTCCGTAAATAATAGTAAATAATGGTGATCATGCTTGATTTATTATATGTACACGACTTACGTGCAGTGTTAGTTGTAACCGGAGGCACTCTTATATTTACATCCAACTTTACACGTAACTTACGTTTTCGTTGTTTCGTGAATAGTTCTTCAGTCGTAGGTTTACGTTTACGTGTAAAACTAAGTTTACGATGTTTTGTGAATATGGGTCCTGTATTCTTGAAAAGGTGTAAAGTTATGTCTACGACTAGCACTTATGCCTGCTGTAGATTTACATTTACGCGCAAGAAGCACCTTATTCTTAAAGACGGTCGAAAACGTAAACGTAACTTAGTTGGACGTACATCTATGATTTAACTCTCACCGGAGAAAAAAGAAAAAAAAGAAAAGGCTACCGTGTAAATAACAAATGCTCAAAACGCAATTTCGTTTGTCATCTGCTAACAACGACATCGCGAAGGGCAAACCATGGCATTTTGGTATTGGTGAGGATCCGCGTTTTGGTACGATATTTATGACATTCTTAAAATGGAAAAGATAACTCAGGAGAAATATTGCCTAGTCGAAAAGGTCCCTTCGATCACAACAAAAATCACAACAAAAAACAAAACAAAACACCCCCCCCCAAAAAAAACAAAAAAACACAAAAAAACAACAACAACAACAACGAAAAAACAAACCCACCCCAAATCTGTAAGCGTTCGCCATCGCGAACTGTTTCAATTATTGGAAATGCATCCATTTTCCGCAAATAATAGTAAATAACGGCGATCATGCTTGATTTATTTTATGTACACTATTTATGTGCAACGTTAGTATATTTACATCCAACTTTACACATAACTGACGTTTACGTTGTTTCGTGAATAGCTCTTCAGTCGTAGATTTACCTGTACGTGTAAAACTAGACGTACGATGTTGTGTGAATATGGGTCCAGATCCCTTGCTGTATTAGGAAAAATGTAGCACGTTTCTTCGATGATTATGTGTCAGAATTACCAGATGTTTGACATCCAATAGACGATGATGAATGTTGTTCACCTTTCCAGAAGCACAATTATTGTTTAAATATCTATTGTGGTACTAGTTTTCACATTATTTAATGACAGAACCTAAAAAACAGTAAATGTTTTCTTAATAACCTTTGTCAGCGTTCGCACTCTCATATCTAATATACAATAATATTAGGGGGAATATTCCTACAAGTACCACCAAACACAGTCCAGAATGGGAAAGATAAAACACGATGTATTTATTTATAACGGTCCAAGAAGTAATGGTATTGTAAGCAAATTCACGTATGCCTGGCCTGAAATCAACTGTACAGCATGCATTGTAATCTGTTATCAAATATTGTGTAGTCTTAGGTCCAAACGGTAGCTGGTCCTCAGTGTTGCATACCCTGACCACCGAATATATAGTATACTTATAATGCTGCCCTAGACACGCCATTAGCCTTTAGGTCTGGGCTTAGGGCTGGCCACGGTACTGTGGTGATGTTCTTTTGCAGTAGATACGCAGTGATGCGTAGACTCCGGTGAGCACGGGCGTTGTCGTCTTGAAAAACAAAATGGCGTCAAGGCTGACGTGCGAAGGGCACAACGATCGGTGCAAGGATGTTGTCACAGTAGTACTTCCTAGTGACCCTCGTTGAATAATATGCAGCTAGGTTCTGGCAGTCATGGTGATGCCACCCCACACCATAACGGACCCTCCTCCAAATCGGTCATGAGAACGAACGTTAACGTTGGCGTAGCGTTTATTGTGACGTCGCCAGACACACTGTCGTTGATCATGGAAGTCTAATGTGAATCTGGACTCGTCTGAAAACATTACCCGAGCTCAACGCCTGTTATCCCCATGTCTACGATTTGTACATCATTGACGTCTGGCAGTCAAATGTGTTATGTATGGTCGACATGTGTGGATGTTACTTATATGCAGTCTGTTACGAATAGTCTGACCAGACACTGAAACGCCAGTTGTAAAACAGACTTCTCTTGCGATTTTATTGGCCGATTGACCTCGATTCCTCAACGTTTAAGTCCTAATGAAGCGGTCCTGAACCGAAGTTGTGGCCATTGGCCGTCCTGAATGGGGACGATCATCCACATTTCTGGCTTGTTGATATCGGGTCCACAATCGGCTAATGACTGATTGTGATACGTTAAGTCTACGGGCCACAATTCGCTGGGTGGTACCAACTTGAAGCATGCCTACAGCCCTGAGACGTTCCTGACGTTGGAGACGTCGCATTGTTGAAATGTTACTCAATATTGTAAATAATGTGACAGCAAGGATATGATTTAGTGTTCCAGTAACAAACATGAAAGAATATTGCCACAGTGTGCAGACAACCTAGACACAAACTTCAATTTCAAATCACATCCTTCGCACGTGGAACATCATGTCACGTGCTTCACGATCAAAAGAATTGGTGTGTTTTTTCATGCTCTCTGAGTGGGAACATTAACGCACATTTTGCTCTTATTTTGAGTTTTATGTCTCATTTCATTCTATAATTATTGACATTTGAAATCGACCAGCTCCTTATTTTTAACAGTATATATACATTTTAAAATCTCAAAATGCCCAAAGGTGACACGATGTCATCCTTCAGATCTGTGAAATAGATGTCTTAAACAAGTATAATCAGTAAAAAAAACCCAAAACGTAATACCGTAATTTGGGTTTTAGTGGTTCGCTGCCTAACTAAAATAAACTAATTTGATTTAAAAAAAAAAAATTAACATTCACATTTCATTCTTCCTTTACTCAGTATAACACATTATCTTATTATCATTGTATTATTATTCTACAGTATTTTATTATCTCTTGTAAATCCTGTCTTGTCACTGTAAAATATTGTTATTGTATGTTGTGTTTTGTATCGGGCTGAGCGTAATAAAGTTCTGTTCCGTTCTGTCTCCAAACAAATTACGAATAGTTTTTTAGTATAAAGCATACATATATGTTACAAGAAAGGGATTGGATATCATGCAATATCTTACAAAATGATGTCATGGGGTAGGGAGGGGGTATGGTCAAGAGTTACGTACTTAAAACAAAATCCTACCTAAAAACCCCAACTGTATCTCATTTTTATTCATAAAATATAACAGTGTGGCCATTTTGTTTCTAAAACTATTTTCGTCTTCTATATATATGTATTTATTACCAAAGAGATTAAAGATACAGGCCTATAGGTCTTACTACACAGATCACTTCCGGCTGAGAGTTCATTCATCACGGTCCACTATTATATAATTCCGAATTGTGACACAAGTTATGGTTCACATATTCACTTCTAGGAAATGGTGAAGAATTAAAACAATATGTATGTTTAATGGTAAGCCTTCTGGCTGTATTTTACCCATGTTATTTTGTGATATTGTGCATTGACTTTTGGGGACATGGGTGTATAGCGCAAGAGACAGCCAGAGTAAATCGGTTAATGAACCACCTGTTCGGACCGGTACTACAGCCAAATGCGGTCATATAGCAAACAAACTGAGACGGAAATGTTCTCAATTTTGGAGAGAAAATAAATGCTTATATAATGTATGTTCTCAATGGTGTGTTGTTAGTGCCAATAAGAATCCGTTCTATTGGCAATCTTCATTTGAAGTTGGGCAATTTAACATGGGTTTCAATGGCAGATGACATCTGTGTAGTGAAACCATAGTACATAGCCTATATGGGCTTGTGGAATAGGAACGAAAAATGAGGGTTGGAAAATATTTGCACAGGCTCTCGTGGGCTAAATTTGTTTATCTTTATATAGAGCTGAACAAAAACATCGGCTATTGCATGTCAAACATTTGGTAAGTTTGATTTATAGTCTAAGAGAGGAAACCCACTACATTTTGTCATTAGTAGCACATACCACGGCCTTTGCTATATGAATTGTTGTGCACCGAGTCGAATGAGAAATAGCCCAATAGGCCTACCGACTAGGATCGATCCTAGACCGACACGCATCAGACGAGTGTTTTGCCACTAGGCCCAGCTATGTCCTGTGCTAGACACCAGAGCCATTTAAATATGTGACGGTCGAAGGGGTTGGTGGGTGTATGTTCAACGTTTTGCAGTGTTACAGGGGATGGGTTTATTGAACTGCGTTACGTACATAAAAAACCCTCTTTTTTATATTACTAAAATATTATGCTGGTTTTTGTAATTGTTATTTATTCATAAACGCTCTGTCATAACAACACTGTTTAATGTATTAACGTAGGTAGTAATATACTAATAGCTAGATGAAAGCACATAATGATAATGAATCGAGTTCAAATACGTGTGCTAGTAAACCTAGCTTAAAACGTATGTCCCAAACGTCCGATTGTCATATTTATTGTTTTTATTGTTTTAAGCTACAAGCTTAGTAACACAGAAGAGATTCACACACAACATATAATACATAACACACACAGGAGGATTCAATTATCAAATTGTACGTCGATCAAATACAAACCTCAGTAGGCAGTGATACTTTGGTTGGACCTGTTCTCAAGTAACTCGTTCCACCAAGAAGACCTACTCTGCTATTCTAGATGTAGACGGACATCTGGACAGTTATAATCGCTATCTCAGTCAGAGATGTAAATACACATAATTTCTTCCAACCACCGGGTAGGCAAGGATTCCAGCTCTAATACAACAATAACCCTATGTTTGCCGTTAAATACCATTTCAACATTATTTTTCACTTATTAATCCCTAATACACTGATATTTCTAAACAGGAACATGAAATAAATTCAGTAATCCAGATAATAATGACTGGAATTGACACACTACATGATTTATTCTGACATTCATATGTTTATGGAGTTTGTTTATTCTTGAAGCTAAATAACTGACGTTAAGACCATTTAACTTTAACAATAATACATTGCAGCACACCGAAAACATAAAGGGACATGTTTACTTGAGACAACAAGTAAACTAAAAATAGCTATATGAAAGTTACTGGTAGTTAAAGGGACATTCCTTAGTTTGCTGCACATTTTTTAAGAAGTTATCAACTAACAGACACTTACATATAATTAGTTTGGGCTTCTTAGAAATATTAAGACAACCAGAAACACATCGAATATACAGACACTGATATTCTAAACAAGAAAATATATTTAATGTGTAAGTTTAATAGTAGAAATATTTTATTAGTCAGAAACATCTTACAATGCAGCAAAATCAGGAATGTCCCTTTAATGGCTACTTGTACAACTAAAAGGGTAATAATAGAATACATTCTTTCAAACCTTGCTATTTTTATTATTCTTCAAGATAATTATAGAATGCATCAGATTCATTCGTCTGTTATGTTTATCCCAAATACATTATAAGTGTTAAAAGACCAGGCTCTACAGCTATGTTCTACCTATAAGAATGAGCTTTTCTCTGAATGTTTAGTCCTGTTTAATACTTACTCAACTTTTAAAGGAAAATAGAACGTAATGTGTAAACTGAATCGGTCAGAATCTCTACTGGTATTTCGTTGTAGTATGTCATACATGTTTGACCTCTAAGTTCAAAGGCACATAAATGACAATGTATGTTGAGACATTATTGCATCACTGAATCCCAGTGATTAGTATGATGTCATTACTAATGTGTAATACCGTGGTACATACTGCGGTGTTTAAAAAAACCCAACAACACCCAAAACAACAAGAAAACAAGAAAACAAAAAACCCGCGCTTTTTTTTGTAGTACCAAACCCTAGCAACTTTACATTGAAAGCTGTCCAGCGTCATTGGCGTTTGACGTCATTTCCATTCAAAACGACACTGCATCACATATTCATCGTCATTTGAATGTCGAGTGATGGCTGACTGGAATTAAAGCTGGATATACAGTTTACAAAAGCACGTTTCATTAAGCTTGATATTATATGATAAAGACGTTATTACCCTCGTGTGTTTCGATATCATCAGTATTATATATTAGGAATAAACATAATCGCATAGTATAATGTTTGTTCCTCATATTGACGATGCCGAACCACAGGTAATAACCTATATGCAATGTATGTGTATGTATGTATGTATGTATGTACCTGTATGTATGCTTATAGTCAACTTCCGGTCTCGTCATAAGTGTAGGTGTATTCACCGATAACCTACATCTTTCCTCGAAACGTTTAGACATATTATAATACACCTACACTTTTCATTTAACTACACCTGTATTTAAAAAACCCACAACCCCCCCACAACCCCCCCACCACCCCCGTCTCTCTCTCTGTCTCTCTCTCTCTCTCTCTCTCTCTCTCTCTCTCTCTCTCTCTCTCTCTCTCTCTCTCTCTCTCTCTCTCTCTCTGAATAATACAATGAAATTTTATTATCATAACTTACATTGAAATTCTGAAGGTATTTCCGTTGTTTCTCTTATATTTGTTGTTTCTCGCGATGTTCGGTTGCAACGCATTGTCTTTTAAATCCTTCAAGACTTGACTAAAGTCTTTTGGTATCCATATTGGGGGAATGTAGACGAATTGTTCCCGTGTGGTACACGTCCAGCTGTCATAACCTGTATTATACAACACCACGTGTTCTTAGACGTGTTTGCGGGAATCAGTAGCATAACTGTCTCCAAAAACATTCTTCTCCTGCACTTAGAATTTAAAATCTTCTTGATTGTCCAAATTAAAATGCACAGAAAATGAAGTCCATTTAATTAAACAATCTCCATTCTGGCGTTCAAAGTCCCTTTTTTTCTCGCTTACTTATTTTCACACCCACGACCGTCTTTCACAATTCACCGTTACACAATGGGACAAAAATTGTTTTGCTTCGTGACACTTATCATTTGCACCTAACAAAGTTCAAACTATCTTTTCGTAATATTTCAACCAATAGAACATGCCATCTACAAAAAATAATTTTGCTGGGTGACATCATTTGCATATCCCAAAGTTCAAATTATGTTTTCGTAATATTTCAACCAATAGAAAGAGCCATCTAATTACACATACGCACTTATTCACAATAATTCCCTTGAGATATTTACAGCACGATATGTCTGTTAAAAATCATGCAATGTGCGGAGCTGTAGTTAGTGTTGGTAGGGGAGTCTACTACCTCCTATCCAGTAAATTCCCCAGACTTAAAGGGACATTCCCGAGTTTGCTGCATTGTAAGATGTTTCTGACTAATAAAATATTTCTACGATTAAACTTAAATATTAAATATAGTTTCTTGTTTAGAATATCAGTGTCGGTATATTCAATGTGTTTCTGGTCGTCTTAATATTTGTAATACGCCCAAACTGGATTTTATGAAATACAATGAAATTTAACCTAGTATAAATATTAGAACGTTCAGAAACACGTTTAATATACAGACACTAATATTTTATGCATAAACATATATTTGATATGTAATTACAGTCGTCAAAAAGTCTATGTTAGTCGATAACATCTTAAAAACTGCAGCAAACTCAGGAATGTCCCTTTAAATTTTTTTAAAAAAATCGTTAAATATCATTTCTAGTTCTACATATCATAAAAGTTTAAGGGTTTTTTTTTTTTTTGGGGGAGGGGGGGGGGGGGGGGATGATCTAAATATAAATATGTTCTCGGAAACGGCATTTTAGTACTTAATTCTCCATACTATTTCCATCCCGAGAAATATAAAGTACGTCCCTGAGTTTTAATATATTCCTATACCAGTACAGCCCCAACAAACACAGATAAAACTACCTCAAACTGCATTTGCACGTGCGACACGAACAACTGAAATAGACAGTTTCACTGCTCCAGAACAAAATGTGAGTGTCACGACGTCTGGTCCACGTTATTTTAGTTTCATTATTTACTACTTTCTATTTTACTGATTTTATTAGCCATATAACTAATATAATAATTTACTCGGGGTATAAATCAGTTATACCCACACTTACTCGGTGTATCGGTAAATATCCCAACAGTTGTGGTCGTGAGAACATCATCGGTTTCGCCTCGGAGGCCCCACGACCAAAATTGTAGGGATATTCACAGATACACCCCGTAAAGTGTGGGCATAACTATTACATGTATGTATGTATGTATGTATGTATGTATGTATATATTTATTTATTTATCATATACGTTTTCAGTTCAATCAAAATATCTGATATTTTTCAGATCATATACTTTAAGAATTTGATAACTTTGCAAATTAGATGTAAATTAATCGAGGTCACAGCACTAGGTTTATTGACATTTAAGCAAACGTACTTGGGTGACACTCCATAATTGTCGCATGCATATATAGTCATCAAAAAGAAACACCTTTACACTAAAAGCTGTCCAGCGTTCAGAAAACAATTTTTTTTTATGCATTAGCTGTGTTTCTGCCAGAAAGAAATTTTAGGGTATGGCCCTATGGAATGCAACCAGTCAAAAGGGGGTATGGGGAGCCGCCCCCAGAGAGAAAATGGATTAAGTTTAGGGTTAGGGTTAAGAAAATCATACAGTAATGATAAGAGTCATTAATGTTGTCAAAAGGTTAACTTTAAAAAATATATCTGCAAACAAATCTGAATATGGCACCATACCCATTTTCCGTCTGGCAGAAACCCGGACTAGTTTATTTTGATGTAGGGACATCCAAAATGACGTCATTCGAGTTTGACGCCACATATTCTTACGACATAGCGGAGTGGAATTAAAGTTGCATGTACAGTTTAAAAAAACACGTTGTATTAAGCTTGAGATTATATGTTAAAGAGATTGTTACGCTCGTGTGTTTTCGATATCATCAATATCATATATTAGGAATAAAAACAATGTATTATGCTCGTCAGAGGCACGCATACACGCACATGCATGTCCGTAAGCACATCTATGCATATTTGATAACCACATTCTGCACCTTGATTATAATGTTTATTATTTTCCGTTTCTAGATGGTAAAAATCTACTCGACTTTTGGATTTATATTATGAGTCGTTTCATTGAAAATACCCGACGTCTCTACACAGGATTCAGATATGCTGGCTATTGCCTAAAGTTCAAGGGACATTTCCCGGTTGGTGGCGCACGCCTCCTGTACTGTGAACACCCGGTAGTAGGGGAGGTCGTTAAACTAAAAATGTATGACAGCAACAAAAGGATCAGCCTATGTGAAGTTGAAGTATATGGAACACAATACCTGCCAGGTATGTTGAACGGTTTTAGTCAATAAGTACTACACGTATATCGACTTAAATGATTTTGCATTCATTGTAAGAAGGGGCAGGGCGTAGCTCAGTGGTACAGCGCTCGCTTGATGTGCGGTCGGTTTGGGATCGATCCCCGTCGTGGGCCCACTGAGTTATTTCTCGTTCCAGCCAGTTCACCACGACTGGTATATAAAAGACCATGGTATGTGCTGTTCTGTCTGTGGAATGGTGCATATAAAGGATCCATCTTGCCTTCACTACCAATTTCGACTGGTATATCAAAAGCCGTGGTATGTGTTATCCTGTCTGTGGGATGATGCATATAAAAGATCCCTTGCTGCTAATCGAAAAGAGTAGGCCATGAAGTGGCGACAGCGGGTTTCCTCTTTCAATATCTGTGTGGTCCTTAACCATATGTCTGACGCCAAATAACCGTAAATTACATGTGTTGAGTGCATTGTTAAATAAAATATTTCCTTCTTCTTCATTGTAAGATGTATCACCTTTCTGGTGACTAAATTCACACATTGAATACATTTTCCTTTCTAGAATACCAGCTTCTGTTTTTCCTCTATGGTTGCAGTCTTATGATAATGTTATCATAGTTATAATATAGAGAGAATAATAAGCGAGTTACCAGTTACTATCAAATTTATGTCGCGAGTGAAATAATTTTCAGTTGTCACAAATTGTTTTGACGTCATATTTAATACCGGCAGAGTCATTGATTTGTAAGCGTAAAATCGTCCAATAGTATTCTATGTTATACCAATGTACAATAATTTCTCAGTAAGAAATTGTGATTTTTATTTTCCCGGTTATGAGTGCCCGTGGATAATACGTCAATGCGCTGTAGTGATGTCGTTAAACAAAACATACTTTTAACTTGCATTGAAACTTGAAGGGTTTATCCTAACTTTGTTGCCATTGTAAAATATTTCTTACTGACAAAGCCTTTTTAACAACTATAATGACATGTTAAAAAGTTCATTTAGAATATAATTCCATTTTATAATTAGTGTTTTGTAATAAGCGTCTTGACTGGTTAAAATGCTATCACGTAATCTAGAAAAACCCAATGTTCATTCTTCCATGAACGTGAAAACTGCACTTTTTCGGTAAACGGGAATCCCCAAGGATTCCATCGTTTCTATTTTTATCCCAATTTCGTCTGCACTGTGAGTGAAGATGACAATTCAAGCTTTAAACCGACTCCGGTTTTGAAATGAGACACATAATGTATATGACAAGCCACAAAAACGAAGCTTCTATTGGAAGTTATAGCAGAGGATGATGCTCAACAAATCAAAAGAGAGACATGAGCGCAGCTCTGTCACATTTGACAAAAACACTAAATCGACAACTTACATGCGCAACAACAAATACGCCTCGGTGCACAATTATGCGACCTGTCCTTTCCGAGAATAATATCACTCAATCACAAACTCAGAAATCCACACACACAGTAACACTGAAACCACTTTATCCCTTTCAAGTCAGTCTTCACATTCATTTTTCACTAATTCAACTTTTGACAAAGAAAGAAGTGTTTTATTTAACGACGCACTCAACACATTTTATTTACGGTTATATGGCGTCAGACATATGGTTAAGGACCACACAGATTTTGAGAGGAAACCCGCTGTTGCCACTACATGGGCTACTCTTCCGATTGGCAGCAAGGCATCTTTTATTTGCGCTTCCCACAGGCAGGATAGCACAAACCATGGCCTTTGTTGAACCAGTTATGGATCACTGGTCGGTGCAAGTGGTTTACACCTACCCATTGAGCCTTGCGGAGCACTCACTCAAGGTTTGGAGTCGGTATCTGGATTAAAAATCCCATGCCTCGACAGGGATCCGAACCCAGTACCTACCAGCCTGTAGACCGATGGCCTGCCACGACGCGACCGAGGCCGGTCAACTTTTGACAACTGCAATTTTAATATAGTAGATAACTTCTAAATAATTGGATGCACTCCCTTATACTAATTAGTTCAAAATTCATACTCTAACCATTTTACAACAGATCTTCAATTTAAATATAAAAATCGTTAAATTCTTAATTATTAATTAATGTATTGTTTTTATTTTATTTTAGATTTTCGCTTATCGTATCGAAAACATGACGCCAGACATATAGGTTGTTCAATTCTTAATTAATTATCGTTTGATATTTTTGAGAGAAAAAAACAGTTTGTGTTATCAGTTGATTTTATAACGTTTTATCCACATTTGATTCAGAAAATTAAAATTTATAAAACCTTATGTAAATCATTATAATGAATCGGAGATTTGACGGAAAAACCCCGAATGTAACTTTCTAAGGGAATTCCTTTATTTGTGTATTGATACAGTTTTTTTTAATATTGTTTTGTATAATGGCAATATTAACGCGCTACGCCATTCATAGTGTGTAAAACGGTTTGGGTGTTTATCATCGCATGAACGTCAAAAATATAACATTCAGTTCTTAAATCAGTGTTCGTATGTTTCTGATCGTTCTAGTGGTTGTAGTGAAAGGACGGAAGGAAATGTTTTATTTAATGATGCACTCAACACATTTTATTTGCGGTTATATGGAAGAAGGAAATGTTTTATTTAATTACACACTCAACACATTTTTTTTACGGTTATATGGAAGAAAGAAATGTTTTTTTAACAAAGCACTCAATACATTTTATTTACAGTTATATGGAAGAAGGAAATGTTTTATTTAACGACGCACTCAACATGTTTTATTTACAATTATATAACGTTAGAGATATGGTTGAGGACCACACCGATATTGAATGAGGAAAACCGCTGTTACACTTCATGGGCTACTCTTTTCAATTACCAGCAAGGGATCTTTTATATGCACCATCTCACAGACAGGATAGTACATACCAGGACCATTGTTACATCAGTCGTGGTGCACTGGTTGGAACGAGAAATAGCCCAATGGGTCCACCGATGGTGGTGGATCCTAAACCAACCGCGCATCAAGCAAACACTTTACCACTTTACCACTTGGCTACGTCCTGCCTCTGGTTGTCGTGGAGAAAACGACATTTTTCTTCGTTATTAATATAGATCTTTTTGTATATATCAAAATTATTTGAATTTGAAATCTAGTCTCTGCTTCTAGAAACATTCAGGCAGTCCGAGACACGTTATCTATAAAGACATTCACATTCTTACTAAGAAAATGTATTTCATATATGTAATTATAGTGATTAAAATGCTAGAGCTGCTGGTCAGACATGTGTAATGACAGCAACATATTCAGGACAGTATCGTTAATTAAACATATGAAGAGTTCCGTTGGAAAACGATCAAATAGAGGTGTGCGGTATTACCGGTATACCGGTATTTTTTTCTGTCGTGGTACGTACTGGTACTTTTTTTTACTGTACCGGTATACTTCGGGACTTTTCGTGGACGATGACTTTATGGACATTTCCGAGAAATAAATTATCAGTGTCATGAACCAAAATACATAATTTCGAGAAATTATTTAAAAAGCATCCAATGTTAATGATTGTTTGTGTTCCATTAACAAATCTTTGAAAAACTAACGGAATTTCCCAAAGTATCTAAAATCTCAAAACGTTGTCACTAACAAAAACATGGTAAATGACGAGTTTGTTGTTTGCAACACACGTGCGATATTGGTCATTTGCAGGGCAAAATTGGCAAAAGAATTTTCGACTTGGCGAAAAAAAAATTAAGAACGTTTTTTAATGTCGATTTTTAGTCACCAAACATTTTTTCAAACAATTTTGTTCGACAGATATGCCTCGCGGTATGCATAAGCGCCATTTGCATGTCCGGGTGACCAGTCTACTATTCAATAGTAAACTGCTTCTCGTAAAGCTACAAAATGCGATCAAATAATATGAAATACTGTTCAAAACATGTTGCATTGTTGATACTGAATGTTTCATTACTAGCTACAACAAGGTTCACTTTATATTTGTAACGTTTTTAGCGTTGTGTCGTATCAGATAATGTTGTGAAATCTAGGTCACGTGGTTGAGTTCATTTTACTGAAGTGTCATGAGGATTACATATTTTTTCTCACATATACACAATCATTATTAGTTGAAATTTTCAGTTTACAGATTTAATTTTAAACGTATTCAGTGGGGGAATTATAATTTATTGATGCTATGTCTACTTATATAATATTAGCACAGGCATGATACATCCTTCCGCCCCTGGTAGATAAACATACAAAAGTCTCGGATCACGTTGCAATGAATTTATGAAACTGAACAAGTTTTTTTTCCAGTTGTTAAAGTCTGAAAGACGGTCACACGCCAGTGTTTAGAGAACAATAACATATAATGACGTTTTCTTTGTCTTTGTTTTGGGTGACTGGCTATACTCTTGAGTTGGATACGAAAACAATTATACACAGTATTCAGTTTAAAACATACATATAAGTTAGGAGGAGGGGAGTTACGTACTTAAAAAAACAAACCCACGAAAGCCCAACTATCTCATTTGCATTCATAAAATAAAATACAGCCAGTGTGGCTATTTTGTTTCTAAATTGTTTTTCTTCTATAAACATGAATTCATTACCAAAGAGATTAAAGATACCGGCCCATAGCACATGGCTTATATATATGGCCCATTGGGCCTGTGGAATTGTCACGATATCTGGAGGGTTGGGGACGTATGCAGAGCTTCTAGTGGGGTGGCACAGGTTACATTCTTTATCTTTATATAGAGTAGAACAAAAACATCGGCTACTGAATATCAAACGTTTGGTAATTTTGATATATAATCTTAGAGAGGAAACCCACTACATATTCTCATTAGTAGCACATTCCACGACCTTTGCTATACCAGTCGTGGTGCACATACATAAATGAGAAATAGCCCAATGGGCCCACCGACTTGTATCGATCCTAGACCTACCACGCGTCCAACCGAGTGTTTTACCACTGGGCTACGGCCCGGCCTAGAAATCAAGGGCCATTCAAATATTACGTAACTTTGTCATTTTCATTATTTTCCAGTTTAACTGAAATGATAACTAGGGAATTTATTCATCTGTTATGTTTATTTCATTTACATTATAAGGTCTTAAAATACAACAAGGCTCTACAACTATGTTCTACCTATAAGTATTGGTTATTCTCTAAATGAGAGTTTTAGTCCTGCTTAATGCTTACTCAACTTTAGAGGAAATAGAGTGTAAAATGAATCAGTCAACATCATTACTGGTAGGTATATCACTGTAGTATGTCATATGTGTTTGACCCCTAAGTTCAAAGGCATATAAATGACATTGTATGTTGAGCAATTATTGTATCACTGAATCGCAGTGATTAGTATGCTGTCATTACCGTGGTTTACCGTGGTACATTACAAAAAACCGCGGTATACCGCGGTACGGTTTTTTTCGCGGTACCCAACCCTACGATCAAAGTCACATTTTCGTGAAATTGATTTTTTTTCACTCCTTATCTGTGAACAGTTATGGTTTCATTTTGAGTTTGTGAAATATGTTATGCTTTTATTTATAATGTGAAATTTAATACTGTTTATTTCTTAGCCGATTGTTTTCTAAATTGCACACACAAATAATATATTCGTTATTCCCAAAACACTATTACATTTACTTTTCTTCTCAGGTCAAATGAAACTGAAATTATTTACCAAAAAACACTGTAGAAGGATGGCACAGACTATAGAATAATATTTATTTTTCTAGCCATCACTGAAAAAAACAAACCCAGATTCCTTTTAAGGAAATAATGATCAATATCAACTGGACCAAATAAAAAAATATTATATAATACTATTATTAAAAACATAACATGAACAAGTACATTATATGATGTATAAAACTAGTAATATCGTACAACAATACAGTATGCAGTGTCCTTTGTAGAGTAAACCTTTAAAGGACATTCCTGAGTTTGCTGCATTGTAAGATGTTTCCGGCTAATAAAATATTTCTACGATTAAACTTACATGTTAAATATATTTTCTTGTTTAGAATATCAGTGTCTATATATTCAATGTGTTTCTGGTCGTCTTAATATTTATAAGAATCCAAACTGGATTTTGTCTTTAAATAATTTCGTACGTACAAAAAAAAAAAAAAAAAAAAAAAATGTTTTAGGAAATAAAATGAAATTTAACCTGGTACAAATATTAGAAAGATCAGAAACACGTTTAATATACAGCCACTAATATATTATGCAGAAAAATATATTGATATGTAATTACAATCGTTAAAAAGTCTCTGTTAGTCGATAACATCTTAACAATTGCAGCAAACTCAGGAATGTCAGTTGAATGTTTTAGATTCGGGTTCCCTCAACTGGGCTAGAGGACTTCCTGCAACTCAGTCATCAGAGTCTGCGACTGAGTGGGGGAAGGCAGCTTCAAACGCTGTAGATGGTGACTACAACTGCGATAATAATCTTGGTTCGTTCACACAAACAAGCCAAAATGACAAGAATCCATGGTGGATGGTGGACCTGCAACAAGTGCTTGTAATAACCCACGTTAAAGTTTTCAACAGAATGGATTGTTGCCGTATGTATCATAAACGGACATATACAGTCGAACCTGTATATAACGGTCACTGAAGGATCTGGCAAAAGTGTCCGTTATGTACAGGTGGTTATATACAGATAAAGGAAAACACATATGAAATAACTTACTATAAAACCCCCACTACTAAAATGGAATGCATAAAGTATCAACAGTCGTCAAACAAATATAAAATAAAAAAGAGGGAGAGAAAGAAAGAAAAACTTAATTTTTAATACATAAAACTGTTTTTCAAGCATCACTGTAATACGTTTTGTTGAAACTCATTCTATTACACACTTTTTAAAAACGTCATTGATCTTTGATTGCTTTGCACTCAATTCTGTTACCTACTAAATTAATACACGACACCCAAAAAAGGTTGCAGGTAAGAAATCATTATACATTAACAAAAGGATCAGTTTCCCAATGTGTAATGGCTGAACAAACATGGTGGCAGATTGTCGGAACTGCTTGTCTGACTAGCAACAATCACACACCTTGGAATACAATACCTGTCAGTGGTGACGAGTCAAATATATTTATAAGTTCAATGCAAGCCTTACTTGAACCAATAGCAAGTCACCTTGTAAATTAAATGACTGACCATTTCATACAGATATAAGATGTAAATACGATTAATGATGTACTGGAGCATGTATCTGTTTTATTTCAACTTAAGTAAAACAATAACTTTATATTGCCATGGCGCAGGACAATACATGTATATATCTTGTGACCGTTATGGCAAGTTCAACTGTCTATTTTGGACAAACAATATCGGCCATTGTAATTTTTTGGCTGTTATAGTAGGTTCAGCCACTCATTTTGGTCCAAAAATAGTGGTCATTGGCTGCATAGTGCAGGTGGCCGTTATATACAGGTAAAATAAAGAAGGAAATGCATTTGGCTGGATTTATGGTGGCTGTTCTGGTCAGGTGGCCGTTATGTACAGGTGGTCGTTATATACATGTGTCTGTTAGACAAGTCTCGACTACTTCTTTTATTACGAGTATTCAGCCTTTGTCAAGGAACAAGTATTTCTAAGTAATAATCATCTTATTTAATAGACATAAATAAATAAAATATATGGAAAATGCCTATATGGAAAATGTGAATGAATGTATTTAAGGAACCAAGGCAAATGAAGGGGCACCATGGTCAATGAGGAGGGATCACAGCAAATGAGAAGAATATAAATTTATGTATAGACAATGAAACCTCTCAAGACCGGACCCTCACTAAACCTGAATTCCCTCAAAGCTGGGCGTTTTACAGTCCGTTTTAAAAAGCCAGGACATAACTCAACCTCTCTAAACCGGATCCCTTCGAAAACCGAACCTTTGTCTTAGTACAAAGGGTACCCGGTTTAGAGGGGTTTCACTATGTGTGTATGTTTGTATGGAGTGTATGTATGTATGTATGTATATATGTATGTATGCAAATTTCAATATATATATATTGAAGTGAAGATAACAGGGACGGCTACTACTTTGTTTCTATTTTATTATTATCTTCTTCTTTTTGTTGTTCGTTTTGTTTCATTAAAAACAATTATATACCCGGTACTACTTAGGTAAGTTTGGAAATAAAAGCAGTAAGATTCGATATGGATTTGACCCTTATAGCTATTTAGACTACATACATCATTCACAAAGGTATTCTGAGCTACCGCATCCCAGCTCAATGAAGTGGGCATAATCCCCGGGGGGGGGGGGGGGGGGGGGGGGGGGGGGGGGGGTATTTATCCAAAGCACCATGTGAAATAAATTCTACAAAAACAATAAAAATCAATAGTTTCAAAACCTCAAAAATTACTTAGACCTGATAAATTATTCAGAAACATTTTAAGTGCTTTTTTCCAGTCTGTCGTACTCCCCCCTTCAATGCATAGATACAGTTGGGAAATAAAATCGATGTTTACACATAAATCCAGCTGAAATTCATTTCTTACTTTTTAATTTGTTTTCTAATGTACCTGCATTATTTAAGATGGGAAGTACTGGTACTTATATCTAAATACTTGTACCTAGTCCTTGACAAAAGGCCGTAAGAACGAACATTTAAAATAAGGATAATTTCTTTAGGAATAGTCTGATATAGTACTGAGAAGGTCGTTGGTTTGAATGGGAAAAAAATTACCCAATAATAATGTACATTACATGTATGCATGTTAATAAAAAAACATTTTTTTTTTTTTTTTTTTTTTTGCATTTGCATGTTCGTCATATGACGTTGTGCAACAGTCTAAATGTAATAAGGTTCTGCTCTTGTCTGATTGCATTTACCATAGTTTGACACCCAATAGCCGATGTATTTTTCGTGCTGGGGTGTCTTTAAACATTCATTCATTCATTCATTCATTGATTCTGTTGTCTGATAACCCTGTTATATTATGTAATTTTGTAGAGGACCGTCTTCATGAATTCGAGATTATGACGCTGTTTTATCCTAACGACCACGAGCAGGGTATATGTTGGTTTCGAAAAGAAGCAGTTCTGAGCAAATCCAACATCTTGCCCTGTGCCTTGTATGTGAAAGGGCGCTACGTCCGAATCAATTTTTATGGTGACGTGAAAATGAGACCTCTTTCGTTGTGCGAGGTTGAAGTGACCGGTTGGAAACTAGGTATATCAATCTATATTAGAAAGTGTATTTTTACTGGTAGATTCAAGGATGTGAGAGCTACGCAGAAATGCAGAAATGCGCTTTTCCATTTCATCTAAAAAAACAAAACAAACCATAATGTTCAATACTATTGACCACACAAGGTTCAACTGCATGTTTCCACGGTTTCAATTTTATGATGTGTGCCTTATATTATAAGTTATAACCAGTTCAGATTTGCTAGCATTGAATGCAGTTTTTGGCAGTTGCAGGGGTTGCAAACAATTTTCCTTCAGGGGCCTTTGACCACGGCAGCAATAAGCTTTTTTGTTTGAGCCCCTCTCACATCCCTGTGGTAGATTCAGGGAAAGCTATTACCAGCGAGACCCTCCCCTTGCATACGCAGAAGGAAGGGACAGTTTTAATAATTCTCAATTCAGTTGAGAATTGAGGGTGGGATAGTGGGATACATAATATTTAGCGTTGGGGCGTGTCCCATATCATTCTGACTCTCCTAAAATACAAAATGCCAAAATAATGTGTTCACCCACAAGGAGGAATATTTAAAAACGTTGCTCCGGATCCGCCGGGAATGTATATGATAATTTCAATAGTATATCTATCAGAATTCATAAACTCTCCTCGTGTGTGGCTGTCCTCTCATAGACTACACCCTAGATGGAGATTCATGGATTCAACCACTATTTTACCAAATGCCCATTCGACTCTGCATTGCCCTGATCACATATTACGGTTTTGTCGTTCAGTGGTATTAAAAAAAAGATAAAATAATGTTTTATTTAACGACGCACTCAACACATTTTAATTACGGTTAATTGGCATCAGACATATGGTTAAGGACCACACAGATATTAAGAGAGGAAACCCGCTGTCGCCACTTCATGGGCTACTCTTTCCGATTAGCAGCAAGGGATCTTTTATATGCACCATCCAACAGACAGGATAGCACATACTACGGCCTTTGATATACCAGTCGTGGTACACTGGCTGTGACGAGAATAGCCCAATGGGCCCATCGACGGGGATGGAACCCAGACCGAGCACGCATTGGGGCGAGCGCTGTACCACTGAGCTACACCCCGCCCGCTTCAGAGGTATTAGTGCAATTTCATCTTGGATGTTTTCAAATATGTTGAGTCATGTGAAACATATAACAAAAGTTCCTATATCCTCATGTAGCCATATATTTAATGTACTATTATGCAGGATACTATATATTTTACTTACGTTTAACGTTATTACTAATATACTTAAAATACAACATGTTATAATGTTCACCATCACGTGCGTTTAATATAAGAAATAAAACACCCCATATCACACCTGCCTCCGAGACAAAAATAGTTCCTAGATGAAGGTGTGTAGTGACGTATTAGACGCTAAAGACTCCAATCGATCCTAGATGGAAATCAGTGGTTTTAAATATCTGAAAGTAACAATTCAATACATAACATTCAAATAAATAATATAAATATGTTTTGTTACGCATCTCTTTGGTTGTTATTATAATGCAAATATATCTCAAATGTGGTATTTGTTTTGCGCCCTTTAAATGATTACAAAAAATTAAAATAGATCTACGGAAACCGTAAAAGTGATATCCAGTGAAAAGTCACATCTTCACTGTATTTTAGCTACACTGAAAATAATAGAAATCGTATTTACTATTTTTTTTAAAGTACATGATTAAATTATCTCCCTTTGTTTTGGTTCTTTGTATTTATATTTGATACCTCGGTGCCGCAGTGGTTAAGCCATCGGACTACAGGCTGGTAGGTACAGAGTTTGCTGCCCGGTACCGCCTCCAACCCGGAGCGAGTTCTTAAGGGCTCAGTGGGAAGGTGCAAGGCTACTACACCCTCTTCTCTCTCACTAACCACTAATCAACTAAAACTAACCTACTGTCCTGGACAGACAGCCCAGATAGCTGAGGTGTGTACCCAGTACAGCATACCTGAACCGTAATTGGATATAAGCACGAAAATAAATGTAAACGAACGAATAAGTTTGATGATTGGCAATGCATCTGATCGTATTTGAAAACAAGGAGTAATTTATACAACTGTACCTGTAAAACAGGGATATGAAGTGCAATTACGATAAATTATCTAAAATGAATTGAATACGAAGCTAAATAATAATTACAGAATTTCCTGTCATTGAGTGTAAGTTAAACTTTTAACGGCATTCGATTCATTTTGGTTTTGTAAGGCTTTTTGGAGGATCGCTTTGTCAGGTATTTTTGCACAGCAGTATTATTAAATAAATGTTACGTTAATAATTAAATACAGATAATTTGTATTTAAATTTGTTTTAAAAAGTTTATGGTCAAGTAACTTTTCAGGAAAAGTTCTGTCGGAAGAAATATATCATTGTTTTACCGGAACATGTTTTTCGATAGAATAAGCGAAAGATATTAACAAAAAACTAAAATATATTTTCAAAAATTAGGAAAGATGTATATAATAAATGGACCATTTCATGTTGTTTTTTCGTGCGCGAGTGCGAATAATTTTAACATGCTCATATACCACTAGAGTTTCGAGCATGTCAGTCCCGGGGCCTGTCTCTGGATAGCCAGTGACTTACTCCGGGACAGAACAAAATTAAGGAGATAATTTTGAAATTTACATCTAAAAATTAAATAGTGGGAATTGTCTGCTCGTCCGAATATTTATATAATTTGGAGCATTTTAGAAGGACAGTCCAAAAATAAATAAGAGAAAGAAGAGAGGATCGGACTATTTAATAATATTTTTGACATAAAATTTTGAACGAAGGACTAAAAGTTTAAAGTCCGATCTATATGGTCCGGGGCCGGGGGGGGGGGGGGGGGGGGGTAATTTTGAGGTGGGCGGAATTTGGAATACGAATTTAGTAGTTAGGTCAAAAACCGAAGACCAAAATGTGCTACAAAAATTTAAGTCCAAACAATAAAATTAGAGTGCTCGACCGAAAAGGTTTTAAGGTGATTTGAGCAATTTAGTCGGGCTGCCAAAATAAACTGCGTCGGACTGTTTACAAAGAAAAAAAAGAAAAAAAAGAAAAACATAAAATTTTGAACTGCGGCCAAAACTGTTTTTAAAGTCCAACTGAGCCCTAAAAAAGGAAGTACATGTCCTAGGAGACGGTACGCAGCGGAACTCATGGCGAGTTGATGGGATGATCGGCTCGGAACTTCGGGAAGAAGTGAGGCAGGTCGATGTAGCACTCTTTCCGAAGTATTGCTGAGTAGTCTTCCGGAAGTATCAGCTTGATAATCCGATGGACGATTGGATTATCCATGTCTGATTTCAGTAAGCCTTGCCGGTACATCCCGTTCCGCTCCGACGTCAGGTAGTAGGTACGACTTCCCTCGACGTACTGGAACTGGTACCGCCCTTTGACCAGTTGGTGTTGGTCTCCAGCTCTTGGTGGCAGCTGAGAGGTCGCAGTGAACTCCCCCTTCACACAGTTGCGGTACCGTCCAGGAAGCTTGTTGCGTGCGATCTGCCAAGTCGTGGGCTGTGTGTCGGACAAGTCCTGGACCGACACCTTCCTCTTCTTGGCTTCACGCTCTGCAACCGCTGTCGCAACAACTCGTGGAGACGCCGGTGGATTGCTTGGTGCGGACAACACTTTTCCGGTTTCCATCGGCGTTGGTGCTGCAGGGGGAGGGGCCGCCACTGCCGGTTTAGCCGACAGCTTTGGCTCCCCCTTTGCCGCTTCTGGCGTCTGCTGCTTCCGAGTAATGGGGGACGGAGACGCAGAAGGGGCCGCCGCCGGCAGTTGAGCTGCCGGTTTTGGCTCCCCCTGAACCGCCCCTGTGGGTCTCGTCTTCTTCTGTGAAGAAGGAGGGACCGCCCCTGGCAGTTGAGCCGCCCGGTTTGGTCCCCCCTGAGCTGCCGTGGGACGACTTCTCCTACTTCCCCGATCTCTTCTGTTTATTGTCACCATAATACAAGGTGACAATAGCCGTGCTCCCATTGTGTTCAACACGATACTTGGCCAAGCGGCCAAGCGGCCAAGCTCGTGCAGCACAGCCCCAAGGGTGGGGGGGGGGGGGGGGGGGGAGAGAGAAACCTCGACGTTTGCTAAACACAACCGCATTCTGCGTTGTCTCGAGTAGGAATGGTTTTGTTCTTGGTTTTTCAAATACAATTTTCATGTCAACTCGTGATGTGTGAAAAAAAAAATGTTTTGACACATCACTCGTTGACATAAAAATCGTATCCTGGTGACAATGAACTACTGTCTACACGGAACACAAAGTTATGCAATACTGTGTTACACACTATCGCATTGTGCATGTAATTATATTGTTTGGGGGTAGTTAGAGAGATGAGATTGTTTGCTAAATTAGGCTACTTACCAACCATGATGGAGCGGAGGGGAGTGGGGAGGGGATGAAAACTGGACAATGGTTTAGGATCGTACTTGACAAAATTACTTTGATAAAAAAATTACGTAGAGTACGTCGGATAAAAAAAAACCCACCTTAATTATTATAATTCATTTGCCTCTTCAGGTGATACCATTATTTTTGCATTTACCATAATGTGACACCCAATAGCCTATGTATTTTTCGTGCTGGGGTTTCGTTAAACATATATTCTATTCTATTCTATCCTATTCTACAGGTGATACAAATGATATGCATGTACATCGAAAAATAAAAAGTAATTTCAGTAATTTCTAAGTACCAGTACTAGCGCAGGGGATAATTAAATCCTTTCTGGCCTCACAGATGGTCCCCTGACGTTGCTGGGATTCGAACCTATTGAAAACTTGCCACGATACCTTCCGAGCTATAGAGGCATCTATAAAAAGGATGCTCTTTAACTCGGCCATATACATGTGCCTAAAAGTTACGCGGTCAATCCCGCTTACGTGCATGAAACAGTGGGTAGACCTGGCACTGGCTAGTATGTATTGATGTATGAATATCTATATATTGTATGTATGTCAAGGTTGACAATTGTGTGTGTGTGTGTGTGTGTGTGTGTGTGTGTGTGTGTGTGTGTGTGTAACATCACCAGATAATATAACATCACCAGATAATATAATAATATACCAGACAATATAGCAGAACGTCATATTGTATACAGTTGCAGACCCAGAATACTACAAGAGTCGAGACAACGAAGCTTTAGATAGGCGAACATCTCAATCCACCACTTATGAACATCGAGATTCACACAAGGCTGTTGACGGAAATGCAGTAAACCACTGGTTTAGCAACACATGCACCATGACTGCTATTGATGACAATCATCCATGGTGGAAGGTCGATCTTGGTGGCAAGATGTTCGTCGAAGCTGTGCTTATGTTCTTTCCACTTGAATCAGGTTTGCAGATATGCAGTCAAACGTTTTTATCTCAAATTATGTTTATTTACGAATGACCAGTTCGTTTTATCTGTAACCTTTGATATTGCTCCTTTTAGTAGCATCCAGAGTATTAACTGGTATCTATGACGGCAGATAATTTTAGGGAGCATCCATTAAAGCAACCACTTCTCTCGCTAGCCTCCACTAGGGAAAACTTCTAGGAAGACGACACTTCGTAGTATAGTTTGTTTCAGACTTAATTTAAAAAAGCAAATACGATAAGATATATAAATGGTGTTCCATGCTCCTTAGTTTGGATAACAAACAGTTGCAAAATAAGACAAACCAGTATCAAACTTTATGATTATTATTCAACAAAAGCTGTCTGTTATTAACTATACATGGTCACATATAGAGTTATGCTTCAGAACATTGTTCAATATCCTAATATAATCCTAAGAGAGTGAGAGAGACACACACATATATATATATATATATATATAGAGAGAGAGAGAGAGAGAGAGAGAGAGAGAGAGAGAGAGAGAGAGAGAGAGAGAGAGAGAGAGAGAGAGAGAGAGAGAGAGAGAGAGAGAGAGAGAGAGACCGATAGATAGATAGATTAATACAGAGATATTAAATGACACTCGTATCCTTACTAACAGTTTATTGGTGTTTCAGTTGAGATCATTTCGGAAAACTGGTCGGTCTATAAGCCTGCCTGGCAGTCATCAACACGTTGGGGACTAACTGCCGATAAGGCTGTTGATGGCGGATATATGTGTCATACGATTCGCTACACATACACATATACGGACCCAGATGATAAATATCCATGGTGGATGGTTAATCTGCAGTTCATGATAATGGTCAAAGAGGTCAAAATTTTCAACCGCCAGGATTGTTGCAGTATGTATAGAGGCATTATAAACAATATTCATTCATTCATTCATTCACTCATTCTTTCATTCATTCTTTCATTCATTCTTTCAATAATTATTTCGTTCAATTATTAGGTCAAACCTACCATAGTGTGTACCTGCATACACAAGTATACACATACGTACATACGAGATGATACATACCTACATAATATATAGATACTACATACATACACACATATATACATACATACATATTACATACACACATAGTTATATACATACATCTTATATACGTTCATGCAAGATATAAATATTCATAGCTATTTATCAAGAAGGAAGGAAATGTTTTATTTAAAAATGCACTCAAGACATTTTATTGACGGTGATATGGTGTCAGACATATGGTTAAGGACCACACAGACACCGATGGAGAAAACCCGCTGTCGCCACTTCATAGGCACTCTTTTTGATTAGCAGCATCCAACAGACGGGACATCATATACCACAACCTTTTATACACCAGTTGTGGAACACTGGCTGGAACGTGAAATAGCTCAATGTGTCCACCGACGGGTATCGATCCTAGACCGACCGCGTATCAAGCGAACGCATTACCACTGGGCTACGTCCCGCCCCTAGTTATTTAGCAGTGCTAAACTTGTCCACAACGTACATATGTTAAGGGGTGACCACATTGTTTTAGCCCCACCCACGAATATTGTCTATGAACTGAACATTATTTCTTAAGAATGTCTCATTTGTCGAACGTTTACCATGGTGGTCTGGGAACTGTGACTGATTCGGTGCCTAAAGTTCTAGTCCCACCAACAAGACGAGAGACAGTTTATGAGGCCAAACATTATTGTTATGTCTTGTGTGATAAATATGACAGTACTAATAAAATCGGAGATACATAAAACATATAGATATTCATACACACACAAAGATAGTATATACTTATGCCTTTGTCTGTCTGTCTGTCTGTCTGTCTGTCTGTCTCTCTCTCTCTCTCTCTCTCTCTCTCTCTCTCTCTCTCTCTCTCTCTCTCTCTCTCTCTCTCTCTCTCTCTCTCTCTCTCTCTCTCACACACACACATATATCTATGTATTCATAAATGTTTCTTTCTTAATGTACAGAGAAAATATTGAAAAATTTACTTTCTATCTTTCAGTGGAGCATCTTCATACCTTCTTTATTGAAGTTCTGCAGTCTAAAGACGAAATCTCGCCAGGTGTATGTCATCATCAATACTACCATATACAGTATTATGCAGTGTTTCCGTGCAACCGGTATCTTAGAGGACAGTACGTTCGAATCTGGAAAGAAGGTCCGGTCAGTGGTGGTGACATTCTTTCACTGTGTGAAGTGGAAGTGAAAGGAGTTAAACTAGGTACCAGTAAACAGAATTTTGTAGCATACAACTTCGGGTTCAGTGTGTCTTTCTATTCCCTTAGCCCCACCCCAAAATATGTCCTGGTTCTTTTCTGGCAGTTCTAGTTGTAATTGTTTTCATTTGTGTACAACAGGGACCTAATTCACAAAACTCTCTTAAGCATCGCTGGATCCTTCCTTTCGGATCCCGGTAAATGTACTAATTAGCATAAATTCAATATGGCCACCAACATCAAATATGGGGCCCAATATCTCCTAAATGTTTCATTTTAATGGTGAAAGAGGCCGTCGATTCGAAATCCGCCCAAAGCACTTTCAACTGTTACAAAATAGCATGCCGAGGAATCATATCAGTTCCTCGTCATTGGTTGTTCTAACTTTATGCTTCTGATAGTAGTGCTAAGATCGGCTTAAGTGCCTAACATAGCGACCGTAACTTCTTCCTACAATCAACAGCCCGTTTTACTAAACGACCTTAGCTTACAATCACCTTTAAGTTACTATAAATATTTACAATAGGTCTGCACCTATTGTAAGCTCTAAGGTCGCGATCTTAAATTAACGCTAATGAGGGAAGAAAAAGTCGAATGGAACATGTTTTTTTTGTGATTGAAGCATGGCGTTAGACATAGTCAATGGACGAAGAATTGATATGAAGGTATTGGATGCCTCGGCATGCTATTTTGTAGCTGTTGCAAGTGTTTCGAGCGGATTTGGAATTGATGGCCTCTTTCACCATTAAGGTCGACGACGTTCATACTTCGCACCCTTGTTTTGGCTTCCTACACAATAAATATAACATATCTGACCATAATCCCACTACAGAACCAGATTTCGTAAATAGTACTCTTTTGTTTTAATTACAGGATCAAAGAAAACAATTAAACAGAAATTTTGCATTTGGGGTAATAATGGAAACTTCATACTCCAAGTTTATTTTTAAATTATAAAGAAGATGGAAAGTGACGTCATTGGAATACTGACGTCATTTAAATTCAAAATTAGCTATATCAGTACAATGCTACGCCACATTAACAAAACAAAAACAATTCAGGCAATGCGACACCAGAGTCAAAATAGATTTTGTCTACGTTTCTTTACTTCAAAAAGTGGTTTATGTGTTTACCGTGTTGCTTGAAGACTGGCCGGAAACGTTATCCCCCCCCCCCCCCCCCCCCCCCCCCCCGCGAGGAAATTTATTTTCTGATTTCTGCGAACATAATTTGTTCCTATTTCACTTTTATTATTAACTGTGCGTGGATGCTTGTATGTAATACATAACGGTAGATCTATTTAGCTTTTGGTGTCACCTTTAAAGGCATATTCTCACAGATCACTGACCTATTTAATCACCTAACAAAGTATTACCTGAACAAAAATAATTTGATTTGTACCTAAATGTACTTTATTCAATTATCTTCATAACCACCATACTCCATTTATTAATGATATTTTGTAAAAATAATTGAATTATGGCAATGGTTCATAATTCAAAAACTAAAATTGCCGAGAGGGTTGGCAAAGATTTCACTCCATCATGGTTCAGTTAAGGTGATGTGATAGTTAGATTTGGTTTCCAAAATTAATGTAATTTTTATTTATTATCCATTTTTAGAGAAATACGGTCCTTAAATCCGTGATAGTATGCCTTTAATATGTTGCTATTTTAATAATATTCGACACTGAATTTTGGAAAACTTCCACGACCATCCCCCCCCCCCCCCCCCCCCACACTGTCTTCCTGCCTGCATTGACTATATTTTGTGGTAAACGAAGGCATAGTTACATGTTAACATTCGGTTATTTAAACAGTTGGTTTAGACGAAGAAAGATAAAGCCTGTCACCTACCTCCACATGGGCAACTTTACCAAATTATTGCTTTTCCACATGACGCATATGTACATGTACCACGGCTGTTGGTAATTATGTTGCAGGATACTAACTTGTTTGGCATACTTTACAAGTGAGCGAGACCCCCGTGGCGGTGCACTTTTCAAAGAGGTACGGAATGGCCGTACCACTTGTGTGGGTTATATTTGTTATATCTGTGAAAATGTCCGTACAAGTAATTTGAAAGGCGAGTCTGGCAACAACGAGCAGTACCACTATTTTTTACACTGTGCCACCCCTGCCATCCCGTATGTTAAAGACGTCTGTCAGTCACAGCAACACTAAAGACAGGCATGGTGGAAACAAGTAGAGATTGTGTGTGTGTGATCGAGGGCGGAAACCAAAGTTTTTAGGGGGTTCATGGATATGTAACTCCGTAACATTTTGAAAACTAGATGTCCAGAAATGCAATTTCATTTATTCTACAAGTAAAAAACAGATCTTTGCCTTAAGATTTGCGACCAATGATAATTTGTATTCAGAATTATTGTGGGGGCAGGTGTGTGTTAAAGCCCCCCCCCCCCCCCCCTCCCCCCCCCCCTGCTTCACCGATCCTGAAAGAGTATATTGATGTATTTCAGTCGAGTCCAAGGACTGGGCCAAGCAGATGCCTGCCTTTCAGTCATCAACGGCTGGGAACATGTCAGCTGATTTGGCTGTCGACGGCAAGAACAACTGCAGCGTTCACGGTAGTTTTTCTCATACATATGAGCACGACCTAAATGCATGGTGGATGGTGGATCTGAAACAAACATTAATGGTCACTGAGGTCATCATTTACAACCCACATAGTGATGGTATGTAGATAGATTTATAGGCAAGGTAGAGAGAGAGAGAGAGAGAGAGAGAGAGAGAGAGAGAGAGAGAGAGAGAGAGAGAGAGAGAGAGAGAGAGAGAGAGAGAGAGAGAGAGCTATTGCATATACTTACATATAGTGAAATATCTGATGAATACATTTAGCACGTGTCAGGCTCTATTAATTGATGTCTAAATTATTGTTTCTGTACTTGATCGAGACAGGAATGCTGTGCTTTTACCACATGCACTACTACTACTACTCTAAGACGGCAATAGCAGCGTTCTACCTAGACAGTTTTGAATGGTGCTGTTCATGACTATATTACACTGAATGTTTTATAAGATAGTGCCAGAAGCACACGTGAAAGCAAATACTGGTCACGATTCTAAAGTGCAGGGGCCTAATTTACTCTCGCACGTCAATGCAAAAATACTTGAAATGATGATGTGAGGTTGTTTAAGCCATGTGCATTAGGCCCATGGTTGAACCCGTCCAACCAAAGTGTAAAGTACAGAACCTTGATAACGGAATCATTGTAATGTTATTTGCACTTTCCCACAAACACAATATGGCACATACTGTAACCTTTAATACTGTAGATCCTGAAATTAATGCGATCATAATATTAATGCGAAAAATGCGAGGTTGTGTTATGCGCATTAATAATATGACGCATTTATTTTTATCTTTTGTCCATGTGTACAACGTTATTAAAAAATCAAAACTACAAAGATTAAAATTCTAAAGTGTTATCCGAGTGTTAAGCTTATAATTAGTGGGTACTTACGTGTTAACTGATTAGATTGAGTCGATATGCTTCTGGTTCCTATTACGGTTCAGTCCCAAGAGAGCGGGCCTCTCGGTTTCAGAATCGTCTGCTCGCTCTTTTGAGTCCACGTGACGCTCCTCGTCCAATAGGTGGGCTCAGTTTTCTCGCCAAGCTCTACATGGTAATGCACCAGTAGACTTTCCGTCTCTAGGGGTGTCAGGCGATAGACCATTTCCAACTTCTACATCCGGTCGTCGACTGGTCGCGAGTCACCACACTCTCCCCCGTTTTATAGAAGAGAAGATCACCTCCCGAATTTCCAGGGAACATCAAACACTTCACCAGCAGGTTACTGGCTCAGATTCACCCGGGCCAGGATTCGATGACCATCCATGAATAAACAGTTTCTTTGGAAACATCCAGGTTTTCCTGTTGTTATAGGTTAAGACTACCCCCCCCCCCCCCCCCCCGGGCTCTGCTTCCCCTGAAACCATCCGACTGCCGACTGCTGGCAACGACTCCCCTCTCCCCGTTATCACTAACTTTCCCGGGGTGTCATCTTGAGAAGTCTCTTCCCCCGCCAGGATATACTTATTCCGAGGAATATCCACCCCCGGAGCTGACCATCCCATAAACCAACGGCGATCCTCACGGGACAACAAAATCACCACGTGAAGCAACACCCTCCAGTGAATGAGCGCTGCTACACTCAACACTGGATGCAGCGTAAACTGCTCAGATGGCTCGTTTAGAAAACGGGCCATCTGTTGTAGTGCGGGCACGTCCACCTCTGACGGGCCCACCATACTCGGGATCAATCGTCCCAGTCTACTGGCCAACTGACGTGGAGTAGCCGACGGTCCGCAGACCCTCCTTGCCAGTTCTCTCACTGCCGCCCACCGAATGGCGGCCAGGTTTGGGGTCTGTGGGTTTGCTGCCCCCAAGATTCCCGGGATGTGGACTGACAGGGCATGCACCCGTAATTTACAGGTGCATGTCCCACAGCCTGGGACTGGACATTTGGAGTCCCGAGACTTCTTACCCCACCGTCCTTTACCCGTGTCTGAACCCTTCCTCTTTTCCCCAAGCTAACCGGTCCGGGCGTACGCCCAGCATCCTTAGTCAGGACCGACTCGATCAATTCCGGTAAGGTGGGTCACAGGGAAAACAGACCTGACTGAGATCTGGGCGAGCACAACTCCCAGCGGAAACCGAGGCTGACTTGGCCTGGGCACTAACAGTCTCAGCAGAAACCTGGACTGACCAGGCCTGGACAGTCCCAGAGGGGAAAGGAGAAACCCGAATGTGGACGACCTTCCCCCATCCCATGCCCCCAAGATCCCCCGTCCTCTCCCCCAGAAACCTAAAGGGGGAGAGCCCTCCTCTGAGTCTATCGGCCCGGGAAAGGAGAAAGCAGGGATATTTGGCAGGGGATCCTCCGACTGGGTTGACGATGCCGCCTCTGGTAGAGGGGACCTCGCCGCCGCAGTAGGAGACACACCTACGTCTACGCACTTCTCTTCAAGAGGTGACTGGCCCGTCCCAACTGGCTCCTCCGCCTGAACTGGCGGGCCCTCCTCCATTGGCTCCTGGAGTGGCGGGCCCTCCTCCACTGGGTGGAAGCCGAATTCTGACGTGTACATATCTCTACACCCCCCCCCCCAACTTACAGATTTCTTCCCTACAGAACTGCCAGCCACCCCCTTGGTGCCGACAGCCCTGCACCCGGTACCATGCAGTACCATACCTGCTAGAGGCCGTCTACCACTACTCTCTTGGACTGGGTTAAGGCCTACTGACCCAGCCCCTTCCCGTTTAACGACTTTGTTTCTCTCCACTGGGGACACTCCCTTCGAAAGTGTCCCACCTCATTGCAAAGATAACATCTAGGAGGCACGCTTTCCCTTCCCTGTGGTGAAGGAGACCCCTCCCTTCTACCCACTGAAGGTGACCTATCCCTAGGTTGGAACTGCCCCCTGTTGTTGTTACCAAAACGTGACCGGTCCTCCCCTGGGCTACTCACTCTCCGCTGTTTTAACTCTGCTACTTCCGTCATCAGATGTTCCACCATTTTTTCTAGTCTCTCCATAGCAGAGTGGGGGGCATTAGGCGTCTCCCGCCCAAGGCTACCAGTGTTTCTACTAACACTCATTTGAGCGACCCGCTGTCCACCGATTGACAGTTCATCCACCCGACTAGACAAAAAATCCAGTCTATCTTTTAAACTGTCTCCCACCGGATTAAGCTCCCTATTGATTGTACTCCTATCACTGTGTTCAGAATCGTCTGCTCGCTCTTTTGAGTCCACGTGACGCTCCTCGTCCAATAGGTGGGCTCAGTTTTCCTGCCAAGCTCTACATGGTAATGCACCAGTAGACTTTCCGTCTCCAGGGGTGTCAGGCGGCGGACCATTTCCAACTTCGACATCCGGTCGTCGACTGGTCGCGAGTCACCACAATTCTAATGAATTTATAAAACACAACTGGAAAACAAATCATCGTTTGCGAGACAGACTAATTGTCCAATAGCGCAGCAAGATGCCAGGCACGTGTGACGATTGCAGGGTCATTGGCCACCCTGTGAAAAGCACACATGGCCCATCGCGCATGGATTGGTTTTAACACGCTTATCCTGATTTAACCGAAGGGTACACAGACGTGTATTGTTAGAAAAGTAATATTTCAAAGGGAGGCCATTTGCATTAATTTCATGTCACATTTTTGTCTGCTTGCTGCCAATCACATTAATTTAGGGACACATTAATTTCGGGATCTACAGTATACCATTAGTGAAAGACTAGCTGGGATTGGAAAACAAACACACTGTCACTGTCAGTACTGATGACATCAAAAAAGAAACAAGTTAAGAAAAATAAAATTGCACAATGTATGGTAATGTTCCATATGGTAATTCAAGGCAATTAAAAAAAATCAAAGCACTTTTCAAGAACGCGAATCGTGCACATGCATTCGAATAAAATAACTTGGATTATGCATACGTTGCATAAACACTGCAGAAATAACCTTATTGTTTGTGATGGGAACAAAAGCACAAACTGTCTGTCACACTTTTGACTATATTCAGTAAATTTGTAACAATGCAAAGTGTTCATCGTCAGGAACGTCTATGGGCTGTGGGCATATACTTAATGTGTCATGGTAAGTCATTTTCCGATTGTGGGCATGATATTGGGAATACAGAAATGAAGGTTCAGGATTGTCCTATAAGAATATACACTGTGAGGAATCGATGCCAATTAGCCTGTCAAATTGCAAACAACAACTATTGCATAATCGAAGTCAGAAGCACATTTAACGATAAGACACGTTGCTGCCATGTGCCAATACCAATGGTGGACACGTCATAGGCAATGAGCTGATAGGTGCTGGATCATGGTAATGTTTTCAAATAAGTCTATATAAACACTGGACTTCCAGGATTGACGTGACCGTGTTTACGGACATGCCTGTGAAAGGTATGCCGACGTCAACGTTCATCCTCAAGACAGATTTGGAGTTGGGTCACTTATGGTGAGGTCTGGCATCACCATGACTGCCAAAATTACCCAACTGTATATCGTTGACTGGAGTCTCACAGAACAATACTATTGTAACAACACCACTCCACTAATTGTTGTGCCCTTCGCATGTCAGGTAAGGACCCTAGTCAACCGGTCAATGCGTACATGCAGCAACTAAACATTAGAACACCATTCTGGCCCACTATTTCCATTGAATACGTCAATGTCATCTGACAGAATTTGCAGAATTAGGTACCATACTACAAGGTGATAGTACAGGATTTCCAATTGAACCTTATTAGTGCAGAAAGAAAACTTACACAATAACAAGCCTGTTGCATATCTGGGTCACATTTGGACATACCTCACTCACCTAGTTCTGACAAATATTAATGGAAGTCTGTTATAATATTATTTTACTTCTATATACCCTACGTAACAAGTATATTAAGTTTCACTAATACATTGATATTATTGCACTGGCACATGATAAAATCCTTTCTGGCACCACAAAGTGTCTCACATGCCAGTGCTGGGAGTCGAACCTATAGCACCAATTCGTCCGCAAATTCCCAGACCACCACATGCACCAATCGGACTCGAAATATATACGTGGGGCAACTCTGTATAGACTGTATGTATACTGTATGTATCTTAGGTTTGACTGGCACAGGGAATAAAACCTGTGGCAACGTGTGTGTGTGTGTGTGTGTGTGTGTGTGTGTGTGTGTGTGTGTGTGTGTGTGGGCAAGCGCTTGTTTGTGTGTGTGTATGCGTGATTGTGTTTACGTTTGTCTGTGTGTATATGAATATGTGGATGCGTGGATGAATTGGGTTTTTACCGATATCCCTTTCAGTTGTTGCAGACACTACATCTGACAACTGGGCCTGGAAAAGGCCTGCTTATCAGTCAACAACACAAGGGAACAATGTAGCTGATCGGGCTGTTGATGGTAATATTGATTCAGACTTGAATCATGGTTCATGTACCCTCACTGCGAATGGCGATTTAGACCCATGGTGGATGGTAGACCTGCAAATGATTATAATGGTGAAAAAGGTGAAAGTTGTCAACCAGAAGAGTTGTTGTGGTATGTACTATGCCAATGGAGTTATATTAGTAATTTTGTCGAATATATTCGTGGATGCATTATATTAGGTATTGTCTAATTGGATAATGGGATGTCATCAGTGATCTGAGAATGTAGTTTGGAGCTGTCTCTCTTCCTTGAAAGTTCCATTAGTCCATATACTTACCTTTGTTTTAATGCCCTGTGACCGTAGTGTGTTTTTGTGCTGGGGTGTTGTTAAACATTCGTCATTCATTCATTGAATGTTCCAGAGGCGGTGGATTTGACAGCATATGTGATGTTTTTCAATCAGTTTTGACAACTTAGAAAAGGTAAGCAATTTCAATTTTGTTTCATTTTTTAAACTTTGCATTTAGACAAAAAATGTAGTCCGATCAAATGTCAGTGATATGTCATCTGAAGTAGTAGTCAGTTAACTGAATATTTTACAGTTTGGTGATGTAAATGGTTTGCTTATGTATTTGTTATGTGTTTGATGTTCCTAACATCCCTTTGCCTTATATCTTAGAATTTTTATAGTTATAGCATCTGTTTCACACACACACACACACACACACACACACACACACACACACACACACACACACACACACACACACACTAAATGAAGTCAAAATTGTTTTTATTTGCATTTTCAGGTTGAGAATGAGCAGGATGTAGCCAAGTGGTACAGTTTTCATTTGATGCGTGGTTGGTCTAGGATTGATCACTGCTGGTGGACCCATTGGGTTATTTCTCGTTCAAGTCGGTGAACCACGGCTGGTCTATCAAAGGCCATGGAATGTCTTATCATGTCAGTGGGAGGTTGCATATAAAAGATTTTTTGCTTGTATTGGAAAAATGTAGTGGGTTTTCTGGTGTTTTCTAATGTCAGAATTATCAAATGTTTGACATCCACTATCCAATGTTTAACACATCAATGTTCTCTAGTGGTGTTATTAAATAAAGCAAACTTTTTTTCATGTTGACAAGGACGTGATAACACATTATCTAATACTCAGTCTGGCAATTCAAATGAACCCCACCACTTACTGTGGCACCATCTGTGGAAACACCAATCTCGGCGAATAGGAAAAGGATGTAGTCAGGACCCACATCCTGTGGATAAAACCCACCCAAGAAGACACGGAACATAATGTTAAACGAGAAACAAGTGATTTAACATGTACACAGAAAGAGCTATTCAAATAGGATAGCCAGCCAGTGGATTTTTGGGGTTGCTGATCTATTTGGAGTCTTCTTTGACAATGATGTACTGAAAATGATTGTTGAAAAGAGTCATCTGTATGCTCGCTCCGGGGTAACATGTCATTATCAACCATTTGTAATCATATACAGGACTCTTGCTTGTGAAAGGCTACTATCCAGAACCTCGGCGAAAGATGTACTAATCTCATGACGAGGATGGGAATATTGAAGCCATAGCTAGCTGCATCCATAACTAGAAATCATTTCTGCGAGATGTTGAAGTATCTTCATATCAGTGATAACGGTAATTTTCAAATGGCTCACAAGATGAATAAAGTCTGTCACCTTTTGAGCATGCTCATTGATACATTTCTCCATTACTCAAGACTCCGAGTGCAATGCAGTTTATACATTTTGGTTATAAGATGTGGGTCCTTACAATTGTACTAGTGTATGTTCTGGAATTTGAGACTTACCAAGGTGAATGTGGGCAGCAAGCACATTATGGAAGCCTTGGCATAGGAGGATCTGTTGTCATTGAGCTGATCTCTGAGCTCATGGAGGTGTTTAATAACTCATTTCACTTGACATTTGACAATATTTTTACATCTTTGAAGCTCACTAAACACCAAATAACATGCACTGGAACTATAAATTCCCACCAGCTTGGAGTTTGTCTTCTGAAATCTGCTAAATGATATGAAAAAAATTACCTTGAGGCAGCTTTGCTTATGTGATGCAAGCGAATCGCTTATTCAAATATGAAGGTGGACATTGAACACTACAAAATGACAATGGTCAGCGTCGATCGCATCAACCAAATTGTTGAGAAGTATTGCATATCAGTCAGATAAAAACAGTGGTGGCCATTGTTTGTATACTGTGTGGATCTGTACATGTAACAGTTGTGGTGTCTATACCGTGCTATACAGCAAGCCACTGACAACTGAGGGTTGCTTCATCTGCCAATTGAGTTCCAGATCAGATTCTGCTCGACCAATTGGAATCTTTAATCAATTCAGTAAAATGTTTTACTTCAAAGTATGGAAAGCAAAATTGCCAAAATCAAACATTTACTCTTTATCTTGCACCAGTCTTTCCTCACAAGTTAAAACAAAAATGTTTTAAAAACAAACAGGGTTGCAAAGGACAGTACAAAATACTAAGTCATACATCCATACTTCCAAAATCAGAATTAAAAGGTTGTTATATGTTCTCCAAGAGAATGACAAAATATATACTGAGTCAAATTAAAAATTTCACAGGAAAACTTTCAGGAATAAATATTGTAATGGCAATGTCGACACACCATTTGAAACCCATCACAGCCCACGTGACCCGATCCATAGCACATGTACAGCACCATTTAGGCAAAAGTGGTTTTGCATGTGCTACTGGTCACGTGACTACAACAGCACACGTGTTTTCATCGTTACTTGCTCACAGTAGTCTGACACAACGAAAAAACACGTTAAAACGATATTTGTTATGACCTGTTTCGATGCCACGCCTCACAAATGTGCAGCGTGAACGTGCCGTCGGCATGTTGCACACGGGAACGTCAGTAGCTGACGTTGCAAGGGCATTGGGTTGCAGTCGAACAGCTCACCTTCACGCACGACGACCATAAATTATGTTGGACCCATTTTGACCCAATTTCATGGACGTCATCGTCAACTGTGGGCACAACGCCACTTGCAAATGGAATAGAGTCATGTTTAGCGATGAATCAAGATTCACACTTCGATTTGCTGATGGCAGGCAGAGGTTTTGGAGACGACGTGGTAAATGTCATGCTCAGTGTTGTGTTAGTGAAGTTGACAGATTCGGAGGTGGATTTGTAATGGTTTGGGGTGCTTTCTGTGGAAATGGCTGTTGATCTTCATGGCAGCTCATGGTCCAGGCCTGATCTTTCAGCATGACACCGCCAGACCCCACAGGGCCATTTTGACAAGGGATTACCTGAGGAACGTGGGCATCAATGTCATGGATTGGCCTTCAAGGTCGCCTGACCAGAATCCCATCGAGCACGTTTGGAATGCGCTGGGAAGTCGCTTGTGTACTCTCAGGAACCCTTAACAGACTTTGCAGGAACTTGATGCCTCATTAGTAGAAAGAACAATGCAGTCAATGAGGAGGCATTGCATTGCAGCTGTGGGTACACGTGGAGGGCATACGCGCTATTGAACCTGTGATTTCATCAGATGACCCTGCTTGTGAATTACCATTTTGACTCTTTGTGGCTTTGACGAATGCTGTGGGTGCATGAAACAGATTTTTGACTCAACATTTATTCGTATTCTTTCTTTGGACGTCATACAATAAAATAATACCTTATTTAACACATTTGTCTGTCGTATTTGCTAACTAGTCAAGATGAAACGGTTGTGAAGTTATTAATTTGACTCGGTATATATTATAGTATGCCTTTTAAATGTGTAAGGGACAGACGTGCACGGTGGTTTTAATAGAAAATATTGAATCAAATTCTTGGAACAAATATTTTGTTTCTATATACATTTCAATACTTATTTTTCTAAAAGTGCACCTTAACTTCTTGCCAGAAACACTATCATTTATTTTAAGAGTACGTGTATTTTAAAAAGCTACTGAAAGATGTGGCAAACTGGATATATGACACTAATGTCGAATAACTTATTTTCAATAAAGACACGGTTACTTTGAGTTTGCTTAATCAAACCAATAGTTATGTGGTAAACTGGCTGATTGTTAATATAAAATATATATTTTCTATAAAAATGCAAAAGCAAAGCTAAATTGAAAAAAAATTACAAAGAGAACTTGAAAAATGTGTTCTGCTTAAAAATTGTGATTTAATCTTAAGAAATATTGGATAAAATGCTATATTTTATTTTACTGACAACTCTAGTTTTATAAATACACTAGGAGACGAATGAATGAATGAATGAATGAATGAATGAATGAATTAATGTTTAACGACAACCCAGCATGAACAATACATCGGTTATTAAGTGTCAAACTATGGTAAATGCAACAATTATGTGATGAAAAACATCAATGTAAAAATTCAACATTTAAATTAAAACATAGTGTAAAGAACTGCAAAAAATCCAAATATCACAAATAGATACAATTGAAATGTAGAATAAAAGTCAGTATCACGTAGAAACTGTAATACAAATTTCAGATGGATTCCATGAAATTTCATTGTCCAAATATATCTTTTCGAGTTTCTTTGAGATGCTTACACTACAACAAAATGTGGCGTACCGTCAGATGACACTGACAGTGCTCATATTGAGGTGAAGGATCTTTCTTGAAAATAAATGAATGGGTCAAATAAGTATGATCGATGCGAGCACGACACATACTATTTTATTCTTCCTGCACTGGCTATAAAATAAATATACTAGTGTGTTTATATATATATATATATATATATATATATATATATATATATATATATATATATATACTCTTCAAAAGAAGAAACGCAAAACCACATTGTCGTAACATTTGGAGAATTGATTTAATTATTGAATGGCGAGTCCGATAATTACCAAATGTTGCAGGATTGTTCACAATTCACTCTAGTCCATTGTGAGTAAGTGATAGGACACACCACCAAGGTCAAGGTCATCTGGAGTCAATACCGGGTGTGGCCTCCGCGTGTGTTGACAACTGCCTGGCACCGCCTGCCCATTAAAGCAACCAGAGTACGGATGACGTCCCGGGGGATGGTGGCCCACTCGGCCTGCAAGGCTGCTGCCAGCTCGGGCAGGGTCTGGGGCTGTGGTTGTCGCTGTCGGAGGCGTCGGTCCAACTCGTCCCATAGATTCTCAATTGGGTTCAAATCCGGTGATATCGATGGCCAAGGAAGGACATTAATGTTGTTGTTCTGTAGGAAAGCCGTTGTGAGACGTGCTGTGTGAGGCCTGGTGTTGTCATGTTGGAACACTGCGTTGGCGTTGGCCATAACTGGAACGATGTGTGGCCGAAGGATCTGGTCAATGTAGCCCTGTGCATTCAGGTTGCCCTGCACGTGGACCAGGTCAGTTCTGCCAGTGTGTGAGATGGCTGCCCACACCATGACACTACCCCCGCCGAATCTGTCCACTTCCTGCACGCAGTTTGCCGCATAACGTTCACCACGACGCCTATACACGCGACATCTTCCATCATGACGTCGGAGCAGAAATCGGGACTCGTCACTGAACCACACCTGTCTCCATCGCAGTTGAGGCCATTGTCGATGAATCTGGCACCACTGCAGTCGGAGTCGACGGTGTTGTGGTGTTAAGATGACACCTCGAACTGGACGTCTGGCACGAATTCCTATCTCACGTAGGCGGTTCCGTACGGTCTGGTCGGATATCCTGCGCAAACCTGGTATTGCTGCGGCTGTGGAGGTGGCAGTAGTCAATCGTTCCCGAAGGTGGCGTACCCGGATGTAGCGGTCCTGCCCGGGGGTAGTGACCCGTGGTCGACCGGATCTAGGGAGGTCACGTGTTGATCCATGTTGGTGGTAACGGTCCCACAGTCTGGAGATGGTGCTTGGGGACACATGGAATGCCCTGGCAACGGCCGTTCTGAATTCGCCTGCGTCTAGTTGGCCGATGGCATTGTTTCTCTGCGGTTCACTGAGACGTGGCATGTCCTGGATTGTCAACTGTCGGCCAGAAACAGAGGTCAGGCAAGCGAACACCCTGCACTTTTATACTGTCGGTGTTCATGTTGCACGTGCAGACAATGCACGTGCAGTGCTGACATGGTTTGCACGTGGCTGCGTTTTTGCGAATATTCACATTTTGGAACTTTATTGTACAGTAGCTGCGTTTTATCGAATGTAACCGTGGGAATGTGTTTGGGACATGCAATGACCTTATATTCACAAAACATGAACCGGTAGGAAACATAAAATCGGAGTTATAACCCATTTGTACCCTTTTGCGTTTCTTTTTTTGAAGAGTATATATATATATATATATATATATATATATATATATATATATATATATATATATATATACGGCTTAGGAGTAGATATTATTTTGTACATCACATTTCTGCTATTGTATATTTTATTTTTAAAAAAATTGCTCCCCTTTGTACTTTCCTTTGCTGTCTCTTGTTCACTTCTTTTCTACTCTTTCCACTTCTTGTCCCCAGAAATAAAATCCCAAACTGCATACGTGATTATTATTTTAAAAATATATGCATGTGCTTTCAGTCATGTGTTTTGTGTGTGTGTGTGTGTGCGCGTACATGTGGGTGTGTATGCATATGAGATTATGGATAAAGGATAATAAATGAGTTAGCAGTTATTATCAAATGTACGGGCTGAGTGTAATAATGTTCATTTGCCATCGGCTTTAGCGATCACAGATATTTCCAATATACAAAGTGTTTGCAAATCAAGAATGTTTTTTAAAATCTACTTTCAGACTCGAAAGAAATGCATTTCATTCAGCTGTTAACCCTTTGTTGATTCGAGAGTTAGCACAGACTAATGCCAATTGTGCAACTCTCTGATGTTAATTATTACTTTCTTTATGCGTAATAATTCTCCAGAATACACTTTATTTGTTCATGTTTCCATAGTTATATAGATAAATATATTATGTACAGTGTACAAATACTATAATAAAGCTGAATTATTTATGCTTTCTGATGTCACTGACTACTATAGAAGTTGTATACCACCAAGACAAATGGATATAGAAGATGTGATTGATTTTTAGTAATCATTCTCCATGTCAAGCATGCATGCAAATATTCATATATACATACATAGATAGATATTGCCAGCCAGGCTTCTCCTACATCCTACCATAGCAAGGAAATTACATACCACGACCTTTTGTATACCAACCATATAATTATTTAGGAGTAATGTTTATATACTGGTATAGTTTATACGTGTGTGCGCACGTGTGTGTGTGTGTGTGTGTGTGTGTGAGTATCTTGAAAAGCATGACGTGTATCTGAGAAATAAAATTGTTTCCTTTATATATTTATTTGGTAACTACATATCTATAATTAATTGTTGTGTATTACATTAGAAGTAAATTCTAAGACCCTCCATAATACTTTATGAAAGCCATCATGAAACTTTGGTTGTATTAATACTGATGAAATAATTTCACTAGCATGTAGTGCTGGTGAGTGGTAGTCCTATACACACACATGTATACAAAACGAAACACTTGAGTATTTCGTTGATGTATGCTGTTATAAATTCAAAAACAATTCTTAAGTTAGTGTTAAACAGAAACATATACAAGTTTGGGGGTTTTACATTTTTTTCTGAGGGGATGGGTGTTTGTTTTTGTTAGTTTATCAGTAGCATATAAAACAGTGATACAGTTTCATGTAATTAAATAGTTTAATTAATTTGATGCATATACACAAATTAATAATATTATTATTAATATTATTATTTTCCTCTCTAGTATGCATTAATGATACATTTTATTTGTTACAAGTTTTAGAAAAAAAGTATTAAGTACTGTCCATGGTAAAGGAGAAAAATGCCGCGAGTTCTAACATCGCAAGTAATGCACTCAGGAATCTTCGGATATATTTGGGTTCCCCGATAGTTAACTGGGTTTCTACTTGATGCTGACAATGTGTTTGTTTACTGCATACAATAAAGTCGACCAGGATCCCGGTCTATGTTAAACACATGGTCGTGGTTTCATTTCTTTTTCCATTTGTTGACACGATCATAATGTTTTGTTAAACAACAATTACATTCCCTTTAAATAACGGTGTTTCATGAGGCAAACAAGAAAACATTTTATAATTATTTAGATATTGTTTACTCTGATATTTCATTGTTAAAATGTGACTTTATTTTTTTATTTTTTTTTATTTTTATTTTTTAATTCTTTATTTTTCTTTTTATTGGCAAAGGTACAGTTTGTAAAACATAAATTACAAAATACAAGAAAAAAAGAACAATACACTATACACACAGCACGTCATTGAATACAAACAGTATTTGAAAAAAGAAGGTAAAAAGATATGTACAGCTGATGTTTTAAGGAGGTATAACATGTATTTGAACACATGGGCTATTTCACCGCAGGTCTCCTATTTCCACGACTTCTATTTTTGCATAAATATATATTATTATAAATGCATTAAAACCAGTTGATTAAATCAACCTAAATAAAAAGAAAACGGAGAAGAAGAATATTTATTCACTGGCATCTAATACCGCGACAAATAGGCACCATTTTTTAATGTGGTCGTCCCCTTGCAAATTTATTTGTGATATTATTTTTTCTGTCATGTAATAATCCTTTACCATGGCTAGAAGACGAGGAAACGATAGTGAGATGTTCGCTACTCGAGCATTATATATATATTTTTTTTGTTATTAAAATTAAATGATTAAGTATTTTTTGTCATGTTTGTATACCAAATATTATCTTTCTATCGTTTATAACTGTACGGCATCCCGTTACGTCAAAAATCCAAGATTCCAAATTTCCCCACAAAGAAGTCACTTTTGAACATTTTACAAAAAGGTGCATTATCGTTTCCTCGTCCTCATTACAGAACGTACAAAGTGCATCGTCCTGAATCCCTATCCTACATAGAAAGGTATTGGTTGCTATTATTCTATTAAGAATTTTATATTGAAAATCTATAAGTGCGATTTGTTTAGTACATAATCTGGGTGTTAAATATACCTTTTTCCATATTAACGGGGTGTTATCATCGTTTATTATCGCAGACCAGCGGATTTGTGCTATTGGCATTTCTACATTCATAGAAAGTATATTATAATATACACCACAACCTTTACTAATTTTTGTCATTAAAAACATATACGTCGGACACAAAGTATTATATAAATTTATCTGTCCTTGTAATTTTTTGACAATGCCTTTCCAATTTTCTGGGATACTATGAATTACATTTTCGTAATCTAAAAAGGTTCCTCGTATGTTGTATTTTTGTTTTAACTCTGCAAATAAAAGATCTCTGATATGTGTTATACCGTTATTATACCAATTGCGGATAAATAATGACCTGTTTTTAAAATGTGTGTTGTACCATATCGGCTCATTTACTATTTCGTCGCAAGTTTCAATTTCTGTTTTTTGCACAAGATCTTTCCATGCATTCAATACATCATTCCATAAAGGATTTTTAAACTTTTTATTTAAATATTCACCAACATTGGCTCCCATTTTAGATATAGCTACATTATCCATATATTTATTTACAAACCATTTCCATTTGCAGTCTGATTGAAAGTAGCGTCTTAACCATGAAACTTTTAGAGCTTTAATAAATGTTAATGTTTCAATCATTTTTAACCCACCCTCAGTATAATTTTTTGTAATAACTGAGCGTTTAATTCTATCTGGACCACCTTTCCATATAAATGAGAAAATCATTCTGTTTATTTTTAATATATATTCTTTAGGTGGATTTGGTAGACTGGTAAAATGTGACTTTGACTGTTTGGCTAACATATTTTTGCAGCCCGTTTTCGTGGTTATCATATTATCGATGATGTAATGATATTTATCTCCAGTAAATCGAGTCGAAGTTAATTTTGCTTGTGCTCTTAACAAGGCGATGTTTGGTTGTATACAACAACTATTACACTCGAATTGTCCCCTAGCATGACTTGCTGATCTGTCTATATCAACATTGGTTAGATCGCCGAGACGGCAGCCATATACACTGTTTCAGTCGTCAAATACAACAGTGTTGCATATATGACCCATGCCATAACGATAGAGTAGGACAGTGCAATATTTATGTATCCGTTTATTGTAGACATGAGTAATATACACACAAACAAACATATATATGTATGTATGTGTATGTGTGTGTGTGTCTGTCTGTCTATCTATCTATGTGTCTATCAATCTATATATCTATATATATATCTATTGATATGTTCATCCATATGTCCATCTATCTATCTATCTATCTAAATTATACCAATTACCGTTACATCTGATCAAATACGTTGACGTGTGACAAAATGAATAATGCCATTTATTTTGATAAAGTACAAGTATTCTAACTTTTTTTTACTCTTTTAGCTCTCCACGACTTCTACATTGACATTCTGCAACATCGTGATGAATCTTCGCCTTCTGTCTGTCATCATCAAAAAGAAGCTGCTGAGAAATCTGCCACGTTTTCATGTAACCCACCTGTGAAAGGGCAATACGTAAGAATCAGGAAGCACATAGAAGCCAGCCACGATTTCCTTTCATTATGTGAAGTAGAAGTGAATGGTATCAAAACAGGTAGGCTAAATATTACAGTAGTTTGCACCATGGCCGATACCTCAAAATATTCTACGTTATTTTAGGAATACACAAGCCAAACAGATTGTAGTGGCCTCTAAACATCAGGTTGTCGCATCTTCATTTGGGCAAATAATAAATGATTTCAGGTATTTTCATTTTATTTTTCTTTGCTCATTGGGCTACTTCTCATTCCATGCAGTTGCGCTACAACAGGTATATCAAAGGCCATATGCTATCCTGTGTGTGGGATGGCACACATAAACGATAACTTAGCGGTATCCACTCTAAGAGTATGCCATAAAGCTGAGAAGGCCAATAATTTCTGAAAACGTTACGAAGTTTCATTATATTTTTTAGAAGTATCTATAAGCAGTAAAGCTTTTTCCAATAAAGAAGCTGAACTGAGGTAACACAGTATCGAAATATTAATGGAGAAATAAACAGGAAAACTGTTATTAACTGGGTCAAAGAAATCATAGGATATGAATTTGAACATGTGTTTCTGGTTGTAATGGAAACTACAGAATAAAATAACTGATTTAAAGAGAAAATTTACATCTAACATTTGATTAACCAAAGATTTTATCATTGAAATAAGAAGAATGGAATCTGCAAGATGTATGGAATACGGAAGACCAGATGAAAGGAAACGGGTTGAAGAAAAATACAGCCAATGGCTCTAAGAAATTTGATTATGAATATTGTGTAATGACATTCAGGGAAAGAGATAATGTTAAGTGCTACCTGACACAAAATATCATCAAATGGACCTAACAGGCCAAGAAGCTGTGGAAGTTGGAGGGGCTAGCAATGATGCACGAGAAGCTCTATTTGAGACTGCTTGCGATCTACAGTACAGGAGAGGGCATACAGGAATATGACCCAATGACTTTCCTGAATAGTCGATATGAAGAAGTCAAGACAGTGCTCAATCTGATCGTATCTCCGCACAATGCATAACACTTAAGAAAGCCATTCAACAGTGGGTGGATTCAAATGGTATTTGGCCATGAAGATCAGAATGACCCCAAATATAGGGCAGGGGTTGAAATTTAATTTTTTTAACACTATCCTAAAGGAATAGTGAATTTCAAAAAACACATTCCATCTAAAAATGTACTATCCCTTCAATTATTAATGTACCACTAGTTTCCTGACTGCTACATCGCCCTGTACAACATTGCGTAAAGAACAATTGTTTATATACCAGTCTATGCATTACTGTGTACTAGCTGGAATTACAAACGAACTCACTCCAAACATTAGTCTCGATTAAAAAGACGTTTATTTTGTACCGGTAAGTGCATGAGAAAGGTCTTACTAGCGCGAGGATTTATCTGCAGAAAAATGTAGCTGAAGAAAAAGCGTAAGCGGAATAGCCTCTATTAGAAATTCGCGAGAAAATAGGCAGAGTTATGTCCCCTAACCTCTAACCACTTCCGGTGCGTTCCGGTTTCTTCAGAGATTGCCGATGGCCACAGTTGTTTGTGAATCTTCAGCTGAGATTTATACATGCCAGTCCCTGGCATCATAAATGTCCCCACCTATGCTTTAAAAATAAAGAATGATACAGGAAAAAAGTAAGTTGATGAAATTGCGTTTTCTTATAACTGACCATGTGTTAAATATAGGATATGAATCTAGCAAGCTGTCACACACCCTGATTGTTTCGGTTTTCTTGCATGGACATTTTAGATTTTTTGTTTCAAAGCTGCAATCTCGCTACACATTAATTATCATAATTTCATTTAAACATACAGACACACCTAGTTAAGTATATTTGTGTTATTTCCAATAAACTTAGTTTTATTTTTACGTCAAACCAAACTTAAATTATTTACAAAAACAACAAAACGTTTTTGTAGGAGGATTGGACAGACTATATGAAATATTCCGATCAGAACAGCCCTCTTCCCCACGTGCTATATTATGTGTGTGTGTGTGTGGGGGGGGGGGGGGGGGGGGGTGTTCAGTGTATTTCTGGGGACGCATGACCCGACCCCTCCCCTAAAAACACCACTAGCCAGTCTGGACTTCCTGTACACAATTCCCTGGACATGCGCCTATTTGACTAAATATTTCGTTTGCTGTAAATTAATTACGCCTATATACATTGCATTATAAAGTGTAAATTTTCCTGTAATAAAAGCTAATTATATAATTTAACCTAGAAACACCTACCTATAGTAACAGTACTTGTTTTGTTTACATCAAAATATCTGTGTAAACATATTTATTTTAGTCTTGCATGCCGAATTTTCAAGGTTAAATGTTAAAATGAAGACATTGTTCTATATACATGATTATAAGCGTAAGTGGCAGGCAAAAAACCCACAAAACTCCACAAATATTTTTAAAATACCCCCATAACAATTTCACCTCCCCCCCCCCCCCAAAGAAAACCCCAGTAACAGCAACAAATCTGCTCCCAAATAAACAATAGCCTACAAAACAAGCCCACACACTAGTACATACGGACAACCAAAAACATAACCCAGACAAACACGCACATTTGACCTTTTTTTTATTTTTATCTATGAACATATACTAGTGGCGTATGAAGGTGGCAAGGCGGGGGGGGGGGGGGGGGGGGGGGATGTACACACACACACACACACACACACACACACATATATATATATATATATATATATATATATATTAGTGGCGAAGGAAACTTTTACACTATTACAAAGCAAAATTTCCTAACACATGCCCCCCCTTGCCCCCCTGCTTCCTACGCCAATGAATATATACTATGGAATGCTTAATGGTTGTGCATAATATTAATAATTGCAGGTAGAAAGTCGATCATAACTATTAAATTACATACGAAATTGTGTCCGTTACACTATGTCCTTCTGACAATAACACTGGACTCGCTGTTCCGATTTGTTTGCGAGTCAGGGGAAACTTTATCGTTAGCGGAGGAAGTGAATTTCTATATCGTTAGTTTCATTATTAACTACTGCATAGGTCGTAGTTAATAATGCAGCTAGCGGTACAGAACATATTGTACATTTTCTTTTGTGTAAAAGAAGCAGATTGCACACAATCTGACAAACAATAATAGTAATATAGAACTTTATTAACGTCAAAAAATAAAAGAACAAGTCAGCCAATACTCCTTAATTCAGGAGTAATAAAGGGCCTTTATCGTAAGCGACTGGAGCGTAGACGCGCCGGAAATAATTTGGTGGCTAATTGGGGCCGCTTAGCGCTCTGCAAAACAAGGGCAGATAAGTATGTTTCTAATAGAGGCTGTAGTCGCAGGCGATTTTCGGTATTCTGTGCTTTATTTTCACTTTCATGACGGAATATTGGAAGAATTGTTTTACTATTCAGTTTCAAAATTAACTGTTTGCGGAATAGCAGAATAGCGTAAAATTTGACCCCTGTAGGGGAGATATACAGCTTCTGAGGAAAGTGCCAAGTCGGCCTGGTGTTTGAAGATTTTAAGGGGATGAGTAAATCTCTCATCGATTACTAGCGGCAGGGCAGCAAGTGGACTGTGGACAGCGTCTCAGACCTAACCATCCTCATGGCTTGCGAACAACCACTTTGAAGATCGAGTTACATCCCTATCCACATCACATTGAGAGCCAAGCATGCCATTGTTAACGTGAACAACCGGAACCAGGAGTAATTCATTTGGTCAGTCCTGGCAGCATTATGCCCAATTAAATGAAATGCAGAGTGTGTGACTAAGTATACTCAACACGTTAGTAAACTAAATACATCACCATCCCCATTAGAATGGTGACATTTATCAGTTTTAGATACTGAACACTATCTCTGTTAACATGTTTGGTTATGAAAAAGGTGATCTCTATCCAATTCAGGTGATCAAACACCATTTTGAAAGGCACATAAACCTACTGATTATTGCCGATGGATCAAGGACTTGAACCAGCTACTTTTGTATCAGAAGACTTACAAAATCAGCTAGGGGAAAGACAAGTTTATTTTTAGCAACATTCGCACCATTGATTGGCGCAGTTGTTCCGATGTTAATCCAGTAGTCAAGTGCAACAGAACCCTTGGTTTTATCACGTGGTTTAGTGTAACAGTCATCACTTCAACTCACAATTATAAATCATAACCAGTGTTCACCTAAAAGACCAGTCATACAGTCGCAAATCATTGCTACTCTGTGCAGCCTTCAGAAGTCCAGAAGTCAGAAAAACACCATTAGTGAACTGTTTGATGCAATTTCGTCATGCCACGCATCAGTGAAAATGACAGATGGCGAGTCATAGGGATGCTTGAATCTGGGACCTCGCAGAGTGACGTCGCACATCAATTCAACGTCCACAGAAACACCATATGGCACTTATGGCAACGATATCAACAAAACAACCAGGTCAGGGACCGTCCCCGTAGCGGCCGACCATGCACCAGTGACAACCCCTCATCAAGACACATGGATCCGAACCACGCATCTGTGAAACAGGTTCCAGCCAGCAACATTCCCAGGAACGTTTTCCAGCGTTTAGTGACCTCAATGATACGACGGTGCCAGGCCTGTATCAATGCTCAAGGTGGACACACTCGCTACTGACTGTGTGAACTTCCCTCTGGACCCCATCTAGTGACGTGGCTCATTTGCTTATGTCAGGTGCGCCCTTTTCATGGAGTATTGGTCGTTTCCATACCTTCGGACATTTCTCTTTCCATGTTATAACGTTTCATGCACGGCAGTAAAAACATGATCAATTATCTTTGTGTGTCACAATAACTTTTGCTTTTGAAGTAGTTGACTTTCGCGCATGTTTAATAATTTTGTTCTACTGATGTTCCCTTCATTTGTTGCAGACACAAGTATCCAAAACTGGGCCTGGAAAATGCCTACTTCTCAGTCATCGACACATGAGAACTTTGGGTCTGAACGGGCTGTTGATGGTAAATTCGATAGCAACTTTTATCATGGTTCCTGTTCATGTACTGGGATGAACGATGCCAAACCATGGTGGATGGTAAACCTGCTACAACTTATAGAGGTGAAAGAGGTCGTACTTATCAACCGGGAAGACTCTAATGGTATGAATTATAACAATGGTGTTACATAAATAATAATATTGAAGGCCAACATAAGAAACATAATTATAGTACTACAACGTTATATTGCATACAGGATTGTAAATACTTATTTCAAGTTTTGTCTTCATGCATGCATGTATCTATATATTATCTATACCCCGAAGTAAGTAAAAGAAATAACAGACAATCCTTAACTATATTATCTATAAAGCCATGAAATATATAGATCTGCACAAACCATAAAAGCACTATTCAGTAAAAAAAGAGAGAGAGTAATTTAAACAATCATATATGAAGCGCAATGACGCAACACATCTAAAACTAAATGTATCCGAAGCCCAATTACATTTATGATGGCACAATGTCCTTTTAATAATTTTAACTTCCACTGATGTTTGTGTTTGTTGTTGTTTTGGACAGATGTCAGGTGTGTTTTCACAGTAGTCCTATTAAATACTTATTAATTTAAAGGTCAATTTTGATTGAAATGTTTTTGAAAAGTCGTTTTTCTAGCAAATGTTCTGAAAATGTCCTCTCGAAACATTGCCATAAATATATTATGGCATCACATTTCCGATCGAATAAGTGAATGATATTTACAAGTAATGAAAATCATTGTGAAAAATAAGGAAAGGTGTTTAAAATAAATTGTCCAATAATTAGGTGGGTTTTTTCGAATATAATTTTTATTTCAACTTGTGATGTGTGAAAACCATATTTTCATTCATTGATTCGCAATTCGAGAAAACGTTATTTATACATCAAAAGTTGACATAAAAATCGTATTAAAAAAGAAAAGGAAAAAAAGACCCTCCCCCAAATCCCCCCTCCCCCACCCCCCCCCCCCCCCCCCCCCCCCCCCCACCACCAAACAAAATATGAAGAATTACCCTCTTTATATGTTCGCATCATTGATTGTCAATGTGAAGCCACTCAGCCTGACAAAGAATAGGAAAAATAATTGCCAGTCACCAGAAATCCATATCCTATTAAAATATTGAAAAGAACCACCAATGATGATTCAGGTAAATGCTCCTATAACTCATAATGAATTTCATCTGGTCCTACTGAAGTATCATAGGCTCTACGAAGATCATCCTGCAATTCATCCATAGAGAAATGCCTGTTGTATGCTTCAGCATTTTTCAAATGAAAAGTTAATGGACTGCCTTTCAGCTTTAGTTCTTAGAAATGCAAAAGCATCTGTACTGAAAACAGAAGACGAATTATGAGAAAAGTTGTCTGCCAATGCATTGCATGGCAATGTCACAATGAGACGTAACATCCGTATCATTGACAGACAAATGATGAACTGTATTATTGGATTCTTTACCTTCGATTTCATGGATCCTATTCCAGACAGATTTCACTGATTGTGAATTCAACTTGAAGACAAAATTTCTCCAAGATATTTTCTTACTCTGATCTCTCTGCGAGCTTTAGCTCTAGCAATACGAAATGCATTCAGGTTATCTGCTGTAGGTTCACGTTTGAACCTCTCAAGCAACCTGTTTTGCTCTTTGAATGAAATTGCATTGTTTTTTGAAATGCTTTGGTACTGCCGAAGTCGTAGGAATAGTTTCATCTGCAATATCCTTCAAGATGGAAGTGAACAAAAACATGGGATCATCAGTATGAGTAATGACAAATTGTTGCAGACTAGTGCTGCACAGATGCTGAAATTGATCCCAATTTACCTTCACCAACTTCCACCTTTGAACCCTTTCAAGTGATGGAGATCCATCATTCTCCAAACTAATGGGAAAGAGGTCAGTACCACAAGGGTCTGGACCAACTTTCCAGGAGAAATTAAGAAAACGTGAAGGACTACACAGGGTTAAATCTATAGAAGTAAAAGAACCACTAGTGGAATGAAAATATGTATGACTTTTATCATTAAATAAAAGTAAGTAATTTTTTAGAAGTAAATCTCCCAATTGTTTACCTCTAATATTAAGATCCTCGCATCCCTACAAAGTGTGGTTACCATTAAAATCTCCCATACTAATAAAGGGAGTAGGGAGCTGGTTAATAAGATCTTGAAGCTCCCTTGGTTTAAAATTAAAATGATTACGAGGTGGCAAGCGAACTGAACATAGAGTAATAGTTTATGAGATGTAACTGTTACAGCCACAGCTCGTAAAGTAGTATTCAATGTCACTACACTCTCAGGAATGTTTTCATGAACAAGAATAGAAACACCCCTAGCTGCTGTATTTTCAGTTTCTTGAAATTTATGATAAAGGTTAAATCCACTCATGGTAATATGATCAGTGTCCTTCAAGAAAGTTTCCTAAAGACACACTGCACAATGATTATGTTTTTGAATTAAAATTGGGCCTAAGCCCACTGCGGTTCACTGAATGACTGAATTAGTTATTAGGGGGAAGTATGGGAATAATCTTTGGCTTGTGAAATGTTTCTGTAATTGCGGACAATCATCTGGCAATGAATCCATGTGATCATCCTCAAGAGACAAAATTTCAAAAGGATTATTGGTTGGAATCAACTGCTTTTCAGTTTCTTCAGTTGTCCTGAACCAGAATCCTTATTCTGTTTTTTTGGGGGGTCTTTTCTTGACGGAGGCTTACTGGGTCCTGGCTCCCCAGACGATGAGCCTCCTGGTGGATCCCCAAATTCAAAGACACTTGAGTGGACAATGAATCTTGTTTATTAACAACTTTAGCAGTCTGGGTTTTTTACATTTTTTTTGGTGTGAAATCTTCTTAAATGTATCCTCACTGTTGGGCCACGTTAAATCAGTTTGAATAGCCATATTGACAGTAGTGGCATGCCACATGTGTTGAGGACTCTACAATGTTTCTAGCATCACTGAAAGAGAGACACTTTTCTACTTTTACCTACTGCACCCATTTTTCCATTTTCCACGTTGGGCACGCAAAATGTTTCCCCTTACAATTGGTATATATATCATTTTGACGTATTTTGTGGTCATGGTCAAAATGACCAGAACGAACACATGTTAATCTGTTATGACATGTATTCTGTCGGTATTCAAACCGTAAAGGGTTGGGGATGTAAGGTACAATAGGTATATTCAAGTAACCTGCTTACCTGAATTTGGAGATGCAGGCACATTGAATGACGGGATCAAGGTATTCGTCGCCACAAGTTCATTGTTCCGACGGACCTTAATCCACTTGACTGATGTGACCCCTTGTGAAGAGAGATTTTTGCATGAGGACTAACATCAATAGAAATATTGCATATCATTTTAGATTTAAGAAGATTTTTTAGAATGACTCTCTTTTGAACATTCAACTAACAATGAGCCATTCCTCAATTTCTTAACTGTTTTAGGCTCACCGTTCAATGACGTAGATTCTTCATCAGACAATAAATAATTTGAAACTTTGTTGTGGACCCTTTTCAGGGTCCCATCAAAAGTTTGAAGTTGCTTTGATTCCATAGTAGAGTTGAAGTAATTCATCAACCATGCCCCTACCCACCACAGAGTCCAACATGGGGACATGATGCTGTGGATAACCAGATTGAATGAATGAATGAATGAATGTTTAACGACACCTCAGCACGAAAAATACATCGGCTATTGGGTGTCAAACTATGGTAATGCAAATAAATAAAGTGATGATCAATATCAACATAAAAATTCAAGGTTTAAACAAAAACAGTGTAAAGAACTGTGCAAACATACAAATACAAATATCACAGAATTTTACGGACACCAAATTTTACTCTAAACTTCAATTTGTGCTGTATTGGCCATTCTCAAAGAGAATGTTACACCCCTGCACCACGGTGAGGTTACAGCACGCGCAGGGGGATAACCAGACATTCATGACATGGGTACATGATTGATATACTCAGGCAATAAGAAATAATTCACGTGATTGACCCTAGGCACCACCCCAAGAGCAACAAATACACAGTGAGGTTACAGTACTTGCAAGGGTGCACGTATGCATGCATGCATGTATGTATCTATGTTTGTATGCATGCGTCTATGTGTATATTACCCCCCCCCCCCCCCAAAAAAAAAAAAAAAAAAAAAAAAGCAAAGCAAACAACACCCAACAACCAGACCCCCCCCCCCCCCCCCCCACACACACACACTCAAAATCTATGCTCTGTGTTTTTAGTAGCAAACCGAGTTGATAACTCATACAATGTGCTGTTTCAGTGAACATGACAATACATGTGTACCAATCGTGCAACACTTGTTTCAAGACATTAGACATATAATATCGATATTATCAATTACTTTTACACCTAATGCCCAAGTACAAGTATTCTAATTTGTTTTATTGTTTTTACTCTTTTAGTTGGTAATCGTCTCCACGATTTCTACGTTGAAATTCTGCAGCATGAAGATGGATCTTCGCCTTCCCTTTGTTATCACCAAACACAACGTGTGGATTCATTTGTCAAGTGTCCATGTAATCCACCTTTGAAAGGGCAATACGTAAGAATCAGAAAAGAGAAACCGGTTACATACGACGATGTGCTTACGTTGTGTGAAGTAGAAGTGAAGGGTAAGAAAATAGGTAAGCTAATTATTACATTGTATTTAATTTTAATTTTCGTTGATCATATAAACATAATATAAACTGCGAAACTATTATATTTATTGACATCTATATAATATTCAATATAAAATATGCCAGATGAAAGATATCACCTTTTACAAAATATTTATAATGGAAAAACGTCATTAGATGAAATAGTCAAGACAAGAAGAGAATGTTAAAAATAACTTCAACAAGATAAAATAATTATCCTATGTCGGTAAACTTTTTATTCGTATTATCTCCAACCCACCCCTACCCGATCACCCAACAAGAAGGCAGAAAACCAGGTTAGGAAAGCAATATTTTGGCTGCATATTTCCATAGAAGGTCATGTCACAACGGATGGATCATCATAATCTGTCAACACAAACATTGTAGGGAATCTGTTTGAACTTGAATATCAATGATCTGTTATAATTGTTTGGACTTTCGATTATGTAATCAGTTGCAAATATATGTACTTGAAATGATTTGAATTATTAGGATCATTCACCTAGAGTGATGTTCATGAGCGTATAGGCAGGGGTGCACATATGCATGCATGTATGTATGTATCTATGTTTGTATGCATGTGTCTACTTAGTCACTGGCGAAAGTCAGAGATTAAGCCCGTGACAGGTGTGCGTGAAGCTTCCGTGGCATATACACACACAAAAACTACCCAGCCCGACCTGTGTGTTCAGTGGTTACCTTTGACATACTTAAGAGGCACCATTTACTATACTCACCTCCCCATGTGTTAGTGTCATAGGTCAGACCAGCTTTATTCATAGTTTTAGATGAAGTGACAGTGATTGGTGAGTGCATGTCATCGCATCTGTACTTATCCCAATGGGCTCTGTTCTGTGCTAGTTTTGATTTAGTAAACACAGTCTAGGAGTATCAGTCCTCTTTGTGGCAGGGCAAGAACGATCTCCTCGGGATTGGCTGTCCTCTAGACGAGGCACTATATAGATTTATAGAATCGACCACTATTTTGCAAAATGCCCATATACGGCCTTGATCATGTAGTACGTTTTTTTTTGGTTAAGATTCATTGGCTGTCGTTAAAAAAAGTAGCAAACTATAGTGAACAAAGGTGTGAAGTCACTTCAACTATACATTGTAACATTTCTTCTTTCGTTTCTGTCAACTGATCAATATTTCATCTATTTGGCCCCATTGTTGTGGCCATTTTCTCAAAAGCAGAAGCGAACAGAAACAATATAATCATAATTATAAGGATGGAAGCTTCTGCTCAATGAAGATAACACTATCTACAGTAGTGATAGATTATCAAACTAGCAGGGACATCAGCATATGGACATAAACATAATATGTTCCAGCAGTATGAACATCATGATGTGCCGTGGTGATTTTCTTTTTTGTCATAGTGTTTATTTAATGGCGTGTTGAAAATGTAGGCACTTATGTCATTAGTATGTAGTGGATCACGATCCGTATCACCATAATTTTAAACAAAATTAAAATGTTCTGTAACAAATAGTCTGTAACTGCGAAAATGATAATGAACATTTTGAACCAACAGAATGTATTACTGTAAATAATTATGTGAGCGTTTGTCATGGTTAAATAAACTGTCCTATCTAAAATAATAGAAATGACGAATCAAATAATTTCAAAGAAAGGAAAATCATCACTTGATTATTGTAAGTAATAGCTTTTTGCTCGAAAGTACTACTACTAGTATGCATTTATTCTTAGGATTTTTTTGGAGGGAAACAAAATGGTTGCCCACAGTTAACAGAAATAATCATGGTTTTGTATTAATTCTAAAATGACACGTGTTTAATTTTTTAAAACGCCAGGATATGTTTTAGTCCAGGTATGCATCCTCTCAACACACATGGCTCTTATTTGATCTGATTAACCCTTTAAATACAAATTCAGTTTTAGGAATTTAGGAACCAAAAATAGTGTTATGCAGTGTGTCATTTTGTTTCTAAAGAGTCATAATGATAGTCCATGTGAACATCAGTGGCATCCACACTTGTCAGGAAAACCTGCAGCGTCAGCGACGTAGATGTCTTCCTAAGGATTCAAAAGTGAACACCACCGAGGAGTAGGCACTGAAAAGAGGAGTAATGGCAAGGCCCTGCTCCATTTTGGACACGGTGGACCATGATTACGTCACCTAGTTGTGGTTTATGTGGCAGAGGAGCAGCTCTTCTAGATGGCAACTTTTCCATAGGACCAAGCGTCTTTGCACAGCTCTGCGTGACACATGCCACTTTTGAAGGCTATTAGCAGTTTCGTGTATGTTTGCTTTCCTGCCCAGTAAAAGTGGACAGGGCTACCAAGAACTAGTCCAAGGAGTTGTGGACAAGATGGAAGAGCTACAGTTCTTCCCAGGCGTGGCAGCCATGAAGACAACATAAGGAGTTACTTCTATCACCTGAACCAATTTTGTTAAAGCACACTGAGGAAGATCCATGAAGTTGACATGACCGCATGCTTCACAGTACAGATGTACATATGGAGCACGTCTGTGGTATGCTATATGTCTTAGTCTGAGCACAATGTGCACCAAGGCACGGAGTACCTCAAGGATCACAAACCCGAAGGGCTGGTGGGTTTAGTAAAATACATTAATGTTGTCTATGTGACTGGAACGTATCGTTGAGTGCAGTTTGGTGCTACCCTAATACCTACCATTACGCATCAAACACATTCCACACATGCTCCCCATTCCTCTCTCGAATATCCAACAATCAGCTTTGGATGCCGGCAAGGACAGAACTCATTATTCATCAGCACCCTTCTTTCTGGCAGTTGACGATTTACACTTGTTAGGACGCAATTGCTACAGCACAACAGAGGGAATCTGTCTAAATAGGTCCTAGTGGAATATTTTCTGCAATAGTTCTAATATAGAACTCTGACTGACTGTTTATATTTCATGTGTGATATTTCTCATGTGATGTGTACGTATGTTTAAAATTACAGATTATGGAAATCATTTGTGAGTAGTTGTCTGTTTTTCCATTAGGGATTTGAGCATTTTTCTCAGTACCAGTTTTGCAATTGTTTTTAAAAATCTATAACTTCTTCAACCAATTTCATTATCCTCGGATATGTCCGGGCAGATGTTTAGATATGTCCGAGTATATTCTCAAGTATGTCCAGGTAGATTGTCGGATCTCCATCTACAGAAAAATTGCTTGAGTGCAGGTATGTTCTTATTATTGTTCTTTATTTATTATTATGTGTTGTTTTAAGTTTAACCACACCCAATATCGATGTATAGTTAGTGCTGAGGTGTCGGTGAACATTCATTCATTCATTTTAAGTTTAACCATAGCAGAGTGCATCAATCTGAAAATGGATTAACTTGGTTGTGATAAATATTAAATTATCAATAAAAGTAACCTGAAATCAAACATGTAGTAACTGTAAACATTTCTGTTAACCACCAGCACCAATACACGATCATTGGTGAATCCATTGGTGTGTGCGTGTGTGATGGGAGAAGGTGGGCCTACAAATCATGTGGTCCATCCCTTACTCACTTAATTGGCTCTGGAAACATTGAATAGAACACAGAATGTAATGCGCTGGCACAGAATATTAAAATAATTTCTGGTCTCAGAAATGTTCGTTAAAACCGTTGCAGTGACACAAACCTGTTATCTATTTGCTCATAGTTCCTAGACCACTACATATGTATGTACGTGTGTGTCTCTCACTGGGTGTGTATATGCGCGTACATGTAAGTATGTTTGTTTGGACATAGGTATGTCTCTCCATACGTGTGTGTTTGGTGTTTTTAGCAATGTTCCATTCATTTGTTGCAGCCCATGACTCTTACAACTGGGCCTGGAAAAGGCCAGCGTTTCAGTCGACAACATACGGGGACAAAGGAGCTGATCGGGCTGTTGATGGAAACAATGATAGTAACTACAATCATGGTTCCTGCACAAGCACTGCGGTTGGAGATTCCCATCCATGGTGGCTGGTAGACCTGGAAGTGCTTATAATGGTGGACATGGTTGTGGTTTACAACCGGATGGATTGTTGTGGTATGTACTATACATGTAGCAATGGAGTTATACCAATATTAATGTACAAGTAAGGTGACATAAAGAAAATACACAAAGAAGACAAAACAACACTACAGAGGCATATTGACGTTGTTAGGTCAGACAAATACAGGCAAACATTAAATAGAAGAGTATTGTGACATAATTGTGCAGGTTAGGCAACAAAAAGAGTAATGTTTTGTTTAGGTCACCTGAATAAATAATCAAGTGACCTGTTGCGATCCGTTTTCGTCCGTCATCGTACTTTGTCGCAGTTTTAATCCGTTTTTACAGTATTTCTTTTTTAGCCTTTCTGAGGTGAATTGTGAAGCAATAAATCATGTTGCATAAATTGACTTTTCATCATACGTTCATTAAACCATACTACTAGACCAAAATGTAGTCTCACGAATTAAAATGACGTATTACAAGAACTAAAACGTTGATAATGCTACCTGATATTGTTGTATTGGAAAATATACATAACTGATTTGTAGAATTATAATAGTAATAGGTGATATTTAATTAAGAAGCATCGCACCTCCGGCCTTCAGTTTGATAGCTTAGCCGCTGTGCTACCGATGTTGGTGAACGATTACCAATTCCTTAAATCGCAGCACTGACCACCTCTCAACTATGTTAATTAAACAACACTGAACAAAACGAAGGCTATCCCAGCTGCTTAACTCACAACGCTGACCGTCTCTCGGCAATGTTAATTTCTGTAAAATGTTTAATAGGTCATAGCGAAGTCCAAGTGACAATAGTACTAAACTTAGTACTAGACAGGCGTTCTCATCTTTACAGTCATAATTTCTTTAAATTGCTTAATCGGTGCTCGAGTTAGACTTTCAGTCGAGTTATGTCATGTACTCTATGCCATACACGCCTGCCTGTCAATCAGATGCCAGCTCACGGTTTGTCCGTTGTAATTAACAAAAACCTGGCTACATCTACCTATCGTAATAGGGTGGTTACCTGTCAACCATAGTATTAAGATGTATCGCACCTCAGGCACAGCCTACATGAGGTGCCGGAGATGTGATGCTTCTTAATTAATATCTATTAGTAATATACAGGTTTTTTTTACTGTTATTCTTATATGTTTATTTTATCAATATGTATCAACTTTATTATGTATAAGGTACATTCAGTGGCAAACACCCCCAAAAAACAACAACAACCAAAAAAACCCCCAAAACCCCCAAATCCCCACAAAACAACAACAACAACAAACAAAACAAACCCAACCACAAAAAACAACATCATTCTATAAGGAAGTTAACCATGTTACACTCAATCATACATTACTGCCATTCAGTTCTACAGTACACATGTGCATTATATACAGATAGTACTAAGCTAGTAGTGAATTAATATCACAATAAGTATTTTGTCTAGATAAAAAGGTTGAGAGAAAGAGAACGTTGTGTTGAACTAACTGCAAAACATTACACATGTATGAATACCAATTACTGCTACAGCTTATAACACGATGTAGCTTGTATGGCAAAATGAAGGCTGTCATTTGTTTTGCTACAAGTAAAAGTGTTTTTCTTTCTTTTCTTTTCTTAGCTTATCGTCTCCACAGCTTCTACGTTGAAATTATGCATGTTCGTTATGAACATTTGCCTTCTGTCTGTCATTACCAGAAACACGCTATAGGGACAACTGCAACGTTTTTGTGTAACCCATCTATGAGAGGACGATACGTGAAAATCAGGAAAGAGACACTTATTGATGGAAATGATCTCCTTTCGTTGTGTGAAGTAGAAGTGAGGGGTGGCGAAAGAGGTAGGCTAATGATTATCGAATGCAGTATCATTGTAAAACGAGAGAATCGAGTTTATGTAACTTTTTTTCGATATAAACAATGTATACTCTTCAAAAAAAGAAACGCAAAAGGGTACAAATGGGTTATAACTCCGATTTTATGTTTCCTACCGGTTCATGCTTTGTGAATATAAGGTCATTGCATGTCCCAAACACATTCCCACGGTTAATATTCGATAAAACGCAGCTACTGTACAATAAAGTTCCAAAATGTGAATATTCGCAAAAACGCAGCCACGTGCAAACCATGTCACCACTGCACGTGCGTTGTCTGCACGTGCAACATGAACACCGACAGTATAAAAGTGCAGGGTGTTCGCTTGCCTGGCCTCTGTATGTGGCCGACAGTTGACAATCCAGGACATGCCACGTCTCAGTGAACCGCAGAGAAACAATGCCATCGGCGACTAGACGCAGGCGAATCCAGAACGGCCGTTGCCAGGGCATTCCATGTGTCCCCAAGCACCATCTCCAGACTGTGGGGACCGTTACCAGCAACATGGATCAACACGTGACCTCCCTAGATCCGGTCGACCACGGGTCACTACCCCCGGGCAGGACCGCTACATCCGGGTACGCCACCTTCGGGAACGATTGACTACTGCCACCTCCACAGCCGCAGCAATACCAGGTTTTGCGCAGGATATCCGACCAGACCGTACGGAACCGCCTACGTGAGGTAGGAATTCGTGCCAGACGTCCAGTTCGAGGGTGTCATCTTAACCCCACAACACCGTCGAATCCGACTGCAGTGGTGCCAGATTCATCGACAATGGCCTCAACTGCGATGGAGACAGGTGTGGTTCAGTGACGAGTCCCGATTTCTGCTCCGACGTCATGATGGAAGATGTCGCGTGTATAGGCGTCGTGGTGAACGTTATGCGGCAAACTGCGTGCAGGAAGTGGACAGATTCGGCGGGGGTAGTGTCATGGTGTGGGCAGCCATCTCACACACTGGCAGAACTGACCTGGTCCACGTGCAGGGCAACCTGAATGCACAGGGCTACATTGACCAGATCCTCCGGCCACACATCGTTCCAGTTATGGCCAACGCCAACGCAGCGTTCCAACATGACAACCCCAGGCCTCACACAGCACGTCTCACAACGGCTTTCCTACAGAAGAACAACATTAATGTCCTTCCTTGGCCATCGATATCACCGGATTTGAATGTTTATTTTTCAATTGATCAATCTATGGGACGAGTTCAGTGGCAAACACCCCCAAAAAACGAACAGCGAAAACAAAATCCACAGCCCAGACCCTGCCCGAGCTGGCAGCAGCCTTGCAGGCCGAGTGGGCCACCATCCCATTCAGGGACAGTCACATCCGTACTCTGGTTGTGAATTAATATCACAATAAGTATTTTGTCAATGGGCAGGCGTTGTGTGCCTGGCAAAACATTAGTTGTCAACCACACTTCTACAGCTTACAACACGGTAGCTTGACTCCAAAATGAAGGCTGACCTTTTTGTACAAGTAAAAGTATTTTTCAGCTTACGTCTCCACAGCTTCTACGTTGAAATTATGCATGTTCGTTATGAACATTTGCCTTCTGTCTGTCATTACCAGAAACACGCTATAGGGACAACTGCAACGTTTTTGTGTAACCCATCTATGAGAGGACGATACGTGAAAATCAGGAAAGAGACACTTATTGATGGAAATCAATTCCTCGTTGTGTGAAAGAAGTGACGACAAGGTGGTTTTGATTATTTCTTCATTTAAAACGAGAGAATCGAGTTTAGAACTTTGTTTCGATATAAACAATGTACAATGAATCATTTACCTTTTACGAAATATTTAAAATAGAAAATATCATTAGATACAAGAAAATATGAGTAAAGGACATACAGAAGATAACGTGAACGGGATAAAACAATTAGTTTAGGGCAGGATCATTATAATGTTGTTATATTACACACACACACACACACACACACACACACACACACAGACACACACACACACACACACACACATGCACATGCACAATAGGAGCATGAAAAGCAAGTTAGACAATCAATAATGTTTAATGCCACATGATAAGTAGTTCTTAGTAGCTTTATCACATTGGCTTATTGAATCATCATATTATGCCAATGTAAACAGTTATTTTTGAGAATTTATGGTCAGTTTGCATCAACCGGTCAACGTTTGATTACACAGTCTGTTACAAATATAAGAATGATTTCCATTATAAGGAATTGCTAATTTATGTGTTAGTATTAGTTTTCTTTACTAACACATGAAAGCAAACCCAAACCAACACATTTGCCTCCAGTGGATCGTCTGAACTGCAGGAACAATTGAAGTTAATATATGTTGGTAATCATATCAGTAGACCCCAAACGATCACTTTTCGATCATATAATACATCATTGGAACATGATTACAAACAGTGGCTATTGGATAAATATGTAGATTTATCATTCACATGGTTGAACATAACCGAGTTAATAATAACCATATGAAACACACGTGTAATGACAAGTGAAATGACATCATTTTGGGAAGCGACGTCATAACATGACGTTGTTTTCCTCCGTCCTAGCTCAGACTTTGAATGTGAAATATGACATCATTTTGTCGGCTCCTTCTAGCGGTGGTTGAAACATTTTGAGACTGTCCTTGTTATTCATAAAACAACAACAATAATAATATCGATAATGAAGAAATTATTACACTCGCGTGTGTGTCGTACTAATTGTAAGAAACTCGTGTCAGGATTCATGTATTATCCTCGCTCGGGCAATACAAAAATCCTGACACTCGTTTCGTAAAATCAGTACAACACACAAGCTGGAATAATAATACATACCTATTCAATCTTATTATAGTGGTAAATGAATGGATGAATGAATGAATGAATGAATGTTTAACGACACCGCAGCACGAAAAGTACATCGGCTATCGGGTGTTAAAACTATAGTAAATGCAAAACGTAAGTGAACTATAGTGGTGAAGACATTTTCAAACTGATAAAGTTATCTTGTATCACACATATGTGCGATCTGGACCGGAACTTGTAAATGAGGAATTCCATCTTTAATTTTACTGGAGTTAGTACCTTTTTATTACTGATGTCTTATTTGATTTACAAATTACGTCACATCGTATTTGAAACATTAACCAGGATTGCCGCAGTGTGATTCGTAACGTGAAGAAAATCCATGAAAGGAGGATTGATTAATAAACTTAAGAAATTAAAAAACTGTTTTAGTAAAAAAATAAAAGAAGGTATGTAATAAATGTAACTTCACACATGTTGTTTTCGCTTCTTATTTATTTTGCGCAAGAACATACCATATACTTGTGTAATAATTTTAGACCAGATAGACTGAGGGGAAAGGGTGCTCAATATATTCGACATTACAAGATATTCAAATGACGTAAGAATATGTGACGCGGTGTTGTTTTGAATGGAAATGAGGGCAAACTCAAATGACGTCATTTTGTATATCCTTACATCAAAATATTCTGTGCTTAACGGTTTTCTTTTGTTTTCTGAACACTGGATAACTTTCAGTGTAACATTGCTAATGAAATGTTTTTATTGATGACTATGAATGTATACGTCAATTATGGAGTGTCACCCTAGTACTTTTGAAGAGTTCGGGCGCAAAACGCGATATAAACCATTTTCTTTTTAGTTTTTAGCTAAAGCCATTATTGTATGTCAGTACCAGGGCTAATCGTAGGCCCGCTGATTTGCTGTAAAACGTGATTGATCCTTATGAAATTGTATTGGGTAAATCCCGTTTTTTTCATCAAAACGCGATATACGCCAATTACAAAATCCATTTTTACTGAAAATGAAAAATGGATATATCGCGTTTTGCGCCTGAACTCTTCATTTGTTAAATGGCAATAAATCTAGTGCCGTGACCTCGATTCATTTACATCTAATTTGCAGTTGTCAAATTCTTTAAGTATATATATATATATATATATATATATATATGTATGTATGTATGTGTGTGTGTGTGTGTGTGTGTGTGTGTGTGTGTGTGTGTGTGTGTGTGTGTGTGTGTGTGTGTGTGTGTGTGTGTGTGTGTGTGTACACACGCACGCGTTTGTGTGTTTGTGTGTCTGCCATGTTACCTAGGACATATTTATGTTTTGGCTTAAAGAATATCATCATGAATAGGTTAGTCATCTCTAGAAATGCTATGTCATTTGTGAATTGTGGGAAACGTTTTAGACAGGGTTCTTAAACATTGGTATCAAATGGATTGTTGTGAGCGTGTAGCTTCCTCTGACTACTGCTAAGGTAGCTAGCTTTCTGCAGGGTTTTACTGTAGTTTGAAAGCAAAGACGATGGAGCTGCCAGATAAAACGTTCTTGAGGGCAGCATTAAAAATAATGCATGATGTCTTGGGCAGGAAAGAAAGAAAAACTGTCTTTTTGAAAAAATTTTCAATTACTAGTATTCAAAAGATATTTATTCCTTAGTTTTTACTAATTAGATAAAATCAAAATATTTTATCATCATTAAAACAAATATATTATATGCATAATCATATAGACATTGTTTTGGCTATATATAAATAAGACTTTAAAATTATCTTAATGTTAAACATTTATATACATATATAAGGAATAATGGTAATTGCCAATATTATATATAGCATATTTATTATTGTATATATCGAAAATTCCGGTTCGTTCCGACGTACCTGTGAGGCGTAGGGCTGCCAGAAGTCCCTGTTGTTCGTTTGTTCTGCACCTGAAAAATATAGACGAAATATTTTGAAACGTAAAAAAAAAAAAGTATTCAAAAGATATGACCAAACAAACAATTACCAGGCTGCGAACCCAGCACCTATCAGCCTTTTGTCAGATGGCTTAACCACGACACCACCGTGGCCAGTGTTATCATTGACGTTATTCATTCATAGTCACTGAAAATAACATGTGACGTCATAACACCAAATCAGAAATAATGTTGTACTATCTATTTTGACAAATGTTGAGTTTCATTTTACCAGCATTAGATCTATTGACCATCTACTGTACCATATACTGACAAGTTTGTTTTACCGATAATAAATCATTGTGGCATACAATGAGGATTTTTGTATGACCAATATGGGATTTTTAGAATATCTACAATGACACATTTTGAAGAGAATTGTTTTACATATAGTGAATACTTTGACATATAGTGAATAGTTTTCTTTTACCAATATTTCATACAGTTCACCCGGGTATGAAATCTCCCTACTGGTCAAGAGGAATGCGTGCCTTTCAATCATCAGAAGGAGGCAAGCCAGCTTCTCTTGCTGTCGATGGAAATTACAGCTGCAACTTTAATGGTTCTTACTCTTACACAAGTGAACAGGACAAATCTCCATGGTGGATGGTAGACCTGGAACAATACGTACTTATATCAGGAGTTCAGATTGTCCACAACATTTCTTGTTGTGGTGGTATGTATTGTAAACCTTGGGATCAAGTACTACTGCAAAACATAAATTTACAGACTGACGGACAAAGGCACAATAAATGAACACACACACACACAAGTGTATTACTGTGAGAGAGTATGAATGAATGAACGAACGAATGAATAAATGTTTAACGACACCCCAGCACGAAAAGTACATCGGCTATTGGGTGTCAAACTATGGTAAGTCAAAACATAAAGTGATGTTCAACATCAATATAAAAATTCAAGAGTCAAAAACCGTGAGAGAGAATCTTGCTTGATTATATGGAATGATGCTATATTCTGTTGTTGTTGTTGGGTTTTTTAATGCTATATATTCTTTTGTAATTTTTTATTTGTTTTATTATTTATTCTTTTTTACTTTAGGTCAGCCTCTCTGGAACTTCTTTATTGAAGTTATGAAGACATATAATGAAGCTTCGCCTCCCATATGCCATTACCAAAATACTTCATTAACCAACTCAACCACATTCCTGTGTAGGCCAAATTTGGTAGGACAGTATGTCCGTATCAGGAAGGCACCACTATCCGATGCATCAGCTACCAATATTCTTGCTTTGTGTGACGTGGAAGTGCATGGGATGGCATTAGGTAAAATGTTGTAGTTTAAATAACGTTATGAACGTCCACCAAACACTATTTTTTGGTTTGTGTTAATATTATATATTAACCTTTTCTGCTGGTGGATTGTTAGTCCACGAGTGTGCCATTAGTTGTGTTGCAATTTAATAATGGTCATAAATTAATACAAAACTGTTCTTTAGTTTCCAGCACAGTTTTACAGCACATATTCTAAACTACGGTTAATTGGGATTCCGTTTTTTGGTGTGGACGTCCTGATGGCTGAACTGTTACGGTTGAAGGCTGTTAAATACCAGTAGGTCCGAATCCTGTGTAATGACACTTTGTGCTTTTGATTGTTTAATAGTACATGTCATCAAAAATGTATTGGCTGTATCTAAATCAAAATAATAGTGGTGGCTTAGGTTAAGTTAAGGAAAACTCAAAGGTCAGATTTAAATATTATTCTGACACATTGATCTAAACCACCAGCTTTTGTAAACGTATTTTAGTCATGGCGAAACCTCTTTTAAATATCTGTTTTCTCCATTTTGTCAACTTGAATTTCCTTGAGTAGAGTTGTAGTCAAAGCTTAATAATTATTAGTTCTTAGAGAATTTGAACTTATTTCTTGAAGTCATACCACACTGTCGTGCAATGTGCACTCATGTGATGGTTATAATTACAAAGTCGCCACTTCAGTAGGATAGCAGGTTGTGTATGTATGCCTAAGGTCTCACTATGCAGTTCACATCCAGGTAAGAATCCATATTATATTGTGGATCACATATTCAGTTCTAGTAATTGGTTAAGAATTAAAACGATTTGTATTTTTGAATGGTTAGTCCTCTGGGTGGATTTTTCCCATGTTATCTTGTAATATTATATTGTACATGTAACCGGGTGTTTTAAACTACATTCACTACACACGTACTATTTTAAAACACTGTTCACATAGTTTTATTCTGTCAGGTTATACTTGTGCAGGCTTTCTTTGTTTTCAGCTTTCTCTGGTTTTCTGGGCTTGGGTTGTGCTTACTGTCAACTCAGTTTTTGCAAGCCCAGTGTCATTGTTTCTGTGTTCTCCTGGTCAGAAGCCTAATGACATTCAAGGAGAACAGGCCACTTTTATGAAAAGACAAGCTTTTATTGACAGCAACTAACATTCACAGATAATTTTAAAGGTGCCACAATCATGTAGGTGACAACCAGTATTATGCTTCTGTTTGTGTATGTATTTGTCTAAACGTATGCTTGGAACCAGGGATCTTCATATCCCACCCGATTGATGATCCAGAATAAACCCTAAACCCCTGCCGAGTTGTTCATGTTTTCCTATATACAAGCATTTGGTAACATACATTGATGTTTTGGAACATGGTTGTACAGTGGAAAAGGTGGATGGTGTAAATTTGTTTCTGCCCTACCTGTTCAGACCAGTAGTAAACAAGATAAAGATAAGAGTTTGTTTTGTTTAATGACACCACTAGAGGACATTGATTTATTAATCATTGGCTCTTTGATTTCAACAATATGGTAATGTGAAAACCTGCAACATTTTTTCCCCCAGATTCTATTAGGATATGTGCTATTCCTTGGATTTTTCCATCAGTATACATCATGCATATAGATACACTGTCATTGACCAATTATTAACTGACTAAACCATAGTTATTTGACTGATGAACAACTGACTAATTTCACCTTACCTTTTAGGTCATTATCATAATGAATTCCATGTCGAAGTTCTACAATCTCGCCATGACGATGCGCCACGCTTATGTTCTTACAAAACATTGGCAGTAGACAGATCCGTCATGTTCTGGTGTAATCCATCTCCGCGAGGGAGATACGTCAGAATCAGCAAAAAGGATGCAGAGGTCGGCTTTCATATCCTAAAGCTGTGTGAAGTAGAAGTAAAGGGTGTTCCAACAGGTATACACAATCTAAAATAGTTGGCGATATGATGTTTAACTCACTAAAATTATTATATTTACTCCTTTTTTCTTCTTCTTAATTTCAAGGTGCTATAAATGCAATACATTGTCATTGTCAAGTATACAAGAACAAATTTAGGAACTTAGCAAACCCAGTTATTCTGCACAGTATACAATGTTTAGATTGAATGAAAAACAAGTAAATATTATTTTTTGTTTAAAGATGGTTGGCCTAATTAATGACCCAACAATTAGTATCTGAAAATATATACAATTGATTTGTATAACTCTCAGAAATTCCTTAGAATAATAACATAATTAGAATAATAACACAATTAAAGTCCAAATGTTCGATCTGTAACCAGGTATCCTTGATGTGAATATGCTTGTATGTACTGCACTTGCCTATGATGGATTGCTCCCTGGTTCCTTCGAAGGTTGGTATCTGCAAAATAAAACACTCAGCAGCAGTATCCTGAATACATTTTTGTGCGGTGGGTGGGGTGGGAATTTTAAAAACTAGCTGTCGTGATGGCTGATCGATGGGAGAGTGATATTTCTATGTGTTGCGCTTATATAGCTAGTATCAATCTACGCATTTAAAGTTATCTCCCTTAGTTTGAAAAGGGGGCGCTTTTTGTTGGGTCTCAACCCCTAGTTAACTTTAACATAGATATATTTTACTGCCATTAAATGGGATTATTTGGTATTACAAATAATCTGTCTTAATGTCGAGATAAAATACACAACAAGCAGGAATCATATTACATATTTATTACAGACTTCAATTTAATATATACATGTTACCTACTACATATTACTTGCCCTCATATTTACTTTATGTACAGGTGAACCCCCCCCCCCCCCCAAACCATTAATGTTTTGGATAAACCCTGGCCGCAGCTATTACCTATAACAGAACCCCCTGGGGACATACTGACTGCCCTCACTAGAGAGTATGTGGCAAGTCAGCGAGCCAAGGTTCCCAATCTGTTAACTGCCCTAATTAACATGCCCCCTCGGCAAACGTAGGTGGGCTAAACTCGCCTTCGGCCCCAAAGGTCGAGCGTATCCAATTAACCTTGCCCCCTCGGCAATCGTAGGTAAGCTGAAAACTCCCCTTCGGCCCCGAAGGTGGAGCGGATCCCTCAGGCAGTCTCGAGTGAATCCTTTATATTGACCTGTCCCCCTACTGTCCAGTAGGTAGGACCTAACTCTGGGCCAGATGAACCTTAGCTCTGTAGCTGTCCCCCGAGGGTCCCACCACAGGAGTGAGTCTAAATCCACTCCACCCATACCCTCAATTATGGAAAAACCTTTCCCTCTCCCAAAAGCAACGCTTTCATGGCACCCCGCATTCCATCCAGGTACACCCCATTTCCTTTGCTCGACAGATGCACTCCATCATGCCTGAACAACTCCAACTCTTTTACGGTCACAGCGGGGTGCCCAATCACTGCCCCCCCCCCCCCCCCCCCTCTGCAAGGACCAGTGCTTTCACTGCACTGTTTACCCTTTTCCGAGCTTTGTCCACCTGCTTTGGATGTTCCGCTCCATGCCAATAGAGTAGAGGCAAGGCAACATATTCGACCAAATGATCCTTACAAAGGGAAGTAGTGACCTCAGTCGCAAAACTGAACAAGTAATCTCCTGGATAAGGACCCTGTTTTTAATCGTAACCATATCATTGGACCCCAGTTGCAAGATCATGGAATTAGGTGGGGTTTGATGTTGCAACTTACCCAAAATAAACTGATCCAACTGCGACCACCGCATTCCCCTATTCCCATACCATTTTACACCTATACCCGCCTGTTGTAACCCTAGGTTACCTCCACCTGGTCTGGTTTGCGCCTGGATTCCTGCCCAATACACTATTGACGATCCTATAATCCACACTTCATGCCTACCTACAATCAATAAATTAACATTGATAAATTACTTATGTGGAAACCGAATATACCTGTTGTAAGCCCTTGAACGCCAACGGCCCCACAGCTTTATGATTTCCTCGGCTTCCGTTGCCGCTCCTATCCTAAAACTATGTGATTTGTAACATTGGCCGTTGCTATTTATAAACTGTAATGTCCATTTGAGAATGGTGTTAAACTGGTATCTGGTTACAGATACCCCATTGTAATGGGTCAGCAACTGGGGAGAACCAGTCTTATTTCTTGACTTCAAATATTTGTATACCCCCAGAACTGGACAGATGTTCTCATTTGTGAATCTTTCCAGGTACAGTAAATAGCCGTTACCCCTTTGGTCATTCTTAGATTTTCTTATGAGAAGCTTTACCCGATATGGCAGTTGTTCCCCCAGTCTGAAAATTAAACTAACATGATGTACCCCGACAGCCCTGTTTGAAATGTCACCTCGTGTAGCAGATGTTATTTCCCCCACAGGTAGGAATGCGAAAAAGGCCAACTTAAAAGCTGTTGCAAAGAGCTCAGTCTCGAACTGAGACGAACAAACATGTGATAATGCTGCCACTATCTTCTCTAAGACTGGCAAAGTGATGGGGCTTCGTACATCCAGTCTAGTATTCCCCCTACTAAATCCCTCCAGGAGCTTTGAAATTACAAAGTGCTTTGTCGGGTCCCCATACCCATTTAATCTATGCCAGTTACTTAATCCGCTAATGTAGGTTCGAACGGTGGATGGTGATAATTGTTCCAGAGACAGATAAGCAATAAAATGGATTAAGTGTTCTAAAGGCACTGGCCATAATGGAGACAAATTAAGTTGCAGTCTAAACTTTTCTAGCCGCTTCTCTGCAGTTTTGTAGGTGTTCCATGTCTGACTTGCCTTAGAATTTTTTAAAAGCCTATTTGCCTATGCTGTCAAAGCTGCCAAACCTGTGGAGGTATCTTGGCGAGAATCCAATCTGCTTCTGGTGTCAGCTTCCGGAACTTGTCCCACTGACAACGAGAAATAGCATCTGCTATTACATTCTTTTTTCACGCAGTGTGTACGGCTTTTAACAAAATGTTCTTTCGCAAAGTTATCAGGACCAATTTCCTTAATAATGTCATTACCATGGCACATTTAGACGTTTTCTTATTGATCACAACTACTACTGCCTCATTGTCAATGTGAAATAGCAACTTTTTGTTCTGCAGCCTTTTGCCCCAAATTGTTACTGCAACAACCACTGGGAAGAGTTCCAAAAATGTTATGTTTCAAAGCAGCCCCATTTTCCACTATTCCGTAGGCCAAGACCCATATGCCCAATGACCCCGGAAGTAAACTCCAAATCCCTTTTCTCTCCCTCCCGCACTATCAGTGAAAAATTCCAGCGAGTCACTACTTGTCCAGAATAAATCAGGCATGACAGTGACCCCATTGTAGTATTTCAAGAAGTCTAACCATAGGTCCAAGGCAGCCTTGATACCTCGAGTAACCCGGATATTGTGGTGTGGTTTAGTAACCCCTCTTGTTGCATCAGTCATGTGCCTAATGAAAGCCCGACCTGGTCTTACCACTTGGCATGCAAAGTTCAATGACCCAATTAATGACTGTAATGTTTTTAATGTGATTTTCTTTTTCTGTAAAATAGCAGTTATGAGTTGCATCAAATCCCATAGTTTTCTCTCTGATAGTCGTAAAACCATATTTTGTGTGTCTATTTCGATGCCCAGAAAAACCAAGAGTGTACTGGGGCCTTCAGTTTTCTCTAACGCGATTGGAACCCCTAACCTGGAACATGCATTCTGAAAACTTTCCATTACCATGTGACATTCATTTGATCCCCTCCTGCCCGGAAAAAGAAAATCATCTAGGTAATGTAAAACCACTGGTGACTTTTGCACACTGCTTTTCAACTTCCCACTGAATAAAGGTAGAAAACTTCTCAAATAATGCACAGCTGATTGACGCCCCATAGGCAGACATTTGTCAAAGTAATATCTGCCGTCTATTTTAAAACCGAGAAGCTCAAAATCTCCTGGACTTACTGGTAGTAGTCGAAATGCAGATTTTATATCAGATTTTCCTAGCAAGGCTCCCCTTCCTAGCATCTGAATTTTTTGCACTGCCTCATCGATGTTTGCATAATGCACGGAAAAAAAATTAGGGTCGATGTAGTCGTTTACTGATGCTGCATTGGGATATGACAGGTGGTGGATAACTCTAAAATCTCCATCATTTTTTGGAACTAACCCCAGAGGTGAAGTTCTCAAAGTTTTTATTGGACGCTCTGGAAATGGTCCTGCCACCCTACCTAATGAAATCTCTTTTTCAATTTTGTCCCTAAGTACATGTATGTCAGGGGCCTGAGTTACACTTTTTAAATTATTCACCTCGGTTGCCTCCCTTGGCCCCTGATATTTTAATGTAAAACCCTCTGTAAAGCCTTCTATCAATTCCTGTGCTGCTATCTTATCTAGATAATCTTGTAACTGCTGAGCCAAATTATTTGTGTGAATCGGGGATTTTCCTAAGGTGTAAAGGTCCTTACAGCTTACACTGCATAGCTGGGTGGCGTCCACCACATTTTCCCCATAAGTGCATGAACTTGCACCTGGCAAAGGAACATTTTCCTTTGTTGAACCCCCAGCATGTTTTGACCCCACTCCCGACGGGGCTAGTCCCTTGGGTTGCCCGAAAGGTCTGGTTGGACTGCCCGCTGTTGCTTGCCTGGCCCCCTCCCATTTGCCTAACACGCCCCGACACCCGACATGCATAGCAGCCACAGTTCGTTATCAATAACCCCCCATGAATTGTCTGGGTGTCTAGCCTTTTTTTATCCAAAATTGTTCGTCATGCCACGGCCAAGACGAACTTCTATTAGCCAACATCATTACATCCCTCATGTATTTCAACAACTGTTGAGCCTCCTGGGAGCTCCGTTCCAACAGCACACTCATGAAAATCATGAATGCCGACATCCACGCAATTATGGACGTAAATGACCCGTTTTTTGCCTGGTTCTTTATGACCAGCTTCCCCTCCTCAAAAACAAGCTCGCCTACTCCCCACTTGACTGGCTTCCATTTCCCGAGTGGACTTGTTCAACAAGCACAAATCTACATATTGACCCTCCCAAATTTTGTCCCTGACTCCCCCGTTGTCCCATGTCGGCCGGCGCCCGTTTCGAACTGGATTGAAGTTTTCCCGCCCCAGGCTCTTCGTTCCACCTCGATCCGTTCTTCCTCTCTCCTGCTTTGCCCGTCATCTCGTTGTTCCCCTCTAATCATTGGTGCGCCGTCATCTTTTTCCGTCCTCCTCCTTTGTCCCTCGTCGATTTCAATCCGTGCTTCACGCGATTCCGACGTCGATTGATAACGCGCCGGCTGGGCGATCCTCCTCTTCGCTCTCCCGGTAGTTGCTTGAGCAGCCACTTTTCTTTTCCGATTTCCTGGCATAATGTTAGATGGTCGTTTTTTCCCTCTGGATGGCATTCGATTAATTCGTGAAAATTTTAAAAACTAGCTGTCGTGATGGCTGATCGATGGGAGAGACTGATATTTCTATGTGTTGCGCTTATATAGCTAGTATCAATCTATGCATTTAAAGTTATCTCCCTTAGTTTGAAAAGGGTGCGCTTTTTGTTGGGTCTCAACCCCTAGTTAACTTTAACGTAGATATATTTTACTGCCATTAAATGGGATTATTTGGTATTACAAATAATCTGTCTTATTTATATTTTGTAAAAAAAAATAAAAAAAAATAGAACTATGTCTACGGTCCATAATTGAGGGAGAAATAGCGCCTATTGGGAGTATAGAGGTGTGACGTATTATATTTTGAGTGACGTGATGGGTATCCCTGAATAACTGCAATGTCAAAACGATTTACCAGGCTTGTGTAATGAGAATGGTTGACCGTCCTCTGCAACATAAATTCCACCACAATCAGGAACTTTTCACAATCTGAATAGTATTCTGGCAAGGATATTCCAGAAGTTGACAAATGATTTCTAAAATGCCATTATATTCCAAGATTTCGAAGCTGCGTTGGTAACATATTTTCAGTATTTGTGAACTAAAGATTATGATACAATAATGTACTTAATGTTCTCTGGTGCATTTGCTATATGTGCATGTAGGTGGATCTTGTTCTCTGCCGCTGTAACACACATAAAACATTTTACACTGCTTTGTAAGCCATAATTCCCATATATATATATATATAATATATATATATATATATATATATATATATCTATATATATATATATATATATATATATATATAAATATATACATGTATATATATATATATATATATATATATATATATATATATATATATATACACACATACACATACACACATACACATACACATACAGATACACATACATACATACATATACATACATATACATGTACATATACATATACATATACATATACATATACATATACATATACATATACATATACATATATATATATATATATTATATATATATATATATATATATATATATATATAATATATATATATATATATATATATATATATATATATATATGTATATATACTCTTAAAAAAAAGAAACGCAAAAGGGTACAAATGGGTTATAACTCCGATTTTATTTTTCCTACCGGTTTCATGCTTTGTGAATATAAGGTCATTGCATGTCCCAACACATTCCCATGGTTACATTCGATAAAACGCAGCTACTGTACAATAAGTTCCAAAATGTGAATATTCGCAAACACGCAGCCACGTGCAAACCCATGTCACCACTGCACGTGCGTTGTCTGCACGTGCAACATGAACACCGACAGTATAAAAGGCAGGGTGTTCGCTTGCCTGGCCTCTGTATGTGGCCGACAGTTGACAATCCAGGACATGCCACGTCTCAGTGAACCGCAGAGAAACAATGCCATCGGCCGACTAGACGCAGGCGAATCCAGAACGGCCGTTGCAAGGGCATTCCATGTGTCCCCAAGCACCATCTCCAGACTGTGGGACCGTTACCAGCAACATGGATCAACACGTGACCTCCCTAGATCCGGTCGACCACGGGTCACTACCCCCGGGCAGGACCGCTACATCCGGGTACGCCACCTTCGGGAACGATTGACTACTGCCACCTCGACAGCCGCAGCAATACCAGGTTTGCGCAGAATATCCGACCAGACCGTACGGAACCGCCTACGTGAGGTAGGAATTCGTGCCAGACATCCAGTTCGAGGTGTCATCTTAACACCACAACACCGTCGACTCCGACTGCAGTGGTGCCAGATTCATCGACAATGGCCTCAACTGCGATGGAGACAGGTGTGGTTCAGTGACGAGTCCCGATTTCTGCTCCGACGTCATGATGGAAGATGTCGCGTGTATAGGCGTCGTGGTGAACGTTATGCGGCAAACTGCGTGCAGGAAGTGGACAGATTCGGCGGGGGTAGTGTCATGGTGTGGGCAGCCATCTCACACACTGGCAGAACTGACCTGGTCCACGTGCAGGGCAACCTGAATGCACAGAGCTACATTGACCAGATCCTCCGGCCACACATCGTTCCAGTTATGGCCAACGCCAACGCAGTGTTCCAACATGACAACGCCAGGCCTCACACAGCACATCTCACAACGGCTTTCCTACAGAACAACAACATTAATGTCCTTCCTTGGCATCGATATCACCGGATTTTGAACCCAATTGAGCATCTATGGGACGAGTTGGACCGACGCCTCCGACAGCGACAACCACAGCCCCAGACCCTGCCCAAGCTGGCAGCAGCCTTGCAGGCCGAGTGGGCCACCATCCCCCGGGACGTCATCCGTACTCTGGTTGCTTCAATGGGCAGGCGGTGCCAGGCAGTTGTCAACACACGCGGAGGCCACACCCGGTATTGACTCCAGATGACCTTGACCTTGGTGGTGTGTCCTATCACTTACTCACAATGGACTAGAGTGAATTGTGAACAATCCTGCAACATTTGGTAATTATCGGACTCACCATTCAATAATTAAATCAATTCTCCAAATGTTACGACAATGTGGTTTTGCGTTTCTTCTTTTGAAGAGTATATATATACATACAGTGGACTCTGTTCAGACTGGTGTAAACGGAATGCATGTCCTTAGGAAAAGTTGTCTGCCCGGACTTAATCTCCTAGGAATGAAGGTCCTAGGTCTAATATACCTAGGAATGCAAGTCCTAGAACTTACGTTCCTTAGGAATAGTGGTCTGACTGCCAGGATATCATGTCCGGGCCGGACTTGCATTCCTGGACAATCAAAATTTAAGTCCGGTTGTACACATACAAATTAAATTATAAATGTAAACAAAACGAAAAACAGTTTCCTTTTTGGTTTATTTAATTAACTTAGGATTCTAGCGCCTCTCTTTATTTAAATATTTTCTATTTAGTCCAATATTTTCCATGTATATCATTTGCAAGAGTTTGTACACATTTTGTTGACCTTATTACATGAGCAGAACAAAGGTCTTTATTCATTGCGTGTTGTTCCAACTAATAAATGTTTAAACATTTCAATGTAACTCAAAAACATTTTCCATAATTCGAAGCATATCAGTACTCGCAAATAAGTATACTTGCCCATATAATATACCGACACATTTATCTGTTAGAAATTATGTACTGATATTTGATAATAATAATAATAATAATAATAATCATCATAATAATCATAATCATAATTTAACTATAAAAATGTGATATTTGCGTTATATAAATTATCTTGTTATTATATATAATTAAAATTAAGTTAATGCGTTTTTGTTAATAATTTTGCAGGCACATGTACATATGGTGTGCGGTGGGATGGCGTTGTCTAAACACCCCTCTTCAAAGCAAATTTCTACTTTCCACAGTGTAGACCCCCCCCCCCCCCCCCCCCCCCCCCCCCCCCCCCCCGCATAGCTTACTGAACATGTGCCTGCTTTGTCAATTTTGCTCATTTTCAAAAATTAATTTGGTCTAACATATGACATATCAGACTCCTGGCTCTATGATATCTTAGTCCCAACAAACCATACCATCGATAAAAAAAAAGAGAAGTTAAATGGTTTTCATTAATGTTTATTAATTAATAGAAATATCAATGACTAAGAGTGGGTTTTAGCAGCTCAATGGGCTACTACACTGACTAAAACAAAACTGTAACACAATTTACAAAGATACTTTTAAACAGACTAACTACTCATGACACTTTTACACCTGACAGTTTTGGTCACAATGGGCATTCAGGCTCCCTTTTTGGGAGAAGGGGTGCGGTTAGGGGCAGGCTGATATTTATTGCCCGAATGAAACGAAAATGTTCGAATCTGGAACACAACGTATATGTATATTCGTGTTACTACCAAGACGCTATATAGGATTCCAAACAAATCAGTTTGCATTTTTACATGGATTACAACTAATATTGTGACTAAAATGATGGAAATACATGGTGAAGATTTTAGGCCAGCTCATTTTGCCCGAACGTGTCCATTGCCCCCCTTCCCCCACTGGGGGAGTGACCCGATCCCCACCTCCACCCAGTCTCGAACGCTTATGGTGTTCCTAGCGGCCAGGTATAATAATACAGAGACCCTTTCGCCAACTCGTCTCTTATTCTTTTTATGGTCAAACCTGCCATAAGGCAGTTGGTGATAATTAATTTCACGTGTTTTGATGCCATTTTTAATTGTTCATCAGTAAAAGGTAATTTTTCATGCTTATTATTCCTGTTATTTTTATATTCTTGTAACTGGCCATTATAGTACTAGTTATTAGTACTAACTACTAGAACTAATTACAGTTTTCAAAGTTTTATTTCAGGGATTTTCAGGAATCATATATATGTAATAAGCAAAATATCGGAACTAAATTCCAGAGGACTAGGCATACTAGGATTGAAAGTCCTGTTGACTAGGAGTACCAGGAATAAAAGTCCCACGGACTTGCATTCCTCGGAATGCACGTCCCAGACTTAAATTCCTAGAGATACAAGTCCCACAGACTAGGATTCTGAGGAATTGAAGTCCGATTGGACAAAGATTAAGAAAATCACAATTGATCAGATTGTGACTTACTGGTAAAATATAAACTTACAAAACATATTATTAAAAATGATGTTGGTGTATATAGAAATTGTCTTTTGCTGTTCACCAAAGGTTAAGTTTTTTTGGAGTTACCAGTTTTCATATATATATATATATTATATAAAAAACAGTTGGGCTACATATGGGTGGGGGGTATATTTATTCGTGTTGAACACATGGACATATAGCCTACTTTATATCTGTAGTTGCATAATATACTTTTGAAAAAAGCAAGATATTCGTCCAACTTCAATATGCTAACAAAAATGTAAGATGATTACAAAAATTCACTCACGTGTCTATGACGTAAAAAATAAGTTAATACTCAAAATTAAAAAATAATATTTTGACATGGAAGATTTGAACCCACAATAATCTTAATACAAGGGAAGGCTGCCAAAACCTATTTTTTTCCCTCGTTTCTTTCTGGCAGCGTGTGCAAATTGCAGAGTATAATAAACGGACATCTAATTGGCCGGACTAGTATTTCTGTCACTGTTGTAGAAGGAATTTAAGACCGGTAGGAATACAAGTCCTAGGTTAAAAACAACTTAAAAATAAATCAGGTATGAAAGTCCGGGTAGAACTATGATTCCTAAGCTATGGAGGTCTGATTGGACTACTGTTCCTAGGAACCGAGGTCCGTAGGACCTCGCTTCTCACGGACCTGCGTTCCTTTTACATTGGCATCTGTCTTTGAAGGCTTCGTCCTGAACAAGATAAAGATGATAATGTACGTCATTAGCCTCTGTTTTTATCTGTGTCTTGCAACTCAACAAGAAAGGTAGAAGTCTTTAAAGTTTAAAAATGTTATAGTCAAGTGTGTACTATACATGTATCAAACTAAAGAAGCCAGCTGTTTGAACTGTCATCCAAAATGTATGACATGCGTCAAAAATTGTTTCCAAATACTATAGAATGTATAGATATTAACCATATGAAATACAAACTGGAATGAAATTTTTTAAATTGACTTCACAATTAACAGGTTAGTTTTGATAGGACCTTTTTGCTTGTTCGTTTGTTGTTGTTTGTTTATAACTCAAGTGTTTAGCAACCGATATTATTGTTAAAAAACAAAAATCCCAAATCGTACCTAGCAGACATCTTGTACATATATTTACACAAAACAAAATCAGTAGTTTGAGAGGGTACTTCTATAAATTTGTCTTTACTACCTTTTTTTCTCCCTCGATGTCCTTCCCAAAAGAGAAAGAAGAAAAAAATAATATGAATACATTGGATAATATCATGTTTTGAGGACAAAACACAAGTAATTTGGAAAAAAATCAAGTTGGAAGCTAAACTCAGACTAATGTATACATCAAGATGTGTACAGCCACTGCCAGCATCGTACTTATCATTTATCTCAGTAACTAATGCTATTGGCTAATTTGTTTCTTGACATTTGGACAGACCAGGTTACAATCTTTCTAGTGGTATGATATACATAGCATCTGCACTGCCACATTAGTTAATAAACTTGGTTGGGAAATGGAACATTTTGGCATCTTTTTTTTTCTTTTTTTTTTGCTAATTACAATTAATTTTCGTCATACACACTCACAGCATATGAAATAAAACTAATTTTTGATTACCATAATTTAGTTTTGTACACACAATACTCATATATAGACATGTGAGCTAAATTTAGTCAAATACAATCTTACACCTTGGCTAATTATGCAAAAATATGAAATGCGATTTTTGATTAATTCTGTGGTGATGGGTCACATATACGTGGACGTCAAAATTTTATTGATATTCTCAAATGTACGAGACGGCCTGCTTAACTTGAGTGCATGTGTTATATAGAATGGGCCGTATGCATGAGGAGCGGATAAAACTAAACGCGGATTGCTAATCGCGTTTAAATTTATTCGCTTTTTGGTATGCATATGCGTAAATGACGTCGCGAATAGCTATCCGGTGGCGTTATTTTTAAATTGGGGAAACTCCTCGCCACGCATAGCATTCTGGAACCAAACGTTGCGCTTACAATGTACTTTTGTAAACAAACAGAACAGTGTATCATTTAATATACAAAAATAAAATATATAAATACATTTTAAATTAAATTAAATTAAACAATATAATAGAGGCAAATAGTCTTGCCAAATAAATAAATAAATAAAAATGGGGGACCAAGATATCACTCCAAGTATACTAATAAAATATAGAAATGCAGATATCGAGGGAGGTAACTGGAAAATAGGTCACCAACCATAAGCGTCCGGGGGTGAGGGAGGCAATCTTCGAATTCGGGTAAAAACGAATGACATTCGGGCAAAATGAGCTGGCCTTATAACTTTTCTCTATGTATTTCCATCATTCTACTGACAGTAATTGTTCTTAACGTAACCCATGTAAAAGGAAGGAATGAACTGTTTTATTAACGACGCATCAACACATTTTATTTACAGTTATATGGCGTCAGGACCACAAAGATAGAGAGGAAACCCGCTGCCACCACTTCACGGGCTACTCTTTTCGATTAACAGCAAGGGTTCTTTTATATGCACCATCCCATAGAGAGGATAGCACATGTCACAGCCTTTAATATACCAGTCGTGGTGTACTGGCTGGAGATAGAAATAGCCCAATGGGTCTACTGACAGGGGTGGATCCAAAACCGACCGCGCGAGCACTTTACCACTGAGTTACGTCCCCCCACCAACGTAAAAATGTGTGGTGATTCTTATACAGGCAAGAATGCAGAGGGAGGGAGAGAGAGCCATAGAGAGGGAGAGGAGGGAGGGAGAGAGAAATAAAGAAATACGCTATAGGTAAATTCTTTACTCAACCTGAATTACCTACTTGACGACGATAATGTACTTTTTGTCAGAATTTATACAAATAAAGAATAGTTTTTTCATGTGGATTATGAGCCCCACATCTACCCACACACCCAACCCTACAACCACCGCAACAGAGTCTTCCTTTTGGTTTAGTATACGAAATGGACTGAACATTTATGAAAATAAACACCCTGTGAAACACACGTAGGCTTTTGTTAAAATAAATTATGGCACACACAGTCGTATACTGAAATATGTAGGCAGAACCCCCAAAAGAAAAAGGAAACTGTTTTTAATACAGGGACAATTTTTCGTTATCATTGTATAATAGCCATACAAAAGTAATAATATTAAAAAACTAAATCATATTTTCAAAATCCAAATGCAAATATACAATTTATAATCTGGAATAAAAGTTAGATTTTACAATGTCATCAATATTATTTAACACACATAAACAACTTTTAAAGACATCGAGGGTAATGGAATGCTCAATTATAGACACCACAAGAATGGAACTTTTAATTTCTGTTTTTCATTAATTTGTCACTGCTTTCAGTCAGCTCTACACAGTTTTGATTTCCATTACTATACCGAGTGTAATAACATTAGTCCGTCAAACCAACTGTATCTTAAATGACTAGTGTTGTTAACTACTAGTATGTACACTTTTAATACATAGGTACTTAATTCCATGTTACACGTATGTTTACTCTATTCCATGTTGAAACTTAAACCGTAAACATAAATGTCGTTTTGTACATGATATGCAAAATATACAGAAATAAAGGAACACTTAGTATTGAATACAATTATTGTCCTAATGTCTGTATAAAGTACGAAGATGTAATATGGGAGTCAATGGATGACAGAAATGTGAGACTGGGTGACAGTAACACAGTTAACTTCCTAACACAATAGATGAGTGTTTTTGTTGCAGTCACTATCTCCTGTAATATATATATATATATATTTATAGCACAGTGTTTTATTATTTTTTTTTTATTTTTTTACAAAGGATAGGATTTATTATGTACCTAGTTTTACTTTTATCAAATCTATGCTTTAATAATGGTGAAAAATTGTATCTTATGTTTAGTGGTTAAATTATCTTACCAAAGCCATATTTTATGCTTTAAAATAATTACTTCAGTTAGTTCTCTCTCTCTCTCTGTCTGTCTGTCTGTCCGTCCGTCTCTCTCTCTCTCTCTCTCTCTCTCTCTCTCTCTCTCTCTCTCTCTCTCTCTCTCTCTCTCTCTCTCTCTCTCTCTCTCTCTCTCTCTCTCTCTGCTATCTATATACACACATGGTTTTACACACACACACACACACGTGCGCGCGTACACACACAGTCTGCAATACCTGCACATTGACAGAATGACAACATACATCCATGTTCGTTTTGTGGCTTGGCACCTGTTGAAGAGTGCTGTCAGTTCTTCTCGCCAAATTGTTGACTGATGCATGCCTATAATATAAAATAAACAAATATGTAAATGGGTCAACGCATCAACGAAAATAGCTTATATAATTATTATATATCTTTCACATGTTTTCAATAATATATACGAAGAATATGTTCTGCTAAAAGGATAGCCTACACTAAGCCTACAGGCCATTTCAATCATCCAGTGCGTTTAATATTATTTACGCTGATAATTTAGTGAAAATTTAAAACTTATTTGCTTACCTTAGGCTAGTTGTTTGACAAGCCGTTGTCTATTTTCCCAGGCATACCCACAGCCAATAAAAACATACAGATTAATTTCTATATTTCCATTTTTTTGTACATTTTCTCCAAATAACCTTCCCACTTTTGGATAAGTTGTCGACGTGTTTTCGTGAATAACATACATGTATGACGTAATCAAAGTTCGTGTTTACGTTGTCTAAAGCTGAAAAGAAATAGGAAGTACAATGCCAATGGGAGGGGTTTTGATGGGTGACGGTTTTCGATAGGTTACATTAAAACATTGAAGAGAATGCATGGCGATGTGGCAAATACAAAAAGGCTGAATCAAATATATAATAATTATTACATAAAAACAAGTTCCTCACCGATCAGTTACCATAGACAAATTGAAAGTGTTGCAAACTTGTACTTTTGTAGATTTTAAAAATTGACAGCGACGTTAACATGACCAACCGTCTGGACACTTCGATGTTTCCCGCTATTTCATCTGTCATCTTCAGAATATCTTGTTGTTCAAATTTAAATTCTTTTTATTTCTCGTCATTATGAAAAGTGTGAAATTGCTTTGTTTGATCAAGAAATAACCAGTTTTGTCAACATATTTGCCTGAATTGCAACACACCAGCGCGGCCATTTTCCTTTCAGACATATTCCGGCAATAGGCCTTTATACACAGAAAATGTATCGAATAGCATTATTCGCGTTTAGGGAACTTTATCCTGCCATCATGCATACCAAATTCCCTCACTTATTTAGTGGATAGGCACTATTCCCGGATAGTGGACTTATCCGCCCCCTCATGCATACGGCCCCATGACATTAATTGTATTTTACTGTATTTGATGCAGTGTCCGTAGATATTACTTCGGAGAATTGGGCTGTCGGCAAACCTGCAACTCAGTCATCAACAGAGTGGAATAAGCCTGCTCCAAACGCTGTTGATGGCAACTATAATTGCGGCTATGATGCCTCAATTACACACACAGACGTAAACGACAAATTTCCATGGTGGATGGTGGACTTGGAAACCTGGATAAATATCACAGCTGTCACACTTTACAATCGTGCTGATTGTTGCCGTTTGTATTTCAAATCTAATTTTCTACAAATACAAGGACTGATCCAGGGAGTGGGTGGGGATACTATAGCGCACATATTCATATTTCACGTGCAGAACGTGCACTGCACAGATAACGTAGTTTGCACATCAAATGTATCAAATTAGCACGTTTGTGTTCTCTATTTCACAGTGGCTGCACTTTGTTGACTAACAAAGGCAATATGTTTGGATTACAAAAATGACATTATATTCACGTCGTTATGTGTAAAATTATCATGCTTATTAATAAAATCAAGCATTGTTTGTTTCCGTTTTGGCACAGTAATATTAGTCGTTGAGAAGGCTATATTAGTCGGAATACAATGACAGAAAACCCAGAACAATCTCATGGATGTCCTTATTTATTGAAATGCATTTCTAACATCTTATTTATAAATATTTAGCTGAACGTCTCAACAACTTTGCTGTTGAAGTCATCGGATGTCTGTTCATGAAACCTGATATATGTCACAACCAAACATCAGCTGTTGGAAAATATATCACAATTCCGTGTAACCCGTCTCTGAGAGGGCGGTACGTCCGAATCCGTAAATATGGTCCAATACCAAACACTGCTGTCCTTTCTTTGTGCGAAGTAGAAGTGATTGGGATAAAAACAGGTACATGGAATAGTTACTACAGTGTAGAGTTAGTTGTAGAATATTATAGTGCATGTTTACCTTATTATCGTCCGGTGATATTTGCAAGAAAGTTATCAATATATATATACTCACGGAAAAAAGTTCCTGTGCATCAATCAAATTTCAGTAGGACTTATATTTTTAAAATTTAAAAATATTGTGATTTACATAGATGTACTATTTATCTGTTAAAAGTACGGTGATCCTCTCCTGCGTTCTGAACCTGAAGTACTGTCTACAGAATGTTTGGTGCGCCATCAATGATGATGTAACAGAACAACGTACTGATGTACGGTCATGGTCGTACTTTGTTATCACCTAATCGGTTGCGTTGAGTTCTTCCACTGATTGGCCTTAACTTAGAGATACATTAGGATGTTAAACGTATCATTTTCAAATGATTCCATATGTGCACCCGCTTAATACTGACGATTTGCTGACGTGGCGTCACGTGTCGACTCCCTAAACATGGAAGATCCCTAGTAACCCTAAACTGTCGAGAACATCTCCGCAGATATTGCATAGTGTTCTGATGAACACCAATGAATACCAAAATTACTACCAACAGCGTTTGTGCCGTTATAACCTCAAACATACCCATCGTTCGAAGGAGTCCATTTTCTGGGAGGCGTAGCATCACACTGACGACGATCAGATACCAACAGACATATTTTTCTGAGTGATGAGAATCCATACAATAGTTTTAAAGTCCAATGATAAGAAAAATGAGGTCAATCAGGAGCACAGAATATCGTAAACTAGAATACTGAATTAAAATACGGTAAATATTAAATTAAATTACACAAATATTTACATAGATATACATGCATACACACAGAGAGGTACTCTTAATTGTTCTGCGCCAATAATGCAAACAAACCCTTTGTTCTTCCACGTAGGTGAAAGCGACAGGGTCTGTTCTGACAACTGGGCCAGGGGGAAGCCTGCCTCACAGTCGTCAACATTCAAAGAAGCTCATCTGGCTGTAGATGGGAACTACACTTGTGGAACTGATGGCTCATTTTCACAAACATCCACAAACAATCTATACCCATGGTGGATGGTAGACCTATTACATATGTTCACAATTGTAGCCGTCAAAGTGTACAACCGTCAAGATTGTTGTCGTAAGTATTGTGAATATATATTTCTACTAATATAAAGAAACCGATTTACCAGTGATGTACAACCACCGATACAACACACAAGTATGCATAGATACACCTGCATTCACAGACGCACACAGACGCACGTACATGCAAACAAAACACAAATACAAAAACAGAAAAACATACATTGTACTCACAAATACACACGCTCAAGTCTCATTCTCTGATTGTTTTTCCTATCCCAACTAGTGCCACTCGCATATCAGAGGTCGCGGTATATGCCGTCCTGTCTGTGCGAATATGCATATGCTTTTATGTCAGAATTACCAAATGACTGAAACCTGATGATGAATAAATAAATAGTGATCTAGTGGTGTCACGAAACAAAACAAACATTAACAATAGCCAAATGCGGATATGTTTTACCTGAATACTTTTTAATTCGTCTTTTGAGCGTTCTTTTATTTTCTGATAGTTATTTCAGTTTAATGGTTCCATAATAATAATAAGAAGAAGAAGAAATGTTTTCTTCTGGGTTTTTTTTTAAATTTCTTCTCTTTTTTTTTTCTCTTTTTTTTTTATTAGTTTTTAATTTTCTTTGTTTCCCTTTAATTGCCCCACCCTATCCCTTTATGTCAGTTAATGTTTTGTCACACACACGCACATACACACATACACACACACACACACACACACACACTCGCATGCACATACACACACGCATGCACATACACACGCAAAAACGCACGTACACGCGCATGCACACACGCTCGCACACACACACGCATGCACACACAGACACATACACACACACACAGACATACACATGCACAAAGGCAGACAGCCACCCACGCATACCCATATGCATGCACACACAAATGCACGCACACACACACACTACAATATTCTACTTTTCTGTCTTGTTGACAAACGTTGCCGCATTCTGTTTTCGTAAACATGTGTTTTATTTTAAATTGAAAATATATATATTATTCTTAATTGTATAGAAGATCGTCTCAAGAACTTCGCTATTGAAATTCTAAAGTCTTCAGATGACACTGGTATATGTTATAACCGAACCAGTAGATATGTAGAAACAAGTGAAAAGTTCTTTTGTAACCCACATTTGGATGGGCGATACGTCAAAATCCAGCAATATGGTTCTGTCAGCGACTACATTTCATTGTGTGAAGTAGAAGTCTTTGGATCAAAAGGTATACTAAATGTTGTTTTGTCCAATATCAGTACAATGAATGAATGAACGAACGAACGAATGAATGAATGAATGTTTATCGACATGGGAAGGAAGGAAGGAAGGAATTGTTTTATTTAACTACTCACTCAACATATTTTATTTATGGTTATTTGGCGTCATGCAGTAATATGGTTAAGGACCACACAGATATTGAGATAGGAAAACCGCTGTGGCCACTTCATGGGCTACTCTTTTCGATTAGCAGCAATGAATCCTTTATATGCACCATCCCACAGACAGGATAGTACATACTACGTCCTTTGTTACACCAGTTGTGGAGCACTGTCTGGAACGAGAAATAGCCCAATGGACCCACCAACGGGGATCGATCCCAGACCGACCGCGCGTCGAGCGAGTGCTTTACCACTGGGCTGTGTCCCGCCCCTTCAGCTATTGGGATTTCAAACTATAGTAAATGCAAAAATTAAGTGCTGAACAACATCAATATAAAAATTCAAGAGTTAAATTAAAACACAGTGTAAAGAATTGCAAAAAATACCCATAACACAGGGACATATCGGTACAAAGGCAGATACGTAAGGTTGAAGGCAGGGGTTGTTGGGTTAGTAAACCTTAAGGCAGAGATTTTAGTTGTAGAATACAAGAAATAGCATTTTAGGACATCTAGTTTTCAAAATGTACGAAGGAGCGTACCCCAACCTCCTAAAAACCCTTCTTTGTGCCCTCGATCTCAGCCCCCCCCCCCCCCCCCCCACGCCACACACACATATTTGAGCCATACCTGAGGTTTTGTCTGCATTCACTCTTTCCTATTAGTGTTGAAGTGATCCTTTCCATCTTTCCATCATATACATAATATTATTAATAGTCCTGTAGTGCCAGTTTTCTATTCAGTTGTTCCAGGTTTAGAATCCGAAAAATGGGCGAGAGGGATGCCTGCCATTCAGTCCACAACACGCAATTCACTCGAGGCTCGCATAGCTGTTGATGGCCACACCTCCTGCGATTTAGGGCCACCTTATACAACGGAGACGCTTGAGTCTGATACTCATCCATGGTGGATGGTGGACCTGGAGAACATCATTCTAGTCACATCAGTCACAGTTTTCAGAGGACAAGAAAGCGGTGTGTATTTTGTTATTGGAATTGTAATGACATTAATAAATATTGTAAACAAATGAATAGGTGAACATGCACACACACCCAGCTTACTCTCCCTACAACAAAACCATTAAGGCAGGTTAATGTTCAACAATTTTAGCGAGGGGAGGGGTATCTAGACATGATGCCCTGCGCCCATATTTTCGAAGCTCTTTTAGTGCTACGAAATAGTAAAACCATCGTAGGGTGTGACGTCACTACAGCACACGCCATAGTGACGTCATAGATTACGATAATTTTACGATTTCGTAGGCTAAGATTGCTTCGAAAATATGGGCCCTGGAAATTGTGTTGGGTTTTTGTATAATGTTGTTTGTTTTGTGTTGTTTTGTTTTGTTTTGTTTTTGGTTTTTTTGTCTCGGTTTTTCATTTTTTTTAAAGTTGTGCTTGTTTTTTTAAGTTGCTTGAGCAGGGGTGTGTCGACACACACCCAAAACCGTTCACTTCACGCTCGCCTTAGTAAATGATCAAAACAACGTGGCAAACAGAATCAAACCCCAAACCTTGATTCACAAATCAATAAATTTATAAATATTCCAGTAAAGACAAACGTTTTTCACATTTTATTCATGTAGGTTTACCAAAATCAAATGACATATTACAAGTATATAACCAAATAACATGTAAATCTACCACCATATTGGTTGTTTGGCTACTTGAAATACAACATTTATTTCCATTTGTGTCCATCACTTTCGACATTACTTGAATTACTAGGGCGGAATGTAGCCCAGTGCGCTTTTGGTCTGGGATCGATCCCCGTCTGTGTGCCCATTGGTCTATTTCTCGTTCCCGTCAGTGCACCACGACTGGTATATCAAAGGCCGTGGTATGTCCTACCCTGTCTGTGGTATGGTGTATATAAAAGATTCCTTGCTGCTAATCGAAAAGTGTAGCCCATGAAGTGGCGACAGCGGGTTTCCTCTCTCAATATCTGTGTGGTCCTTATCCATATGTCTGACGCTATATAACCGTAAATAAAGTGTGTTGAGTGCATCGTTAAGTAGAACATTTCTTTTTGAATGACTACTTCATACATTAATGAAAATGTTACCTGGTGGATTTTCTGGTGAATACTAATGATTTAAAGATACCAGATATATCATTACTTTTCTCAGGTCATCTTCAGAACTGGGCCTTGGGAAAGCCTACATGGCAGACATCAACATATGGACATAGAGATGCTCATTTTGCTACAGATGGCCAGTACGACTGCAAGCTTAGCTACTCACAGACAGACATACGTGACCCTGCGCCCACGTGGGTGGTGAATCTGGAGCAGACGATACTGGTCACGGAGGTCACACTGTACAACTGTTGCGGTGGTTAGTGTCACATTGGACTTTTACAATATTATCATGCCCCGTATTCAGGTGAAGGTTGCGAAAATCAATCTCTCTCTCTCTCTCTCTCTCTCTCTCTCTCTCTCTCTCTCTCTCTCTCTGACCCCCTTCCTCCGCCCTCTCTCTCTCTCTCTCTCTCTCTCTCTCTCTCTCTCTCTCTCTCTCTCTCTCTCTCTCTCTCTCTCTCTCTCTCTCTCTCTCTCTCTCTCTCTCTCTCTCTCTCTCTCTCTCTCTCTCTCTCTCTCTCTCTCTCTCTCTCTCTCTCTCTCTCTCTCTCTCTGCTATCTATATACACACATGGTTTTACACACACACACACACGTGCGCGCGTACACACACAGTCTGCAATACCTGCACATTGACAGAATGACAACATACATCCATGTTCGTTTTGTGGCTTGGCACCTGTTGATCTCTCGATGATTTTCACTTTTTTTATTCGTTGAGAAGCAGAAGTCTATTATCTTTCCATTGTCTAAAACCTCGCACATGCCCAATCAGTGGAATGTAAGGAAAATGTCAAATAAGTAAAACACTCATTTGAAGACAAGTGTTTAACTGTTACGAAAACCTCATATCTACCACTTGATTATTTTTGTTCCTCTATATTTGGACCTTTTCTATCAGTTCTGTGTGACCAAAGTGTCTATATTGTATATGTACTTTTTATGTATTCAACTGGTGGTCAAGGCCTACCAGGATTTTCCGTATTTAAGGTCCAAGCTTAAATACCTAAAAAAACCCACCCCAAAACCCACACATTGGAGAAACAAAGTTTTATATAAAATTAAGTCTGGGACTTAAATTAAGAAGCTGAAAAATATTTGTGCTATACATGGACATTATGGGCTTGATTTAAGCATAGTCATTGTATGTAGTTACACACAAGTGCGAGTGCTCATATACCACTAGAGTTTCGAACATATCCGTCCCGGGGCCTGTCTCTGGATAGCCAGGGGCTTGTCCCGGGACAGATAAAAATTAAGCGGACAATTTTGAAATTTACATCCCAAAATTAAATAGTGGGCCTTTAAAATTTTGATCCACATCTTTAATATAATTAATAAAAAAAATTCTACTCATTAAATTTGGTCGCTAGATTAGATCGGGTGGTCAAAAAGAAAATAAATAAGATGGATCGGGTGGGTGGTTAGAGTTGAAAATGGGCAGAATTTTGAAAATAGCAATTAGTAAAAAAAGTTAATACAATTTAAAAAAAAAAGTAAGTTATAAGCCAAAAATAAAAAGAATTGACTGCTCGGTCGAATATTTATATAATTTGGAGCATTTTAGAAGGACAGTCCAAAAATAAATAAGAGAAAGAAGAGAGGATCGGACTATTTAATAATATTAAAAAAAGAAAGTAATTTCGACATAAACTTTTGAACGAAGGTCTAAAATTTTAAAGTCCGATCTATATGTCCACGTGAGTGGCCTCGTTAAGGGCGTTAGGGTGCACAGATGGTAGGGACGAGATGGGTTGCATCCCGTGAAGTAAACCCCTAGATTGACAGTCAATAGACGTTGAAGGTGTAGTGCTGTGCTGAAATACAGATCTTGACAAGCCGGATCCGTCTGAATGAGAGAGAGAATCAGACTAGGGTATAGTCCAGTCGTCATAGGTTGGTATAGTGGTGCGGACGGGCCCATCTCCGGAGGATACGAGATGGTATCACAATAAAACAAAGTAAAGTCTAGAAAAGAGTAGTAGGGGCCGATCCCGCTTCCTATTTCTTCTTAGAGTGGGGCGGTCAATCTTCCAGTGCTGCTAGGACAGGCTCGGACATGTAAAGACTAAACGCGAACAACCGTGGCATTCTGCAGAATGGCCGTCATACGAGTCACGAAAAAAGAAAGTCAACATAGTGAGACGGAGAAATGACGTGGAGGCAAGGTAACTCGCTAAAAAAGAACCCAACCTGGTGGTGCAGACTGTGGAAACGAGAAGCGTTCCAGCGTTCAATCAGTTCCAATGGCCGCATACATCCCAGTAGAAAACTTCGCTGATAAAAACAACAAAAGTGAAGGATCCCCAAGTCGAGCCGCGAAAGCACGTGCAGTGTGCACAAACACGTCTTACCGCGACGAGCTCCAGACTGGGAATGAGTTACACGCATGTAATTCTGAAACGGGCTTTGTAAATTCGTCCCATGATAAAGGGGAAAATCGAAGTTGGTGTAGCATCAGTGAACATGCATGTAATATCATTCAATGACAACCCAAAACATGTTTCAGTACCATTATGTAGGACGGGAGTGGCAGTTATGAATTTGGCTTTCAACTGATGAAGGGCAGCGCTTCTATGTACTAGTATTCTGGGCACTTAGCTGTTTCATAGTTGTGCAAAGAGGAGGAGGTACTCCCGACGCCCGTCGATATAACTGTCTGATTAGGGTTATTTTAATGGATACGAGATGTTTACTTCATGTAAAATTTCAGTTTTTAGCTAAAGGATTCTTTGGGAAGCTACTACACAGGTTTTACATTATCCAGTTATTAATTACGCAAAAAAATGCAAGTTTTATTTTTATATTTCATTATTATTATTATTATTATTATTATTATTATTATTATTATTATTACTTATTTAACGAGAGCAAACACAATGAGGCGTCTGTTTTATAAGTACTTGTAAAATCAAAAGTTATGAAATTTCATCCAGTTAAACAGTAAATAAGATGTCATTTGTTATCCCAGGGAACATTTCTGTTAAAGTATTTTTCGAATTCATGCCAATGGTGTTAACTACGGTGAATGTTCCTGTATTGATACATGTTGGCGTCATTTCACGTGAATCCCAGTATCTTTGGGATAGTGTGAATGTTGCTGAACCTATCAGTGATTTTACCTTGAAACTGTGTGAATAATTCCATTCCATAATTACTGTTTTGTAATAGGTATCTGGATTGGTTAAAATCGCATCACGTGATCTAAGAAAAAACCCAACATTCATTCTTCCATGTACGTGAAAACTGTACTTTTTTGGTAAATAAATAAAAACAGAATATTATTACCGGATCTACTTTTTATGAGTGACGTCAACAACGGAATCCCCGAGGATTCCATCGTTTCTATGTTTATACCAATATCGTCTGCACTGTGAGTGACAATGACAAACTGACAACCGACAATCACAATGTCAGATAACAGACACGAACGTTTTGGTGGAGACTTTATATTAACCACCACAATTCAGGCTTGACAAAAACACCAAATCGACAACTTACACGCATGAAAACACACGTACGCCTTCGTGCACAATTACGCAACCTGTCCTTTACGAGAATAATATCACACGATCACAAACTTCCTCTTAAATCCACACATACAGTAAGACTGAAACCATTTTATCCCTTTCAAGTCGGTCTTCACGTTAACTCTTCACTAATTCAACTTTTGACAAGTGCAATTTTAATATAGTAATTGATGAATCTTGTAAATAATTTGACGCTCTACCTTTGCTAATTAGTTCAAAATTCATACTCAAACCGCCTTACAACAAATCTTCCATTTAAGTATATAGATCGTTCAATTCTTAATTGATTATTGTTTGATATTTTTGAAGAAAAAAAAAACTGTTTGCGTTATCAGTGTATGTTCAGTTATTTTAAATTTTATGACGTTTTATTCACAAATGATTCAGAAAATTAAAATTGATAAAACGTTATGTAAGTCATTATAATGAAACGGAGATTGGATGGAAAAATCGATTGTAACTTTCCAAGGGAATTCCCTTATTTGTGTATTGATACAGTTGTAAATCATTGTGGAATAAAGTTCGATTGGGTTTTTTAAATATAGTTTTGTATAATGGCAATATTGCTGCATTTGGAATTATAAGAATTGAACGCTGACGCGCTACGCCATTCATACAGTGTGTTTTTCGGTTTTCGTTTTTTTTGTGTATCATCGCATGAACGTCAAAAATATAAGTTCAATTCTTAAATAATCTCATAAAAAGACATTTTCTAAACCATTGATGATTTTTTATAATTGCTAACTTAAATAGACAATGAACAGTTCGTATAGACATTATATTGTTATACACCCCAAAAAGTCACCCTACGGGAAACCTACCACGTAATATACGAGGTTTATTAAAACATTGACACACGTAGTCTTAGATTATCTATTGGTGACCCGGTACCAGTTTAACAAAGGCATTTACTGTAACCAACTGTTGAGCAATTGCTAGTAAAAATACGTTTTCTTCTGTCATTTTTAAAAAGTAAATTCATTATTGTGCCACATTCTTGAATGTAGACAATACTACTGTAACACATCTTAATTTTTAGAAAATACATTTTTAAAATTTGGCCATTACATGTTACCGCCTGGTCAAGTGTGTGTGTGTATGTGTGTGTGTGTGTGTGTATGCGTGTGTGTGTGTGCGTGCGTACGTGCATGTGTGTGTTGACGGGGGATTCGAGCATCGAACTGCCCCTGCCTTAAACGATTAAAACAAATTCTGGGGAAGCATTACCTGAACTGTCCTATAAACATCGTTCACTACAGTCTAGACCCCTACCCCTGCATAATGTCCTACATACATATTTGCAGGTTATTTCCATTTGTTTTATATTCCAGCAGTTAACAGTTAGTTAAACTTGACAACCTGTATGATGCTCGCCTCCGACTGATTGGGCAAGAGGTTGTTTTTTTTTTGTTTTTTTTGTTAATTCTAAAGAGGAATACCTGGTCCAGCAAAGGACCCTTGACCATGTGCTGAACTGTTGAAAGTAAGTACAAGTATACAAGTACTCTTACTGATTGAGGGCCTCGATTCATGCAGCGATCTTAGTGCTGAGATCACCTTTAGTACACAATCATTTCCAGTGTGGAGCTCGACGCGGTAAGACGTGTTTGTTTCGATTGTGCATACTGTGTGTGCTTTCGTATGCTCGACTTGCGAATCCTGCATTTTATTTTGTTTTTGTCAACAAAATGGAGTTTTCTACTGGGATGTATGTGACCATTGGAACTGATTGAATGCTGGAATGCTTCTCATTTCGACAGCCTGCAGCACCAGATTGTATTCTTATTTAGCGAGATTCCTTGTCTCCACGTCATTTCTCCAGCTAACTATGTCGACTTGTTTTTCCGTGACTTGTATGACGGCCATTCTGCAGAATGCCAAGGTTGTTGTCATTTAGTCTCTACATGTCCGAACCTGTCCAAGCAGCACTGGAAGATTGACCTCCCCACTATAAGAAGAAATAGGAAGCGGTGTCGGCCCCAACTACTTTTTTCTAGACTTTACTTTGTTTATATTGATACCATCTCGTATTCTCCAGAGTCGGGGCCGTCCGCGCCACTATACCAACCCATAACGACTGGACTATACCCTAGTCTGATACTCTATCTCTTTCAGATGGATCCGGCTTCTCAAGATCTGTATTTCAGCATAGCACTACACCTTTGACGTCTAGGGGTTTTCTTGACGAGATGCAACCCATCTCGTCCCTACAAGCTGTGCACCCTAACGGCCTTAACGAGGCCACTCACGTGAACATATAGATTGGACTTTAAACTTTTAGACTTTCGTTGGAAATTTTATGTTGAAATTACTTTCTTTTTAAAAAATATTATTAAATAGTCTGATCCTCTCTTCTTTTTCTCATTTATTTTTGGACGGTCTTTCTAAAATGCTGCAATTTATACAAATATTCGGCCGAGCAGTCAATTCTTTTTATTTTTGGCTTGTAACTTTTTATTTAATTTGTTTTTAATTCTATTAACCTTTTTACTAATTGCTATTTTCAAAATTCTGCCCATTTTCAACTCTACCACCTCTCCCTCCCATCCCGAGTCGGGCCACTGATATTATCGGAGGTCTGACTCTGGATGGGCTTGTTTGAAACGCTAGTGATATATGAGTACATTAAACTAGTTATCTATCTATCTAGTGAATAATATAGTTATTCACCTAATGCGATCTTAGCGCTGAAATTACCTCTAGTACGTAATATAGTTATTCACCTAATGCGATCTTAGCACTGAGATCACCTTTAGTACATAATATAGTTATTCACCTAATGCGATCTTAGCGCTGGGATCACCTTTAGTACGTAATATAGTTATTCACCTAATGCCATCTTAGCACTGAGATCACCTCTAGTACGTAATACAGTTATTCACCTAATGCGATCTTAGCACTGAGATCACCTCTAGTACGTAATACAGTTATTCACCTAATGCGATCTTAGTACTGAGATCACCTTTAATACGTAATATAGTTATTCACCTAATGCCATCTTAGCGCTGGGATCACCTTTAGTACATAATATAGTTATTCACCTAATGCGATCTTATCGCTGAAATCACCTCTAGTACGTAATATAGTTATTCACCTAATGCGATCTTAGCACTGAGATCACCTCTAGTACGTAATATAGTTATTCACCTAATGTGATCTTAGCACTGAGATCACCTTTAATACGTAATATAGTTATTCACATAATGCCATCTTAGCGCTGGGATCACCTTTAGTACATAATATAGTTATTCACCTAATGCGATCTTAGCACTGAGATCACCTTTAGTACGTAATATAGTTATTCACCTAATGTGATCTAAGTGCTGAGATCACTTTAGTACGTAATATAGTTATTCACCTAATGCGATCTTAGCGCTGAGATCACCTTTAGTACGTAATATAGTATTCACCTAATGTGATCTTACCACTGAGATCACCTTTAGTACATAATATAGTTATTCACCTAATGCGATCTTAGCACCGAGATCACCTTTAGTACATAATATAGTTATTCACCTAATGCGATCTTAGCACCGAGATCACCTTTAGTACATAATATAGTTATTCACCTAATGCGATCTTAGCACCGAGATCACCTTTAGTACATAATATAGTTATTCACCTAATGCGAGCTTAGCACCGAGATCACCTTTAGTACATAATATAATTATTCACCTAATGCGAGCTTAGCACCGAGATCACCTTTAGTACATAATATAATTATTCACCTAATGCGAGCTTAGCACCGAGATCACCTTTAGTACGTAATATAGTTATTCACCTAATGCCATCTTAGCACCGAGATCACCTTTAGTACGTAATATAGTTATTCACCTAATGCGATCTTAGCACTGAGATCACCTCTAGTACGTAATATAGTTATTCACCTAATGTGATCTTAGCACTGAGATCACCTTTAATACGTAATATAGTTATTCACCTAATGCCATCTTAGCGCTGGGATCACCTTTAGTACATAATATAGTTATTCACCTAATGCGATCTTAGCACTGAGATCACCTTTAGTACGTAATATAGTTATTCACCTAATGTGATCTAAGTGCTGAGATCACTTTAGTACGTAATATAGTTATTCACCTAATGCGATCTTAGCGCTGAGATCACCTTTAGTACGTAATATAGTATTCATCTAATGTGATCTTACCACTGAGATCACCTTTAGTACATAATATAGTTATTCACCTAATGCGATCTTAGCACCGAGATCACCTTTAGTACATAATATAGTTATTCACCTAATGCGATCTTAGCACCGAAATCACCTTTAGTACATAATATAGTTATTCACCTAATGTGATCTTAGCACCGAGATCACCTTTAGTACATAATATAGTTATTCACCTAATGCGATCTTAGCACCAAGATCACCTTTAGTACATAATATAATTATTCACCTAATTTGATCTTAGCACTGAGATCACCTTTAGTACATAATATAGTTATTCACCTAATGTGATCTTAGTGCTATGATTGGTTTGTGGAACGGGGCCCATCACACTATTGAGACTGGGAGTGTTTATAATATGATACAGCTTACATGGTTAGGTTTAAGTATCAGGCTTATTTGAAAGAAAAAAAAAAATAATAATAATGTAGGCCTAATGGTCATACTAAATGAAGAAATTCTTGATATGAAAACCTGAAAGTAAAGTTTAGTTCAGATTTTCACAGTGAAATGACATTTCTGTAATTCATATTCAGCTTGAGAAGAAATAAAAGATTCGATAGCATCCAAATTTATTATTTTCACCTACTAATTTTCGTGTCTCCAAGCTTTACGAAACATGAAGTCAGACCATTCCTTAACTTGGATGGTGATTTGAAAGTGTGACATTGTATTTTGTTGGGTGCCCAGTCATGTTTGCACCAGGGGTAATGCAAAGGCAGATTCAGCTGCTAAGTCTGCTTTAGATTTGCCTCAGGCTAGGGTTGGTGTGCCCTATGCTGATTTTAAACATAGTATTAACCATTTTATCTTTTCCACTTGGCAAAATGATTGGGACAGTGCGGTTGCGAACTTGACCCATTCATTTATCTTGAAGAAAGATCCTCCACCACATTTTTTTGGAGTGTATTCATTTCAAGAAGTGCCGGGGAGTCGTTAAACATTCATTCATTCATTCATTCATTCATTCATTCATTCATTCATCCATTCATCTCTAGAAACTAGAACAAATATATGTTTGTTCTAGTTTCTAGAGAGGAACTTTCTTCAAGATAAATGAAAGGGTCAAGTTCGCAACCGCACTGTCCCAATCATTTTGCCAAGTGGAAAAGATAAAATGGTTAATACTATGTTTAAAATCAGCATAGGGCACACCAACCCTAGCCTGAGGCAAATCTCAATATTTACGTAATACTTTTATTCTAAACTAAACTAAACTTATTCTAAATTTTAATTTTATCTATCTGCGATATTTGTAGTTTTTGCACAGTTCTTTACACTGTTTTTATTTGTCTCTTGAATTTTTATATTGATGTTGATCATCACTTTATTTGTTAGCATTTACCATAGTTTGACACCAAATAGCTGATGTATTTTTCGTGCTGGGGTGTCGTTAAAGATATATTCTATTCTATTCTATTCATATAATGCATGTTTGTGTACTTAGGAATACAGTAGACGTTTTTTTCGACATTGCACATACACATTCTAATGAATAGAGCAGAGACAAATCGGTTTTGTCGTTCAAATTTAGAAATACCCACCAAAGTTAATTGCATACAAGAACAAAAGAGCATATGTTTTACTATTGCATATCTCCAAGTACTACAACCAACTTGTATTCAGAATGTATCATGTAAAACAAAATGAGTGCTGGGTAGATTTTAATGATATGTTGTATATTTTCCCTTTATTTTAGGAACACATCTTCATGACTTCTATGTTGAAGTTATGCAGAATCGTTTTACTGAAACCGATACAGTTATATGCCACTACCAGAGATTACCAATTGGCTCATCTGCGTCATTTGCGTGTCCATATGCAAAAGGACGGGCTGTTCGCATTCGAAAGGAACACTTACAATCAATCAATGATTTCCTTGCGTTGTGTGAAGTTGAAGTGAAGGGAAAGGAAATTGGTATGCTAGATTTTACATTGTGCATCGTCAGCGACAAATATTCAAAGTATTTGGTTTATTATATATAACATCAAAACATTTTTAAATCAGAATAGATTTCCCATTCCATAAACTACATATATTTTAAGGGTATACAAAAATCTTCTCAGATCTTTTGGATCCTTTTGGTTAAATAATAATTAATAATAATAATAATAATAATAATAATAAAACAAATTGAAAAACCCGTAGCACTTGGCCTGTTAAGGATGATTATAATAGATCAATGCTCTTTATACTGGTCTCCTTCTTGTTTCTAATATTTAGATACACTTCTTAAGAATTTCGTCATTGACGTTCTCAAGTTTCCTACGGACCCGAGGCCAAGTTTATGTCATGAACAAGTAGAGCCCGTCAAGACGAATAAAACAATTTTGTGTGACCCACCTGTGGAAGGGCGGTACGTCAGAATCACGAAACATAGTCCGCTTCCACCAGGATATACACTTGCTTTGTGCGAAGTCGAAGTGAAAGGGTACAAAACAGGTACACCAATTGTTATTGTCCCAAGTTTCGGTATTTGCACCTAAAATTAACAAGATTTAGGTGTGCAATGAATTAAAATAATAAACATTAAAAATTTCGAACTCAAAATAATTTGGGTACTATTTTGTAAAAAAAACGTTTCCAGTTCTTGCTTGAAATATTCTTCTCTTCACATCCATATGCACATTGAGACATCCCTGTCACTGTGTTTACGGAAACTGTAGAAAGGTTTTTGGTGCCTGTGCATGAGCATGCTGTAAATGTGGCAGTCATCCTACAGGGTGTATACTACCAAATCAAATCCCATAGACGACAATAGTAACATATGTGGCTAAAACTCCTACCTGCAGCGTATCAATCGACATAAATGCCATGGATATAAATACTACCACCCGTCACCCTTAAAGTGAATCAGAAAATAAATCGGTGTCAAACTGCACATTTCTGAGTTAATGGGTAGCGTCTATGACTACCTTAGTTCCGCACAAAATTCGAGTACTTTTGTTTACAGGAATCGCATTCATGTTTCAAGCACAATGCTACTTGACTCAGTGGTACCAGATGAAATAAAATTGCATTTTTTTTTTACCCAGATGAAACTTTTTTTTTTTTATGATGTCGAATGCACAACACTATTTATATCCTAACCAGACGTGACCGTAGCGACAGTATCATTTTTGAAACTTTGATCCACCACTGAAGACAAGTTAAACCTATCAGGGTATGTATTAAAATGTTCTATCATCTTAATGCAAAGCTACCTGTGGATATCAGTATACAGTTATAAGATGACATTACCAATGGTAAATATAGTTGTATTGTAACACTGGATCCCATTCAAAAATAACAATTGTATATGTAGGGCAGTGTTGGAGGGTTGTACATATTATGGATAAATTTCATATATCTACGATATGCATTTCAACATGCAATAATTGATAGCCGTTTCATCGCCTAGATGTATTGCACATGTGGACATGAGTGCATTCTGTGTGAAATATAGCATTATCCTTGTTTATTATACAAATGATTTACATAAAATATTTTTTTACATTATTTTACCTAATGTACCATCTTTAACATTGCAGGTAGAAACATGCACATTGATAGACGCAGTGCTGCAGTTCTACTGCTCCTGTGACATTATCGTAGAAAGCAAAAGCGAATTTGAGTACATGCCATTAACGCAAAAACGACTGAGTTCGGAGAATATCAACGTTTGGTGAGTGAACTGGTGTTGGACAGTCAGAGATTCCAGCGATATTTCCGGATTAACGCAAATCAAATGGTATGTTTGCTGAATTTAGTTGGCCCTCATATCACAAAGCAGAACACCAATTACAAAAAAGCAATCGAACCAAAACAGAGGCTAGCTATAACATTAAGGTGAATAGAAATACAATCTTAAATTCCTTTTCCTTTACTAAGTTGACATTGTTGTCCGCATTTCACAGAACACAAAAGAAACATTTCATTTTTATTTTTCTCACAAATGACATTGATATTAGTTAATTACTATTTAATTGTTGATAATAGGAAGTGGGGTTGTCCTGCATTTGGTAATTAACTTTCCCGCTGTCGTTATCTGGAAGCTGAGGTTGGCCAGCATTTAGGTTAAAGTGGCTTGGCTGAATTGGAAAACGACTTTGTTGATAGGCTTGGTGTTGATTCTGGACATAAGACATTTCAGGTTGTATCATAGTCTGTTGCGGGAACGGACATTGGTTCTGTTGCTGGGCTTGCTCATCCATGGCCTCCAGCTCATCCATGGCCTCCAGCTCATCCAGTACATTCAAAATTTGTATTTTTGCACGAGTCTGGGTGCGTTTCCGTAATCGTCTTACAGTGGGGCCCAAGCTAAGCAAAAATTGGTCAACATCATCCTGGACTGGCTGGGTTGATGGTTCAGGCGTATCGAGTATTTCTAACAACGTTTCATCCACTTCATCTATCTTGGTTTTACGCCTTTTGGGTTTTGCCTGTGAAAGTGGCAAACTCTGGGTTGAAACTGGACTTGGACTAACGTTACACTGGATTGGTTTGGATGCACACTCTCTTGTGACCACACTGTCACAGTCACTTTCGTCTTCCACTTGTCCTGTTTTTTCGGTCTGTTCATCATCACTGAATGTAGTCTGCTCATCTTCCCCTTGCTTGTCTACATGATCCAGATTACTTATAGAGCTACAAAATAAATACAAACATTAATTGTTAACAATGAAATGAATTATTTAAATAATAATTAGAGACAACGCTCTAATAGTTTTTACTAAAAGTCTTTTGAACGCCGCCTTGTGTACATATACATTGTTTGTTTTACATAATTGTGACGGAACATGCTCTTAATTTTGTTTATGCCTGTGGCGATATTAATTGTTTTAGAGGGGCGTGTGCAGTTCTCAATACACACCCAGCCCAGGTGCGGAGGCCATGTGGCCAGTAGTTACGTAATACCTCTAGATGGAATCTCTAGTAACTGGCGACAGTAAGTCTGACCATCTAAGAAAAATATGCCAGCGTGGTCGCTGTGGAAATATCACTTGATAGGGGGAGGACCGCGATGTACCCCCAGGCGATATTTGGGTTTTATGATAAATAGCGCAGGGAGAAACATAGGAAGGCTTCCAGGGGGAACGTTAGTCTGTCCGGACTGGTAATTATATATTTTCTGCTCTGTGTATAACCATGATGTGATTGATGTGACTTTAAATATTTTAATACTGTATTATACCAATATTATTTAGACAGTGCTGCCGGTCATCTGACGCAGTAATACTGTAGGCTCACTGTCTAAATAATTATTAAAGCTTAGCCAGTCATCCTAGAGGACCTAGGTAAACTGTAGGTTATTGTCTTTATTGTGATAGGTACTAGTATTAATTCTGTGTTACAAGGTTACTGAATGAGTAGTTAAGGGTTAATTAAAAATTAACCAGTTAGGAATAGAGTTGTAATTCCTTTATTAATTAAGTTCCCCTGGAAGCGTTTCTCAATTATCACACGTTACTGAATGAGTAGTAAGGGTTAATTAAAAATTAACCAGTTAGGAATAGAGTTGTAATTCATTATTAATTAAGTTCCCCTGGAAGCGTTTCTCAATTATCACACGTGTGGGTGTTGTGTCACGGTGAAGTGATTAGCATATGGTGTAAACTAGACACCTAGAGATTAACTAATTAAGTGATCAGTTCTGGGTTGTTATTATTTGTTGTTGTTAATTAACTACTGCGGCTGTACATTTGTCAGCGTAGGTTAATACAGATTCCAAAGTGTATTGTGTTTTTGTTGTGTTTTCTAGTGAACTAAACGTACTATATTATATATACTTTATATAAGATCGTATCTCTGATCATACCTAGACGAGCTACACTAGGGTATAACCGCCCCTTACAGAGAGATCTAATAGATATACAGTTAGGAGAGATATTTTGATAATCGTGTTTCATTCAGTTACGGGTATTATAGGATCCCCGTGACAATAATACACTTTAAAAATATTTTAATGGCTTATGAAGTTGGTAATGTATTCCTTGTTTACACTGCAGCTGTTAATATAATAATATTGTAAGGTTTAGCCCTACATATATAAACATAAGTTGTCACCATACTAATAGTGTTTCCTTTCTTTATGCTGTATAAAGTGTGTTTGTGTTAATCAAGTTATATTCTCTATATAAATCATTAATGTACTATGGATACCTCCTTAACTGAACATGGGGTTGCAGAAAACTCATGACTTGAGAAAACTTCCATTCCTTCAACATCTTTGACCCTCCTGGTCCACTGGGTCGTTTCTGGTTTTTCAAGTTCCGAACATAATAATCTCTGAGATTCTTCCAACGTAGTTTGCACTCATCACCTAAAATGTAATATTCATTTTATTTTCACAGATTCTTAGCTACAGGGACATTCCTATGCAAGCCTCGCCTACAGTTACCGCGTGGGAATAGAGACAGTGTCTAATATAATCGAGGAAACATGCCTTGCTATTGTCACCTCCCTTGTCAATATCTTTATGCCTAAATTAACTGAACAGGATTGGATACAGATTGCTAATAGGTTTGGAGAACGTTGGAATTTCCCCAATTGCATAGGCGCCATTGATGGGAAGCACATCGTCATCCAATCACCATCAAACACTGGAACCCTTTTGTTTAAATACAAGGGGACGTTCTCGATTGTTCTCTTGGCCCTTGTAGATGGCGATTATCGCTTTCGAATGATACAGTGTGGGGATTTTGGCAGGACCAGTGACGCTGGCTGCTATTCAAATTCAAGAATAGGCAACGGTATGGAAGACAAGAGCATGCATTTACGAGGTGATGTTTTTCTTCCAGGTGCACATGAACTGGGCAAAATGTCATATGTTATTGTAGGTGATGTAGCATTTCCTTTGAAAACATACCTGATGAGACCATATCCTGGACACAACCTTTCTGACGACAAAAGAATTTTCAACTATCGCTTATTAAGGGCACGCAGGATAGTGGAAAATGCGTTTGGAATTCTTACTGCCAGATGGAGAATCTTCCACACAAAGATCCACATTGGATCCAAGAAAAGTGGATACCGTTATTGAAGCCACCTGCCTTCTTCACAACTACTAACAGCAGCCCAGTGAAAACAACGAGGCGTGGTTGCAGGAGAAGACTGGGGATAAAGGAGACACAACCATTGCAAGTGTGTCACAATTTGGGGGCAATCGAGCATCTCAGTAGGCATTTTTGGTTAGGGATCGATTTGCTCAATACTTTACATCCGAACAGGGGCGAGTTGCATGGCAAAATAATAAGATAAATGCTACTAATTGAATTTTTAACAAACACGAACATTGTTTCAATTGTTCAATAAATACCAAACAAAATACGTTGTAATTCTGTTTTTATTTCATTTGTGTCAAGATTAGCTGTAGTCCTCCCTGGGCGCCCCCACCACCCCCATTCACCCCCACTTGAGCGTAGTATCAGGGCTGTGTGTATTTGGTCATCCCTGGGCGCCCCCCCCCCCCCCACTTACCCACACTTGAGCAGTCCCAGCCTTACCCCTTATTAATAGTGATTTTAAAAATGTTCATGTAACATCCCTTTTGTATTTTTTAATAAAACAGTTAATTTGTGAATAATGAACAAAACATTAACATCTTCTTCACTGTGTTTGTGTTTGGAGGGGGGGGGGGGGCTGCTCATCTTCCCCCACCCCGGGTAGGACTGGACCTTCCAAGAAGCTTATACATGCATGTTATTAGTAAAACACACACATTACTTACTAGGTAAACCTAGAGTTTTTCCAATATTCTTCCAGGCATTTTCTTTTCTGTTGTTATCTTTGTACGTTGACAAAGAACAATCGTAAAGTACTGGTAACTTCTGAACGAGATGGATGAGTTGTTCATCTTCCATTTTCATGTACTGGGGAAATAATCTTGTTTGTGATTGGTTAATATATTTTAGACGCTCGTGTAGCGCGACAAAAAAACAGAAACAATTCCTATCGGTATTGTGTCGCGCGCTCGACTAGCTCAAACTGCAATTGAAATCAATTATTTCTACAAAGATCGCTCGAGTCGCACGCGCCTGGTTAGGATACAGCATTTAACACTTTGTTAACGCATGAGGCGCAGAACAACGCAGCTTTAGACGCATAGCGTAGTATGATGTTCATCGTGTATATGTGATATTGTTTTGAAATATGTTAGCATCTGGGTACCCCTTACTTTCTTGTACTTTGTAATGAATATATCAATCATGATTACATTTCAACAAATATGCACAAGTAGTGAAATGATGTCACCAACATGAAATTGTTCATTTTATTTCACAACCATACCAATTTCATTCTTTGAAAGACAATTATTTTGAATAATTTATTATCTTATTTCCGAAATTTATGAACGTATGTAATTTAGACAAATTATTATTATTATTATTCTTATTCTTATTCTTATTCTTATTCTTATTATTATTATTATTATTATTATTATTATTCATTTATAATTTAATAATTTAAAACAATGAAATCTTTTTTTTTCGGGTTGAGAGGATCAATTTCCAAAACCAGATTTATTATTCTCATATTTGGACCATAGACGAAAAGATACATCCATAACCACAAGTATAATTGTACCAATATATAAAAAGTTTTTTTTTTTTTTAAATATTGAACTAAGCCCTAATTGATAATTATCTGTCTGATCACTGTTATTTTTTTTGGGTATTGTTTTCATTATGCCCCAGAAATTAACTTGATGGACAGTTAATTCTACTATTAGAGGATACGACAATGGAATATCAGTTCTATAATCTACACTGATTAATTTAACACTATCCACAAATGAAAATTAAAATAGAAACAATGAAAGAAAGAAAGAAAACAGACAAATAAATAAATAAACAAACTGTACACATATTTGCACAAGTTACTGATTGCATTTAAATGTTGACGCACTAAAAGAGACTATTATAAGTTTGAGGTTGATTTTATTAACACGTTTTTGTAGTCGTGCTTTTATTAAATAATATTGCATAATTAAAAAAAAACCCATTAAAAAAAGCTTTATCCAGATCGACTGCTTTCAAATGTGCTCCTTTAGTAAGACCACTGTGTGTGTGAAATATATATATATATATATATATATATATATATATATATATATATATATATATATATATATATATATATATATATATATATATATAATATTGATTCTTTAATTATTAATTTGCCAGACATACAATTCGAAAATCGTTTACCCTTGGTAAATCTTACACAATATTGGTTGTTTGTCTACTTGTTTAGTTCAAATCCCTACTTAAAACATTACTGGAAACATTACGTGATGGATTTTCTGGTAAACTACGAATGATTTAATCAATGTTATACATTTTAAATCTTAATATGTAACATTATTTCGTTCAGGTGATTCTGACAATTGGGCCTTGGGAAAGCCTGCATTCATGTCATCTACATATGCTCATAGACCTGCTCAATTTGCTGTAGATGGCAATTACGATTGCAAAATTTCCTTCTCTCAAACACGCTATAAAGACAAAGAGCCCACGTGGGTGGTGGATCTGGAGCAGACGATACTGGTCTCGGAAGTCAAACTGTTCAACCGCCAGGACTGTTGCGGTGGGTAGTGTCACTTTGGAGTTTATAATTATCAAGTGTAGATCCAGGTGGAGGGTGCTGAAATGTGCATCTCATCACAGAAAATATAGTATAGAACCAGTATTGAGGATATAGTTAAAGCAGGCAAGACTGCTTCATGTCGGCAGTCCCAACCTTGATAAAACTGTCCCTTTGATTCTGCTTTGTGCAGTTCTGAGAACAGTTTTTTTTTTCATTCAAATTTGACGTTAAAAATAATATGCAAATACCTCATAACATCACTGTGGTTTTTTTACCGTGATTCATGCGTCCATGACATACCTGTAAATATTCCACTGAAATCTATTTTGTGCAAGTTTGGTTTTATTACATACCTATTCAATCTTAATATAGTGATAAAGATATTTTCAAACTGTGTAATATATTTATTTTGTATTACACATATATGCAGTCTGGACTGGAACCTTTAAATGGGGAATTCCCTTTTAATGTTTACTGCAGTTAGCGCCTTTTATTTACTGACGTCATATATGATTCAAAATTACGTCACATCGTATTTGAAACATTATACAAGGCTGCTGCAGAGTATGATTCTTAACTTTAAGCAAATCCATGAAAGGAGTTTCGATCATCGATTTAACAAAGTTGTTATGACGTTAAATTAAAAACCGTTCTTGTAAAACATGAAAGAAGGTGTGTAATAAATACAGAACTTCACATACGTTGTTTTCGCTTCCTATTTATTGCACTCGTTTATTTTGCGAAAGAACATACCACTCGACCGCTACGTGGTCTCGTGGTATATATTCTTCCACAAAATAAACTTGTGCCATAAATAGGAAGCGAAAACAACGTATGTGAAGTTCTGTATATTGCTAACCTAGTCTTGGGAGTGAATATCCTAGGGAAGTGGCAGTCTTCCTAAGGACGAGCACCTGATAGGGATCATAGAAGCCTAACATACTTTGAACTGATTTGTACAGTGATACTATGTTGATAATGGAATATGTTTTTGTTAAATATCTATTTAAAGTTAAATCTGAAACAAACCTTTCTTGACATGTTAGAGAACGTACAGACACTTCAGAATTGACGTATGCATTAATAGTCATCAGACAAAAAACTTTCGTACGTTATTTGTATATCAAGTAATGGCTGACTGGAATTATAGCTAAGGATAAACTTTACAAAAAAGACGTTTTTTTAAGCTTGAGATTGTATAATAAAGAGGTTATTATCCTTGTGTATTTCAGTGTCATCAATATCATATATTAGGAATAAAAATAATTATTATGATCACCTGATCCACAATTGTTATTCGTAATGTATAATAATGGCTACAGACACACACACTGGTAATACGCTCACTCTATCTCTCTGTCTCTGTATCTGTCTCTCTGTCTCTGTCTCTGTCTCTCTGTCTCTCTCTCTCTGTCTCTCTCTCTCTCTCTCTCTCTCTCTCTCTCTCTCTCTCTCTCTCTCTCTCTCTCTCTCTCTCTCACTCTATCTCTGTGTGTGTGTGTGTGTGTGTGTGTGTGTGTCTCAATCTCTCTCTCTCTCTCATCACTCTCTCTCTCTGATTACAGAAGTAAAATAAAATGCAAAACCATGCTAATGGACTCGACAGGAACAAACTGCTTTTGTCGTTAAAATTAAGATATATCCGACATAGTTAATTGCAACATCAACAAAACAAATCCATCTGTTTTACTATTGCTTATCACCAGGTATTAAAACTAACTACATTCGGCTTGTATTCAGAATGTTTCGTGTAATGCAAAATGAGTGTTTTGTAGATTCTGATGATATGTTCTCTATGTTTCCTTCATTTTAGAAACACATCTTCGTAACTTCTTTGTTGAAGTAATGCAGACACTTAATACCGAGAATTCGACATTTGTATGCCACCACCAGATATCAGCAATTGGTACATCTGCCTCTTTTCGATGTCCATCAGTGCAAGGACGGTTTGTTCGGATTCGAAAAGTACATCCAGTGTCAGATGATGATGTCCTATCGTTGTGTGAAGTGGAAGTGAAAGGAATGGAAATGGGTATGCTAGATTTTACAATGTGCGTCGTCCAAGACGAATATGCAAAGCATTTGGTTTGATTTTAATAATGTAATGATTTTAAACAAGATACACTGTCTTCTTAATATACATAACATATACCAAATGTCATATTTATAAATGTAATAATAATAATACAAAAAAATATGGTTTTTGTGTTAACAATATTTCCAGTGTGAATTAAGAATTCAGGACATATCACTAACTTCGACCACGTGGCTTGTAGGCCCCATTGATACAGTGTACACTACCAAATCAAATCCTATGTACAGTGATTATTATCAAGGTTAAGGTCATTGTGAACTTGCAGGGTCGAGAGACAGCTAATTAATCAACCAGTATAGTTTAATTAAATAAAATGACAAAATCATAATATTTTTATTATGCACTGAATATGTGCTATAGGATGTATACTACCAAATCAAATCCCATAGATGACAATAGTAACACATTTGGCTAAAACTCTACCTGCAGCGTATCAATCGACATAAACGCCACAGATATAATTACTACCACCCCTCACCCTTAAAGTGAATCAGAAAAATCTGCTAATTTCTGAGATAATGGGTACTGTCTATGACTACCCTAATTCCGAACAAAATTAGAGTACTCTTTTTACAAGTGCCCCATACATGTCTCAGGCACAATGCTACTTGACACAGTGGTACTAGATGAAATAAAATTGCATAATTTTTTTGCCCAGATGAAAATATTTTTCTTTTACAACCATCCTCCTCACATTTATCACCAATCACAGGACTTGTGTTCACTTCTCTATCAACAGTTGGGTGCACCTTGAACTTTGACCCAACCGGAAGTTATTTGGTTTAGTACTACCATAAGTATGTGGATTAGGATGGGTTAAAGAGTTTTCATTTTTGATGATGACCCAGTAGTTCAAAACGTATTGTGGCATGTCTGTAAGTAGCGGGCGGTTAGATGCTATCGGTTCGAGTCCCAGCAACGGCATGAGACAATTTGTGAGGCCATTGTAAGACAGGATTGAATTAGCCCATGCGCCAGTGTGTTAATATCTATGCATGTATAGTAGTCAAATCTGATGTCCATACAATGTATAGATATTCATACATCAAAACATACATACACATGCCTTCATACATACATATATACATACATACATACGTACATTATATGCTCAACATACGTAGATACATTAATACCTACATTAATACCTACATGCATAATATGTTGGGAAGGATGTTATGATACATTTTATTTATACCCATGGTCTGATGCTGATTAATATGATGGATATGAGTGTAGCCTATGTATATTACTAATGTGATCTACTGAATTTGATTTGGAGATATATAATCTAATACACTGAGTTTCTCTTCCTGGCACTTGACAGTCTGCTACTTGTCATTCTTCCTCCATGAAGTAGACCATAGCCTATGACTTGGTGTATTTTTAGACAACGGTGTCCATAACTGGGCCTGGAAGAAGCCAGCATTCCAGTCTGGAACATTTCCAGAATATTGTGTTGCTGGCCTCGCAGTTGACGGCAATTTCAAGTGTCACGTGCCCAACGATTACTCAAAATCATCTATTTACAATTCCTACCCGTTTTGGATGGTAAATCTCGAAGCAGCTGTATTGGTGACTGAAGTCAAGATTACCATGGCTAGTATGTATGGTGTTTATGTATTGCATTTATTGAATATTTAAGAAAGTTTACTAATCGGTAAAATATATTGTGTCAAAATCGCGAACGACTCCCTACCCACGTGTACAGGTTATGTGCTGCATGTTGCACGTGCACATTTTCGGCTATGTTTGGGTGTTAGGTTGTGCAGCCATGAACGTTGTTTTTAGGCAGTCATTTTTGAAAGCTGATTTCTGTTGCAATCATTGGTAATGATATTTGCATTTTAAATTTCTCTACTTTTTTTAAGAGTATATATGTGTGTGAGTTATCATAAAATAGCTTTCATATCCAGTGTAATCAAAGTATGTGATATTTTTCTTATCACATACTTTCAGAAATTGATAAATGCAAATTAGATGTAAATCATTTGAGGTCACAGCACTACGTTTATTGACATTTAAGCGAACATACTGCCGTGACACTCCATAATTGTGACACTCCATAATTGACGTATGCAAAAACATTTTAATAGCAACTTTACACTGAAAGCTGTCAAACGTTCAGAAAACAAAAAATGTTAAGCAGGTTTTTTTATGTACGGATATCCAAAAGGATGTCATTCACGTTCAGTGCAATTTCCATTAAAAAAAGATACCGCGTGGCATATTCTTACGTCATTTGATTATCGAATTATCTATATATATATCTATATGCATATGTATATAGAGGATATTATTATTATATGAGTGTCCATGACAGGCGATGTTTACGACATGAGTGCCTAAATTATCCTATTTCCGGAGCTAGAGCGAGGGAAATGCAATAATTTAGGCACGAGTGTCGTAAACATCGGCTGTCATGGACACGAATGTAATATTCTGTTTATTACCGTAGAACTGTCCTGCTAAATGAACATCCCAGTCATAGTTTACATACAAACTAACGTTTCCTTAACGGCGGAGTAATGTTTGTTCATTTGATGACGTCAGTATTGCAATGCACCTGAATGTGTGTTAAGAAAATATTGTGATTAAAGAATTGTACCTTTTACTAAATATGGATTTCAAGTGAAATTATGATAAGATATGCTATATTTACAATATTATGTACGAAGTCAAAACAAGGGTGCGAAAAGTGACTGTCATCGACCTTAGTATAGTATTGATTTTTTAACAGTCATGGACGTTATATTCATACTTAAGTGTTTGGTGTGTCACAACTACATTATAATGTAATACAAGTTATCATTAATAATCAATTAATGTTTTATTAGATTAATTAAAAACACGTATTTGTTATTACGGCATGTCGTAAATAGCTCGTGACCAGCTTACACTCGTAGTAAAAATGTATGAATGAAGAAAGTAGTAGGCCGAATCTGTGGAATGTCATGTCGGCCAATCAGAAAGAAATGTACTCATACAACAGCCAATCGTTAAACGACAATGCCAGGAGGACATACGATTTAGTTGTGACATGAGGGAAATCATACGATAAATATGAACCCTGTTATGCTGTACCTCGTAGGTAATAAATGTAGATATGTATATATATATATATATATATATATATATATATATATATATATATATATATATATATATATATATATATATATATGTAGATATGTATATATATATATATATATATATATATATATAAATTTAACTTTGATGAATGGTTTTACAAAGAGCGCTCATCTTGTCAGGAGCAGTAATATTAAATATTAAATAATTCCAGACTTCAGTAGTTCTTCATCGTTTTATTGCTACAGCTCTGTTTCGTATGGTCAAATAATGACCACACTCTTCAGGCAATATTAACGAATACTGTTAAAAACGTTTGCGACTGATGTGACGTCATCAGTTGCAATAACAGTATTCGTGTGGAGTTATCAAAGTTTGACTGTATGTATGTATACGATTAAATATACGATGCCAGTTCACAGGATGGATCATTTTGCTTTTGTAATATACATGTATAATTTTTAATTTGTAGACGAGTCTCTTTACAACTTCTATATTGAAGTTATGATGTCTCCATTTGAAAAGACGTCTTCCGTATGTCATCACCAAACAGGATCGGCTCCTCCGTATGCCGTGTTTCCCTGTAGGCCATCTTTAAAAGGCCGATTCGTCAGAATAAGAAAACAAGGACCATTACACGAGCAATACGTTGCCTTGTGTGAGCTAGAGGTGTTCGGGACTAAAATAGGTAATCCAAATCTTATAGTCTACATCAGTTACTCTATCGTCATCCATATCCCATATCGATTTTTTTGTATAATGTAATATGATAGAATTGACATTCAATTTTTGCATTTTTCATGCTGTTTTACTGAAACTGAAAAAAAAGAAAAAATAGAAAAGTTCAAGCTATCCCAGTGTTAAGGTATGGTGATTCCAATGTAAATAGAGAACTGTTTTGTTTTGTTCTGTTCTGTTCTGTTGTCATTTTATATTTTGTTTTTAATAATTTTAGCCAAACACAAATGCAGCTTGGATAAGTTAGATTTTGTTTAATCATCCAATATATAAATAAAACAATATTTGTAACTCTGTCCCTTTAATTCACCTTTCGTTAATATCAACAAATATTTTGGAATATTTAATTAATAAAACAGTACAAATATGACGGCTATGATATACAACGGGCACAACTATTACATTCTAACCCACTGTAACCGCCATCTTGTGAGAAATTAATTACGTAATATGCAACGTGTCGCATTAGATATTAGTCTTAGAATTGAATAAAATAACGTATACTGGTCTGTTGATTTTTGCAGAATGTTGAAACAGACATGTGTAGCAATGTTCTGTGGTAATATCCATCCTAGTAAGCTAGAAATACCCAAGTGGAAAACACACCGTGATCCCAGCGGGATATACCGGGATCCCGGTGGGATTAACCAGGATATCACCGGGAAATGAAATCCCGGCTGGGATGCAGCATTCTAGGCAGGAATTTTTAGCAAAAAGTGGGATCTGGTCATTGTACCGGGATAAAATTATATATTCACTGGTAATTTTTATTTACATATTTAAAACAGTTAATTAACTGTATAGGGTGTATACTACCAAATCAAATCCCATAGACGACAATAGTAACATATGTGGCTAAAAGTCCTACCTGCAGCGTATCAATTGACATAAACACCATGGATATAAATACTACCACCATCACACTTAAAGTGAATCAGAAAAAATTGGGGGTCAAGCTGCTCGTTTCTGAGATAACGGGTAGCGTCTATGACTATTCTAGTTCCGCACAAAATTCAAGTACTTTTTTCTACAGGTACTCCATACATGTTTCAAGCACAAGGCTACATGACACATTGGTACTAGATGAAATAAAATTGAATATTTTTCTTTACCCAGATGAAACTATTGTTTTTTACAACCAACACTCACATTTATAACCAATCACAGGACTTGTGGTGTTCACTTCTCTATCAAAAGTTGGGTGCACCTCGAACTTTGACCCAGCCGGAAGTTATTTGGTTTAGTACTACCTATACTGATAACATAAATTTTTCAAAAAGTGTCCAGCTATGTGTCTTTATGACAACCAGGGTCTGGTGTATTCTGACATAAACTGACAACCTCACTGAAACTGTTGTTTCTACAGTGCAACCTAATATAATTTACACCTCAAAAGGCATATATATTGCACACAGTTTTGTACAAATGCAATATGTCATATTAAACAACAAAATGTTTTAAAATAAAACTCCTGAAGATATTTACTTTCAGTTGGGTGTGTGTACTCAGGTATATATGTAGAGACAACAAAGATAGTCAGAGTACCTCTACCCCTTTAAAGAATTCCATTAAAACACATGCACTTGATTGACCCCTAGATTATGAAGACCGTAACAGCCACATCAAAGAAATATCAGTATTAAAAAAATGCACTGTCTGAGGAAGGAAACACCAACATGACTGTACCTGTATCAAGTAATGTCCTGAACATTAGTGTTGGGAGGAATTCCTGTATGCTGGGTGTGGGTGTCTTCAAGTTACCAGGTGTGAGAATTTCAAATTCATCGGCCATGCTGATTTTCATAATGAATCATCAAAACCATTGCCAGCCACCAATATTCCTGACTGTTTTATTTATAGCCTACTGTAGTTGGAGGTTTTAATAGGTGTGATATCTGGAATTATCATGCAGCTTTCACACATTTATTTTTTATTAATTACTGAAAAAAGCTATTTTTAAATGACCAAATTATCCGAACATCTATTTTCTTGCATTATTTTCTAATCCAGATGAATACAAAATGTATATTGGATGTATTCCTACAATTTGTAATCCAGCATTTTATTTAGCTAGTAACATTAGGTAATACAGCTTTAACAATAAAATAAATTATCAACTTAATTCAAGGCAGATAATCAAATCTAAAACAAATTGGTTCTGAATCTAGTATAAACTCAAAATGCTCTTCATGAGAGCTAACTAAGTGATTATTAAGAAAAACAATTAATCTGGAGATCTAAGTATATGTTTAACAACCTTATTGTTATGTACAAATAAGAACAGAAGGCACAATAGTGACAACAAATTTAATTATGTTTTTGGTAAACGTTTTCTTCAAATGTACTTTGTACTTTAAATTTTGCATAAAACTACAAATTTGTCTAAAATATACCTTAGCACCCTATAAATATGTCAAAATGACAATAAAAATAAAGTTCTTTACAAATTTGAGTTTTCAGAATTTCATACATGAAAAATTAACAATGTTAATGAAAACTAAAGACATTAACCCACTATTGGCACATGCTATTTTTAATATAAAAATAAATTGCTATTAAAATCTTATTTCAGGCTGCCTATATATAATACCATATTTAAGAGCAGTTGTATACGGCAAGTCAAATACCACGTATAAAGAAATTATTGAAATCTTTACAGTATGAATTATGTGCCAAACCAACTTTTCCTCAGTGCTAACTTTGATTCAAACTCCATTCAGAGCCATGTACAGAGATTATTGTCAAGGACAAGGTCAAGGTTATTGTGAACTTGCGTGGTCGAGTAATGGCTAATTAATCAACCAGTATAATTTAATTAAATAGAATGACAAAGCCATAATATTTTTCATTATGCACGTAATATGTGCTATAGGGTGTATACTACCAAAGCAAATCCCATAGATGACAATAGTAACACATGTGGCTAAAACTCCTACCTGCAGCGTATCAATCGACATAAACGCCACGGATATAAATACTACCACCCCTCACACTTAAAGTGAATCAGAAAAAAATGAGGGTCAAGCTGCTCGTTTCTGAGATAACGGGTAGCGTCTATGACGAACTTTGACCCAGCCGGGAGTCATTTGGTTTAGTACTACCTATAGTACTCCAAAGTCACATGAACGAAATGAAGTGGTACAAAAAGGGAACATTTGACATGCAGATAACATAAAATGTTTTTTTCTTTTTCTTTTGTTTTCTTTTTGTATCTACATGTCATAGAAGTCGATTTCACTAATATATAATGCATGTCATGTGATGCGTGCGATTTGCAGTTACTTTTATGAAGGGAAATATATATATATATATATACTCTATCAATAAAGAAACGCATAGGTGATAGGGAAAGAAGAAAAGTGTTTGATTTTACAAAATATTGGGGTTTTTTTTACAATGATGCTGAATGACCATGGTTGTTAATGTTCCTGGGATGGAACAGCATGCCCAAATGCACCCTAAAACAAATTTAACGCACGTTGTGGCACGTTGTGCAACAATTGCAGGAAACCGGCGTGAAATGGTCCGATTTTAGCGAATGCAAGTGAAACTCGGGTAAAAGATTGGGGTAACGATGGGTATTTAAAGCTGAAGTGCTCGCAATGATGCCTCATTTCCATTTCGACGTAGACGAGTTACAAGATGCCAAGATTAAGCCTGCCAAATCGAAACGGCAATAGGCCGCCTCCAGTTAGGTGAATCACAGTCAGCAGTCACACGCCACATGAACGTCCATCAAAGCACCATTTCATGTCTCTGGGATAGGTACCAGCAGTTTCAATCAGCTGAAGACCGGCCCAGAAGTGGAAGACCTCGCATAACAACCGCAGCACAAGATCGCTACATCCGGGTTCTGCAATTGCGTCACCGAAATGCCACAGCTACGAACACTGCTGGGCGCATACCTGGTTTGAGAATGGTGTCTGCACAAACCATTTGTAACTGACTTCGAGAAGCTAGTTTACGGGCTAGGAGACCATATGTTGGCCCCGTCCTGCGACGTCAGCATCGACATTTATGTGTTCGCTTGTGCACGAATGTACAGGGGTAGAACTTGAGAAGCAGCGAGTATGGTTCAGCGATGAGTCACATTTCCTCTTACAGCGACGTGATGGACGACAACGTGTTTACAGATGCCGCAATGAACGTTTTGCCAACAACTGTGTCGCCCAAGTTGACAGATTCGGTGGAAGGAGTGTTTTGATGTGGGAAGCTATCTCATACATCGGCAGAAGTGAACTTGTGTTCGTACAAGGCAACCTTACATCTGTACGCTACCGGAATGAAATTCTTCGCCGTCACATGCTTCCCATTTTGGATCGACAGAGAGAACTCTTTTAGCAGGACAATGCCAGGCCGTAACAATGGATTTCCTACAGAATGAGAACATTAATGTGCTGCCATAGCCATCAAGATCGCCAGATGTCAACCCCATTGAACTTCTATGGGACGAACTGGACGGACGTGTATGCCAGCTTCCGCAACTGTCACATGCACTGCAGGAAGAATGTGCTAGGATTCTACATGCCCGGATTCAGAGACTCATTCAGTCTATGCCAAGGAGATGTCGCACAGTGATTGCTGCTGCTGGTGGTGGCCCCACAAAGTACTGATTTCAGCGCCCTCGTGCGACGCTGTTTGGTGACGAAAACGCCTATCATAGACGTGTCACCAAAGTTTCATGGAATCAACCGCTATTTTGTAAAATGTCCATTCGACCATTATGCAGATATACGGCCTTGTTCATGTATTACGGTTTTGTCGATCAGATTGTGGTGTATACAGTATGTGATAATTGATGTAGGTTTTGTAGTGATTACTTTTTAGTATACGTGGTAATTTTAATGTTTCAATATTTCTTATTTTGTAGTGTAGATGTATATTTTATCTGGTAGAAGTTTTGATGTTGATTATTTTATAGCGTATTTGTTAACTTATAGATAACACATTGGACTCACTCCCATTCAGTTGTATACTTCTATATGGAGAGAGATGACGTTTGAGCACCACTTGCAATCACGTGCCAAATTTCATCTGTTTTGCAGATTGCTATATTGCGATTGTGGGTGGGGGGAGGATATATAAAAAAGCAAGATTCTGCTTGGTGTAATTTTAAGTGGACGGCCACGATGTCAGTGCATTTTTATTTAACAAATAGTACTTTAAAGGGACATTCCTGAGTTTGCTGCATTGTAAGATGTTTCCGATAAATAAAATATTTCTACGATTAAACTTACATATTAAATTTATTTTCTTGTTTAGAATATCAGTTTCTGTATATTCAATGTGTTTCTGTTTGTCTTAATATTTTTAAGAAGTCCAAACTGAATTTTGTCTTCAAATAATTTTGTACGTACGAAAACATTTATTTTAGGAAATAAAATGAAATTTAACATGCAAAAAGATATATTTGATATGTAATTACAATCGTTAAAAAGTCTCTGTTAGTCGATAGCATCTTAAAAATTGCTTCAAACTCAGGAATGTCCCTTTAACATGTTTCAGTCAACACAGAGAACTTGGCATGGGGGATGCCTACATTTCAGTCATCAAAACATACCGAATCAAAACTTTATGCAGCAGTTGATGGCATCTTTAACTGTCATTTAAAAGAATCATGTGAACAAACAGCCCCAGGTGACAAAGGGCCATGGTGGATGGTAGACCTGCAAAAGAATGTGGAGGTTTCAGCGGTCAAAATCTTCACGTGCTACCAATGTAATTCTTGTGGTATGTATTCTGATATATTAGCTCGTTAAAAGTATTAATTACAGATGAAAAAAGCTGGTAATGTTTGTATGCATGTGTCTATGTCTATGTCTACGTTTCTGCCAGAAAGATATTTTTGGGTATAGCACTATGGAATTGAATTCAACCACAGTCAGCAGGGGCATGGTGGACTTCCCCCGGAAAGAAAATGGGTTAAGTTTAGGGTTAGGGTTAAGGAAATCATACATTAATGATATCAGTAATTAATTTTGTCTCAAGGTTAACTTAAAAAATAAACTGCAGTAAACTTTGGGTATGGCACAATACCCATTTTACCCTCTGGCAGAAACCCTGATATTATATATATATATTTATACATACCGTACACACACAGACACACACACACACAGACACACACACACACACACACACACACACACACACACACATATATATATATATATATATATATATATATATACAAACACACACACACACAGACATACACACACACACACACACAGCTGGGCTGTTGCCTAACCCAGTCCGTGCATATGCATGTATAGGTTGATTTGTGTTACAGCGACCACATAAATAGTCATTAAACAATATACATTCAGTTAATATGTTAAATAAGATTATGGCATTAAAAACATAATTTTGTTTTTCATATATTTTTGTTAAATTATTAATTAAAATTAAAAACATAACTATTTACTATTTTAAAATGATAAACTGGTAGCACAGGGAAAACACATATTTTCAGAAGGAAGTGTCTGATTGGAAGGTGTATGTATTGTACCGTATACAATAACAGTCCTTCGTTTTTGAAAACCACAGGAGTGCTAACAATCGCACTGCTCAAAATGCTTACGAGGGGGTGGAAATCACACTCCTCAAAATGCAGAGGAGGGGAAAATCGCACCCCTCAAAATAATCAGAATTAGAGGCAAGAGACCGGGAGGAATTGCACCCATAAACATGATTAAGTTTGAGGAGTAATTATTTCTAAATTTAATATCTTAAGCGTTAATGTTTTGTGTGTTCAAAATAAATATCCTAATTTAACTAATATGATGGTTCTTTTCAAAGATGAAGGAATGGGCCATTGCAGTCTTACACAAGAACACGAAACACCATGAACACATTTATCGATTTCTTATGTATTATTATTATGCATATCATTTTGCATTAAAATTCTGAATCATAATAATCTGTTAACTATTTGTGGATAAAGAATTGAAACTGGTATGTTTGTGCTTATTTTGTTTTATTTAAAACAAGTACAATAATTTTAGTCTTCATCGCAGAATGATATGATTTCTCCATGGACACAAGCATGTGAATTGATATTTAACAACTATGGTATTGCTATTAAGAATTCTAACTGTAAAATGTCTAATAAAACTCTAACAAAAAATAATGTCAGTAGGCCTATTTGTAAATCATTTAAACTAAACAAATTCAAAGTGTAACAACCACATGACACAGGGTTATCACATTTATCATGATATCATAATATACATGTTATGTACCTGCAAATTCTCTATTTAAAAACAAATAATGTCATAACAGAGAAAATGTCAACATCTATTGTTTTGTACCCAAATATATCTTACTACAATTTTAATAAATATATATTTTTACAAACAGGATTAACTTTCATTATCGGTGTACTGTAGTTAACACGTCATTTATTATACTACTAACTCAAGTCTTAGCAACCCATAAAAAATAAAAAAAAACCCAACAAAACCACATGTGGTAAAAAATACATGCTTTACACTTGGTAAATTCGAATTACTGAGTTGAAATTAAATCGGTGTATGTTTGTTTCAGGTGCCTGTCAACCAATCACATGTACCCCTGCGCGTGCTGTAACCTCACCGTGGTGCAGGGGTGTAACATTCTCTTTGAGAATGGCCAATACAGCACAAATTGAAGTTTAGAGTAAAATTCGGTGTCCGTAAAATTCTGTGATATTTGTATTTGTATTTTTGCACAGTTCTTTACACTGTTTTTGTTTAAACCTTGAATTTTTATATTGATGTTGATCATCACTTTATTTATTTGCATTACCATAGTTTGACACCCAATAGCCGATGTATTTTTCGTGCTGGGGTGTCGTTAAACATTCATTCATTCATTCATTCCAATCACATGTACTAAAAGTCCGACTCTACCAAGGTCAATGTCCTTGGCTTTAAATCACATGGCAGTATTGTGAAACAGAAAGTAGAAATGTCTGCGAGTACGTTGCTATGATATTAACGAAAACAAAACCTGCTTTACTAAATTATTTTTTTGTTGGTGTACGCGTTTACTGTGGTATCAACATGTATAAACATTGTACACAGAATTATTGGACAACGCACCTAATTTTTTTTTTTTTTACGTGACCAAAACGACGACATGGTAAAAACAATTTCGCGATCATTACCTGCATTGTACGAAATTAAAACTACATTCTCTGGAATATTTTTAATATTTAAGCATATAGAACAAAAAATCCAATTACGTTTGGTGCATATATGACGCCGCACTTCGCATTGGTTTCACTACGCTGGCTTATCCAGGTCAAAAACAAAGCCAGTATTTTGAAAGTGGGACACTTTTGACGGGCTCGTACCGATCTCGGTTTTCATTGGCTTGTCGCAACTATAGAATTCCCCAACAAGAGATCACGTGAGATTTCGCAATTTTTGAACAAATTTAACTGTCTTGATTGAGGGGTCGTCTCATATCTCCAAAACATATTTATATCCATAGAGGTATGGTACAACGCCTTTCCAGGGGTCGGTAAGTGGGAGATTTGCCTTGAAATTTTGACAGTGGCCAGCTGTTGGCATGCGCGTTACATGTAAGGGGGTGTTACGTAACATTCTAGGGGTAGAGGAAGAGGGTACTGTGTTCGATTTACTTAACATTTTTCAAGACTAGATCTATGTTATTTTTATTCATTACTTAGACCTAAAAAGGTGGTTTTTGGAAATGCGCGGTCAGTCTAGGATCGATCCCATCGGCGGGTATACAAAAAGCCCATGGTATGTGATATCTTGTCTGTGGGATGGTACATATAAACGATCCCTTGCTAAAAAATGCAGTGGGTTTCCAAGGCGTGTGTGCAGGGATTTCAGCGGGGTTGGGGTTATAGACCGTGTTGAGCGAAGTTTATATGGGGCCATACTCCCCCAAAAAATACATTTAAATTTTTTTTAAGCTTGGGCAAGTAAGGGTTTCGACCTCCAATACCCTCCCCCTGCACATGCACCCGATTCCTCTCTAAGATTATATGTCAACATTACCAAATGTTAGACATCCAACAGCAGATGGAAGGAAGGATAGGATATGTTTTATTTAACGATGCACTCAAAACATTTTATTTACGGTTGTGTGGGGTCGGATGATTATTAAATCAATATGCTTTATCTTTGATGTCGTTAAACAACAACCCCCAACTTTACCCTTTCCAAACGAAATAATATTTATTTGAATTTGTCGATTTTAACACGTAAAATTAAGAAGTGAAAACGTTCATTGTCTACTTTAGTATATTTTATTTTAAAAATATATACATGATTAATGTGTTACTAGTATACAAACTAAACTTTGAAAGTTCTACTAACACTTTATAAAATATCAATTCTGAAATAGGAAGGCACGACTGTCGATAATACGTTGTCAAGATCAAAGCGGTTTTAACTAAAGACTAGTACCGTATTCTCAACCGAACGTTCTTCGCACAGCGCAAGATTTCTATTTTAATTTTTTGAGACGAACCCTACAATTAGAAATCGGCAAACGCACGTGTTAACTGAAACTGACAACAGGCTGTCGTTTGTGCTTTGCCGAGCTATGGCGGCACGGGCGAAGAATCAAGCGTAGGGGCCTATACGTTTGACGATATCCGTTCATAGCGAACACACACGACTTTTTTTTAAATGCGTTTGAGCTTGTATTTCACATTCTACATGATGTTATAATATGGTAACAAAACAAAACAAAACCAACGAGATCTTAATAATAAGTGAACTCCTAGCTGATTGGCTCAATGTAAAGATAACCAACCAATCGTGTTTCAATTTATAAAAAGTATTCTAGGAAGTTCATTGTGGACAGAATGGGAAGATTTGTGGCGTTGTGGATTGGATTCAATAAACAATTAAAATGGCGGAGTTAAAAAAACAAACAACACAAGCGTGATTTGTTCAATTTAGGGGTGCGTTATTTCGCGCTCGTCAGATTGAGTTGACGCGGGTTTACGGGCGTGATAGCGCCCGCGCCCGTCAAAAACGAAGGTCTGCAATAAATGTAATATACTTTGTTCATTATTCACAGACCACGACTGGTAAATCACAGGCCTTTGAATGCATATCCTGATTGTAGGATGTTGCATATAAGAGGTCCCTTGCTGCTAATCGAAAATTGTGGAGGGTGTCCGAATGACTACATGTCAGAATTACCAAATGTCCAAAACTCTCACACGTTTCACGCAGAGAAAATTAAGAGTTTGTATTGTTGAGATAGTTGTGTAAATATTTGTCGGATCTATTTATTTGTACATACATATATGTAAAATATGACACTTACAATTTTGAGGTTTCTGTCTTTAATCCTTTAATTTGTAGATGATAACCTTCACAACTTCTACATTGAAACTATGATGGACCTTAAGCAGGAACCTAACGTGTGTCATCATCAGGTGTCTAAAGTGAATGGAACTGGCACGTATTTCTGTACAACGGCCTGGCTAGCGCGGTATGTGAGGATCCGGAAGGAGGTCAATGACATCGATAGCCTTTCCTTCTGTGAAGTGGAAGTGTATGCGAACAGTACAGGTACAATGCGGATCAAAGGCAGTGGCGTATCTAGGGGGGGGGGGGGGGGGGGGCTAAATTATGCAACAGTTACATACATTTTGTTTTCCTTTTTTACGTTGAAAAATCCGACGAATGTCTTCGGGAACGTTTGTGACCTACGGATACATATCATTGGCGCCGCCCTAAATGGACTTTATGCTTCCTCCACTAAAAGGGAGGTAGCCATGGTGACCTGTCCCCATCAAAAGATTCAAGGGCCCATTTTTAACAATATATTTACAATTTTCATTTCATTCATTCATTCATTTAAAATTATTTTCGTGCTTATATCCAATTAATGTTCAAGCACGCTGTTATGGCCACACACCTCCGCTATCTTGGCTAACTGTCCAGGGCAGTGGGTTTGTTGTAAGTGGTTAGTAAGAGAGAGGAGAGTGCGGTGGTCTTACACCTCATTTAGTCGTTAAAACTCACTCTAGGTGGGAGCCGGTACCGGGATGCGGAACCTAAACCTATTTTTAAGTTACATATTTGATTTCATCGTGTTAAAACACATATAGTTTGATGCAAAAATCATTCAAATCGGTCTGCAGGATCAACCTTTATGCTGGTTATGAGATATCTGTGTTGTGAATTGACGCCATCACGAAAACATTTTTTAGTAGCAAACGTGACCCAAGACGGTTACACATGTCAAACTTGGTGCTTGTATCACAAAGTGATCGATTTTTCACTTATCTGCTCCACTAATTTTCTTTGTGTCTGTACACTTTACGGCAATCTGATTGGTCGAGACGCGCTTACTTTCTTTCGTTCATATCTACCTCCCCCTCCCCCCTCCCCGGCTCACACAACTTTTCTGTAACTAAGGTCGACGACAGTCACCTTTGGACCCTTGCTTTGGCTTCGTACACAATAAATAAAACATATCCAATGGTAATGTTTTTACAAAAGGTACTTTTTATTTTTTTCATCTTTTAAAACTTAAAATTAATATTTTGTCCAGAATTATGAAAAAAAAAAAATAATAATAATAACGACCTGTAAATAGCGTTGTCTGCTTGTTATAGAAATTTGACGGGTCAAGGTTAATAGACCAGTTTTTATTTTAATGTGGCGTAGCATTGTAATAATGTAGCTAATTTGGATTTGAATGGCGTCAGTATTCCAATCACGTCACTTTCCATCTCCTTACAATAACCATACACTGGGTACATGACGTTTCCGTTTTAAGAATGCTGGGAAAATTCCAAAGCAAAATAACTATGGTAATGCAAATAAAGTGATGATCAACATCAACACAAAAATTCAAGACTCAAACAAAAACAGCGCAAAGAACCGTGCAAAAACACAAACATCACAGAACTTTACGGATACTGAACTTTACTCAAAACTTCAATTTTGTGCTGTATTGGCCATTCTCAAAGAGAATGTTACACCCCTGCACCACGGTGAGGTTACAGCACACGCAGGGGATTATTCAGGGAACCATATTTAGATATTTTGAAGAAAACGACATGAAAGATACAAAACGCGATACAATTGTGACATAGATATCACGTAATAGTGCATTATAATTATACGGTAAATTAATGGAAAATGGTATAGTAGAGTAGACATACGCACTGAGTCAACGCTAATGTAAAGTGGGCGTGGTCAAACAAATGTTGGAACGTTTACGCCTGGAACTTAGCCTACTTGTAAGCGTTGTTCTACAGCTGTTGATTAAAATTAAACGATTCCCTCGACAGTGTAAATGTTTGACACATTCCTTTCATTCACATTCATGAAATATAAACTAAACGCGAATCGGACAATTCCTTCAAATATAACTAAATGATTCGTAAATATTCACACAGGAGCTAGAGGAAATGGCGTCGCTCATCAAAATGACGTCGCTTTAAAATCGCCTGATTCAAATAATAGTGAATGGACGTTTGCATTCTTACGCGACATAAGTTTACGCAAACAATCGTATTTATAGCTAAACAAAATAAATTCAGTTAGGCTATGTATTGTTAAAGTATGCACATAAATATAATTATAAGATACTTGCATAAACCAAAACATAATTGTTGTCAATTGTGAAATGTGCGGATAACACCAGAAATACTACTATATCTAAATTCCATGTTCTATTTTTATAGAAACTCATGCACCTAATTTGGCTGTATGGGCAGATGATAAAACTGAGTGTGGGAAAATAATGAAACCACCGACATCAGGCGACGTCAAGAGCATCCTGTGTCCCCCTATGACTCTTGCTAGTAGTGTAAAGATAGTGAAAACTCCAGCATATCACGGGGACACCCTCTCGATGTGCGAGGTTGAAGTGTATGGAAGTCCAATAAGTATGTATCTATCTCTCTCTCTCTCTCTCTCTCTCTCTCTCTCTCTCTCTCTCTCTCTCTCTCTCTCTCCCTCCCTCCCCTCCCCCCCTCTCTCTCTCTCGCTCTCTCTCTCTCTCTTTGTGTTCCACCCTCTTTCTCTATATATATATATCTGTATCTCGCTCTCCCACCTCCCTCAGTGTTTCGATGTCTCATCTTCTGATCACATAAATCGAGACCGCTGACAATTTAATTCCACACGAACCACCACACTTGGTGCTTTAATCTCCCAATCACATATAAATCTTCAAACCACTACCTCAGTGACGTCACGTAAACTTTCAAACAGATGAGTAATTGACTTAACTATTTAACGTTCGGTTAAGTTATATATTCCTGAAGAGGACTTGACGGAAAACACTTTGACATCACAAAGATAGCCTAACAGAGTTGTGTTTGTTTAATTAACGTATCTGGTAGTTAGTACTCTCATGCCTGGTGTCAGATTAATAGAATCTATCACCGTTGTGAGGTATAGATAAGGCAGTTCCAACCCGAGGGACAAAAATGTTTCGTGAGGGCGCGCAAACACAAGGGGATTTAATTTCGACTAAACATATTTGCAGTTTGACTAAATTGTTCGGACACTACGTATCCAAACGTGCTAATTCGATAGCTAAAATGGTTGTGGATTTCGAATTAGCTTTTGGGGCTAATTAATAGCCAAATTCAAGTGTGTTTTTTTCTTTTTCAGATCGAAACTGGGCTTTTGGTATGAAGGCATACTTGTTTGTACCTGGGACTGTGGGAAATCATTCAATATTTCATGCAGTGAACTACATTGTCGACGGCGATGTCTCCAATGGATTTAGCACACCGTCATGTCCTACCTACCACGCAACTGAGCCTATCATTTTGATCGTTGATTTATATGACAGATATGTGCTTGTCGAGAAGATTGTGTATCTGACCACAGCTGGTCCAAAAGGTAAATATATTACTGTACTTTACCCTGGTTCCCATAAAATATGTTGCATGGTGCCGATCATCGCAGACCAAGTAACGTTTTTTTTAAAAATATTATTAAAACTGAAAATTGGTATATACTCTTTACGACTGAATGGGAAGATAAAATCTGCATATTAACGGTGTCCGATCGATGTAGGATCGATTCCCATCGGTGGGCGCATTAGATAGAGAGAGAGAGAGAGAGAGAGAGAGAGAGAGAGAGAGAGAGAGAGAGAGAGAGAGAGAGAGAGAGAGAGAGAGAGAGAGAGAGAGAGGAGAGGAGAGGAGAGGAGAGGAGAGGAGAGGAGAGGAGAGGAGAGGAGAGGAGAGGAGAGGTAGGTAGGTAGGTAGGTAAGTAGAGATATAGGTGTGGGGTGTTAAAATATTCTCATTTCATTTGTTCTGTTTAGCATGTTTTGGGGTGGGGTTTTTTACATATATTTGTTGTGTAACTATTTTCTGTTCTCTATTTTTTTTTTCAGAAGCTGCTACGTACAGGAATCTTGTTGTTATGCTTTATAATTCCGACACCGGATTTCTCAACAACAACGCATGCCATCCTGACCGCGAGGTATTCGAAGCAGGGTTAGCCATTAAGGTTCTCTGTTCAGGAAAGACACGTGTTGCGAATCACGTGATCGTGAAAAATGACCCCCAAGAGAGAGAGTTCTTAGCGTGTGAGGTGGAGGTTTATGGAACGTTGGCAAAATTAAAAACTCCTCCCAAGGATTACAGGCATATTCCCGAAGAGTGGCACAAATGAACAATACATGCAAAGTATTCAAAATATGTTTTCCTTTCTCTTTAAATATTTACTTTTTTCTTCTTCTTTTGTAAGTCCTATGTCAAAGTTGCCATAATGACGATTACCGCGACAAATATTTGTTAATTTTTGCTTTGAGAAATAAAGTTCTACCCTCAAGCTCTATGCCTATAAAAATTACACGGAAATAATTCAATATATTAGTAGCAAAAAAGGTATTTTAGGGGGAATCTTGAGAGTGTCACATTCAATAACTAGTGACGTCACTATTTTATGCTACACATTCAACTCACTTAAGTTTTTTCCATAATTTTGTTTTTTCAAACAATTGGCAAAGAAACAAAGATGGTGATTATGCTATATTTAGTCACAAAATTATTCGGGAACCCTTCTTATCGTCCAGTACAAGACTTTTAAAAAAATATTATTCTTGAGTTACTTATATGAAGATTATGCGTGGGATCGATTAATCTGTAGTTGTTTATTACAAATAAATGTGAAAATAACAAAATATAGTAGTTTCAACTTTGACATATGACCTTTAAGTTCTGGAAACTGCTTACTTTTTATTTCTTGCTACAATTTGAATGAAAGATATGCCTAAAAGCGAACTCGCTATTTGTTATGTTGTTAACTAAAAGTGACTATCGTGAATAAAGGTATTATTTCAGTTTTGTGATCATTGTTGTAATTTGATGAATAAATACACGTACACGCACATATATACGCACACAAATAAACCTGCCATTGTTTTTCTACAAATTCAAATGACCTTTCACACTAAACACATTCCTGTTAAGGACTATTTATCTTACGAGTGGATTTCAATTATTTTTCCAAGTGCAATTTCGAGTATATTTTTAATTATTTAACTATTTTTTTTATTAAACATTGGTATTTTTTATAACAAATACTAATAACACACATACATGTGATAACAATTTAAAAACATATGACTGGCTGCCTTTATGTGATGGCCAGGTCACCACTGCAAATAGATTGCTTTATTAACCTAAAATTAATTTATCTGTAATGCATAAGTTAAGGGGTGTCGTTAAACATTCATTCGTTCATTCGTTCATAAGTTAACTACAAGCGCTAGGGCCATAAATGGGTTTTAGTTGGAAAAGACGTTTACAATTATTATTATTTCATAGCTGGTTGGGGTATTTTGTTGGGATTTATTTACTTTTTTTTTTTTTTTTTTAGGGGTAGGATATGTAAGAAATAAAATATTACATTTGTGTCCGTTCGATTCCATTCCAATTGTTTTCGCTCGTTAAATACGTTTTGAAAAAAACAAAAAAAAACAAAAACGTAAGATAAATGGTAACGGTCACTAATGTAGTATTCTCTGTAGCATAGATGCCTCACATTCAGTAGCACGCAATATTATTATGTTAGGTTTTTACCGTACTGTCAGCTAATTGTGTTATTTCTTGATAATATATGTCCTGACTATCTCACAAGTGAAAATTACCCAGAATTCCTATTGCGGAACATACTGAAATGACGTCATCAAAATGGCGACCGTATTTAGTACATTTTTCAAGCAGCCCAGTAAAATTATGTGGACGTTTCAGTCAAAAGCATATATCTGTGTGTGTGTGTGTGTGTGTGTGTGTGTGTGTGTGTGTGCATGCATGTGTGTGTGTGCATGCATGTGTGTGTGTGCATGCATGTGTGTGTGTGTGTAGGGGTGTCTGTGTAGGTGCGGGGCTGTTAAAATATTCGCATTTCTTTTGTTGTTCTGTTTATTTAGCACTGACGATGCTCTGTTGGAGTGTGTACCCCAATGCACAGGCATGGAGTTTCTATTAAACATTTAATTCTCACAGTAATAAATAATTCTCAGTACACACCGGTGCATGCACATCTATTCACATCCATTCAGACTTAAAGCTACACACTTCCATTTGGTTAACATGCCATTTGGTCAAACAATAAAATAAAATAGTATTATTAATAGACATGAACGAGTGAATCGCTAATTATCTGACTGTTACCTCCATTTGGACCAGTCCACATTTCAGTAACAGAATAACAAGAAAAAAAATATAACAATGACAGTTAGTAAAACTATTAGAAAATATTACATTTTAATGAACCGTAAACCCTCATTTAGAGGCCGGGTCTAGGAGCATCAAGAAACAAAATGGAGGCCTGCCTTGATTAGATTCCGGATCTCAGAGCATCACGGAACAAAATAGAGGCCTGCTTTGATTAGAGTTCGGATCTCAGAGTATCACGAGAAAATAGAGGCCTGCCTTGAATAGAGGACTGCCTTCTGTTAATGTCCACCTTATACTCATCACTCCCGTTGCCTGATGTCAAAAGCTAATATAAAAACATAGCGAGAATAACAGGAAAGAAGAAGAAGCTTGGTGTGTAAGCTTACACTGGAAGATGTTACAACACGGCTATGTTATAAAAAACACAGAAGCCTGCCTTGTATAGAGACCTTCCTCGATTAGAGGCAGGTGTAAACGGAATGCAAGTCCGTGGGAACAGTTGTCTGCCCGGACTTATCTCTTAGAAATGTAGGTCCTAGGTCTAATATACCTTGGAATGCAAGTTCTAGGATTTACGTTCCGTTGGACTGCTGTCCGGACTGCCATGATATCAAGTTCGGGCCGGACTTGCGTTACTAGGCATCAGAATTTAAGTCCGGTGGTACATATAAAAATTAAATTATAATGTAAACAAAACGAAAAGTAGTTTCCTTTCTGGTTTATTTAACTAACTTAGGATACTGGCGCCTCTCTTTTGTTAAATATTTTCTATTTATTCCAGTATTTTCCATTTATATCATTTTCAAGAGTATGTATACTTTTTGTTGACCTTATTACATGAGCAGAACCAAAGTCTTTATTCATTGTGTGTTGTTCCAACTAATAAGTGTTTAAACATTTAAAAGTAATGTTTGAAAAATCGAAAACATTTCCCATAATTCGTAGCATGTTACATGTATTAGTGCTCGCAAATAAGTATAATGTATCTGTTAGACATTATGTACTGGTATTTGGTACTACTACTACGACTACGACTACTACTACTACGACTACTACATGGGCGTACATAGGATTTTGAAAAGGGAGGGGGGGGGGGGTTCCAAAATAGTTTGCAGAGATATTGGGCATATATTTCTATGTCGAGTAAATATAATAATGTCAGATATCAATGTCAGATATATTAAATTTTAAAAAAAAGCGATTTCAAGGGGGGGGGGGAGAGGTTCGATCGAACCCATCGACCCCCCCCCCCCCCAAGTACGCCCATGTACTACTACTACTACTACTACTACTACTACTACTACTACTACTACTACTAATAATAATTCAACATTAAAAATGTGATATTTGCGTTATATAAATTATGTTGTTATTTTCATAGTGCTGAGTGTGTACTGTCTAGTCCACCATAAATCGTTTAAGCACTTATGTTTTAAAAACAGTTTCATATGAGTGATCAACTATGTTCTTAAAAACACAAACAGTACAAATAACACAGGGATGTGATTTGTTTTTTGCTTAAAATAATTTTCACAAAATGGACTAGATTTGATTGGAAAAACATTACGTATTGTACAGAGATTTCAGCTTTTAAAATATATTTTCAGCTTTTATTTTAAAATAGGTATCACATCACTGATAACATTATTTTCCATTTAAAAAAGTCCATTATGGATTGGTTGGGACTGGGTTCGGGGTGGAGAATGGTGGAGGAGATTATTCCCACATACCTGTACCTGTATCTACTGAAACTGATGTCATAAAATGACCTGCCTGTCAAACGTGACGAACTAGTGAAATAAATTACACTAAGATGTGTGATATTTTACTGAATACAAAACCAAAATGAGAGTCCTGTGACTGCCGTCCATTTTAGGACTAACATGGAAGTGCAACCCACCAACTAAGCAATTTCATTGATATATTGTTGAAACCATTTTTATTAACAGTAACTAGTTATACAAGAGACACAATGGATTTCATCAACAACCTGTCAGAAAAGACAACAGAAGAAGTTGTACTGGTAACATTTGATGTGACAAAATTATATTCTAGCATACCACATGACCTTGGAATCACAGCAATGTCATACTGGTTAACCAAATATCCCGAACTTTTGCCAGAACCAATTTCGAAGTCTTTAATTATAGAAAGCATAAAATATATATTGGAATTTTTTTTTTTACTTTGATGGGAAACACTACAAACAGATTAAAGGGATGGCAATGGGTACCAAAATGGCACCAAACTATGCCACACCGTCTTTAGGATTCCTAGGACAAATATTAGAAACTAAAATTGCAAATATATTTGGATCACTTTCAGCTACGGTATATTTCAAGAAGAACTGGACACGTTTTCTAGATGATTGTTTAATACTGTGGCCTTTGTCCAAAATCTGTTTGTAATTATTTCACGAGTTACTTAACACACTGAATAGTAACATAAACTTTACTATGGAATCAAACGCAAATACAAGTCCTTTTCGAGACATTTTAGTAATCAAGTGTAGACGCATAATATATTTTACAAACCAATTGATAGCAAACAGTACCTTTCTTTATATATGTTACCCCAGCAGGCACCCAGAACGAAGAAAATACAGAGAAATTATCATGCATTTATTTAACGTACACTACTATTGGACGATTTGACGCCAACAAACCAATCAACTTGTCGGTACTAAATATGACGTCATCACAGTTTAGCAAAGCACACTCAATGACATCACGTAGTTTAAAGCGTTTGCGTTTACGTCTTTCTGGTTTCAGTGTTAAACTTGTAATAAAATGATAGTTTAATGCAATTCATTATAGATTTTATTTTTACCAAATATATAGAGCTTTGGGTTTTGAAAATTATCTGTGAACCGTCAATAAAATACAAAGTTAAAGCAATACCAAGTCGCGGCAGAATAGTAAAGTAGTTTACGTCGTTTCTATATACATGGACACGTAGCCGGCGTAGGCTTAAAAAAAGCGGGGGTAATAAATAGAATAACAAACTCGGTACCAATTATTATCTCAAGCTAAACCTCGTGACAAGTGAAAATTATTTCACTCGGGACATAAATTTGATAATAACTGGTAACTCGTTTCTTATCATATATATATATATATATATATATATATATATATATATATATATATATATATATATATATATATATATATATGGGGGTATCTCATATCCAATTAAAATGGATTCAAAATAGCCATTTGGGCTTCCTACGGGCCTGTTACGATATCCAGAAATTCACTGGTTACAAAAATACTCATGTTCTTAGCACGAACATGTGTGTAAATTGTAATGTTAATAATCACAATTTACAACGGCTTCAAACTCAAGACAGCCCCTCTAATTCACACAAACAATACCTGGTTCCATTTTTGTGTGAGACGAGGGAAACAACTCATGACATCCAATCTCGCACTTAGTTTCATTGAAGTTGCGCACCACTCTGGGGCCTAATTCACTAAACTCTCGCAGTACAATGCTAAAATACTTGCAAACAGGATACTTTGATGTCTAGCAGAGCCTAAGAGACCTTTGTGAATTAGGCCCCTGGTAATGTAGATTTAGAAAGCAAAAACACCACTAGATCACATTTATTAATCATCGGCTATTGGATGTCAAATACATGGTCATTTTGACGCAGTCATAGAGAGGAAACCCGCTAAAAAAAATTCCATTAGTAGCAAGGGATCTTTTATATGCACCATCGCACCATACCACGGCCTTTGATATACCAGTGGTGGTGCACTGGCTGGAACGAGAAATAGCCCAAATGGGCCCACCTACGGGGATCGATCACAAATCGACCAAGCGGGCACTTTACCACTGGGCTACGTCCTGCCCCCAAATCTTCAAATTCAGCCAAAAATGAGCTTGCCTGAAACCGTTTCACCATGTATTTCCATATATTCAAATTAGCCATCTGGGCTTCCTATGGGGCTCTTACAATATCCAGAAATGCATTGGTTATAAAGATCAGGCATCTCTGGGGCTTTATCTCCCCCTCCCCAATAATTCTGATTTATATATATATATATATATATATATATATATATATATATATATATATATATATATATATATAAAGTATTGATAGTAAATCTTAAGGCAGAGATGCATTTTACTTGTAGAATGCATGAAATAGCATTTCAGGACATTTAGTTTTCAAACTGTACGGGAGAGCATTTCCCACCTCCCGCCATAAGGCTGGTAGGTGCAGGGTTCGCAGCCCGGTACCGGCTCCCACCCAGAGCGAGATTTAACGACCGATAAACCCTCTTCTCTCTCACTAAACATTAAAACTAACCCACTGTTCTGGACAGACAGCCCAGATCGTCTTTGAACCTGAATTAAATATAAGCATGAACATAAGATAAAATAAAATGATTTTGCCAATGTTAAAGTTTGTTTTGTTTAACGACACCACAAGAGCACATTGATTTATTTGGATGTCAAACACATAGTAATTTTGAAAAAAGTCATAGAGGTAACTCGCTACATTGTTTCCATTAGTAGCACAGGACCTTTAATATGCACAACCCCACGGACAGGATAGCACATATCACGGCCAACAGATGCTATATACTTTGTTATCTTTGCTTAAATCGTTCACAATTGTTTTATAAGGTCAATGCCCTCTAACTTCTGAATTCAGGTCAACGCACTCAGTATATACACAGGGCGGGACGTAGCTCAGTGGTAAAGCGTCCGCTCGATGCGCGGTCGGTTTAGGATCGATCCTCGTCGGATGGCCCATTGGGCTATTTCTCGTTCCAGCCAGTGCACCATGACTGGTATATCAAAGGCCGTGGTATGTACTACCCTGTCTGTGGGAGTATGCATATAAAAGATCCCTTGCTGCTAATCGATAAGAGTAGCCCATGAAATGGCGACAGCGGGTTTCTACTCTTAATATCTGTGTGCTCCTTAACCATATGTCTGACGTCATATAACCGTAAATAAAATGTGTTGAGTGCGTCGTTAAATAAAACATTTCTTTCTTTCAGTATATAAACACACACATAACACGCACACACACACACATACATCACAACTGGTTTATCAAATGCCTTGTCGTGTGTTATCCTGTCTGTGCAATGGTGCATATAAAAGACCCCTAAAAGACACTAAACGTTACTTGTATTAAGAAATGTTAACATTACCGTCAATGGAATTGTGTTTGGACTAAGACTAACCAATGTCATATGTCACACCCCATTTTCTTGCAGGCAGATTAAATATAACGTTTTTTAAACATCTTATACGTCATGTATTGCCTGAGTGCATTTATCGGTTGTAACACAGACTGTGATATGTGTTATCCTGTCTGTGGTATGGTGCATATAAAAGATCCCTTGCTGCTAATAGAAACATGTACTGGGTTTCCTCTCTAAGTCTGTCTTAATACCAAATGTTTGACATCCAATAGCTGATGATTAAAAAACGAATGTGTTCTAGTTCTGTCGTTATATAAACAAACTTTATAGTGAGGCGGCATAGCATAAGAATTGTGCACAATGTGATAAAAGCACCAAATTTGGTACACACATAGACAATGACATTATAAACAAATTCAGATATTGAGCCATCTCAAATTTGAGCTCAAACAAAAATGGCGGCCATTTTTCAAAATGGCCGCCAAACAATAGACGTTTGTTTTAATAATGTCAGATACATGACATTATGATAACTATATACTCTTTAAATTGTCATTAAATATTATCAAAATGAATATAAACTGTTTCTGATTCACTTTTGCATGTCTGCTATGCACATATTTTTCAAATGGCCGCCAAAATGTATCGATTTACAATAATATGTGAAATTTAACTGGTATTTACAGATAGAGAATGTTGGAATGTTTACTAATTTTAGTTCTTATTTGAAATACAAATTAGTTAAAAACATTTGACAAATTAAAAACAAATACAAATGATAATCAAATTCAAAATGGACCTCAAAGTATGTTGATCAGAACCACCACTATTCACTAGTCTGTCAATAACATCCTATTAAGTTGGCATAATGTATTCAGCCATGTCAGCTGTGTTTTGAAGTCAAATAGATCAGGCTCCATTAATGTCTATTCTAATGACAATATGCCCTTGCTATGTTTGAATAGTCCAGTGTGGCAGCTTTCAAAATGGTCCCAAAATAATCTGATTGAAATAGATCAAGGATTATTTTCAACGTATCTCAGCATTTATGTTGGCAATTATCACAAACGATAAAACAATTGAATAATATATGTCATATGACTGGAAAAGTATGGGAATGATTTTTGTGATCAATGTAGATGCAAACTTGTTTGCTATTCAGTGATACATTCAACCTTTTAACATAGAACACCTAATAGTATGCAGCTTCAAGATTTTAGAAACTCAGGCGTTATGCAGGCCACAAATGTCATACACATTATGTCTCCAGTCATAGTCCCATATATGCTGATTGGTGCGGCTGTCACACATCTCTTAACACCATATGAACATTCGTTGTCTACTGTTACATATAACCTCATCTTCTACTCGCAAATATATAGAGTTATTGGCTCTTTTAATATAATCTTGTCTGCACTCCCCTTCGCAGACACATAGAGCTGTACATTCAAGTGCCGCCTTTTTGGAGTTGCAGCGTTTCACACAGTCCTTCTTACACTTGCATGACACTAACTCGTCACAAATCAGGGCGGCTTCGGGTAGACTTGTCCAGTGTGGTTCATACTTCCCCTTGTCATTCTTTGTCCAGCCCCACTCGGTAGGTGATGGTAACTCTGGCGCCGGTAGCAAAACCTGACCCCATACACGGCCACCTTGGTAGGCCGCTCTTTTGACATGTTCCTCTAGTGCTGCTTTGGTTGTGGGGGGGGGGGGGGGGGGGGGGGGGGGGTCAGATTGACATTGTTCCTTTTTGCAAACAGTTTCTTTCGTGTCTTGTCAATGTCTTTGGATGTACTGGTTCTGTCATACAATAAGATAACAAAGCATTCGATTGTGTGTATGACATCATCTGGTATATCACTTGGTGCTGATGACAACTTCAGTAGTGCCTCTGTGAGTTCTGGTAATACGGTCCATATTGCCCAAACAGTCGGTTTGCCATCAATCTAATTAAAATTAGCTCCACTATTACATGTGGATCTAAAGACAGCCAGTTGGAGCTCATGTCCACCAATGAAAACCTTACTTGCAGAATCCTGCCAGTGATTTAAAACTAACAACACTGCGTAGTCCCCAATGTCCAGGTAACATTTCGTCTGTAAATAATAATTTAAATATTGACCAATCACACTTCGCCTTTTATAACGTTATTTGGGTGCATACAAATTCTAAAAATATCGGGCGAGTCTATTTTAGTGGCCGCAGTACAGCGAACCATACCAATACGTACGGGGTGGGTTATCAGTCTTCAATTTTACATAAAAAATTATTTATTTATTTATAAAAAAAAAATAAAAAAAAATCAGTCTTCTTTTAAGGCATTCGTAATTCACACGAAACATGTCGTATACCCTCAGGATAATTCGGAATGTTTTCAAATTAGTTTTAAATCACTGGCAGGATTCTGCAAGTAAGGTTTTGATTGGTGGACATGAGCTCCAACTGGCTGTCTTTAGATCCACATGTAATAGTGGAGCTAATTTTAATTAGATTGGTTTGCCATGACCAGCGAAACACGGCAGTCAGAGCGTGGAACATTCGCAGAGCTCTTGCTTTCTCTTCACCAATACCAGCTGCAAATATGTGAGCTGCACGATACCGAAAGTTCTTCCCTGTTCCGAATGCTAGCCACAATTCATCATCCGGCTGCAGCTTTTGGACTACTGATACGGCTAGCACCACGACGTCAGTTTCAGTACGGATTAGTATCTTGTGGTGGTCATGTCGGGCTGCATGGTATGCATATAACATCATGCGACTGTCCGCCTCTTCGTGAGTGCATGGGGTGAGCAATTCCAGGTCTGGTAGGGGGGGGGGGGGCTTGTTGAAAACGTCATTTCCATCTTTGATAACAAGCTGTTTGTCCAACAAATCGAACCACTGGAGTAGAGTGTCTGATAGAAATGTGAACAACTCTGTCTTGTTGCTGTCCACTCTCAGGAAGTTCTGCCAGTTTCCCGGTATTGCTGCGGCGGAGGCCACACGTCTTCATATCCCTTTACTACGTTTTGTCCTCGCACTGCCAGACGTGATACAGTTTCAAACCCTGTGCGGATATACGGGATGAAAATGTGTTTGGCATAGTCGTCAAATGTTTTGGCTGTAGCTGGATTAAGCAGTTGTACGATGACGGCTCCATCAAGAACAATGCAGGTTGACGAGGGAGCCGTTGGTGCAGCATCAGAAATATCTTCCAAGCAGATGACAAGATCACTCTTTGTGCAGATTCGAATTCCTCCATTATCAGAGAGGGATGGTGGGCATGCTTGATTTTCATGTCGAAAGAATTTCTGAAGGTTTCCATCTCTTGTTTGGCAACTAATGTACATTCGGGAGAAGAGTTGCATGTCATTCTTGAGGGCCGACAACTGTTGCTTTCCTTTGTCAACAGTTCTAACAGCTGAAGAATCAAGAATTGGTTCGGTCCTTTCAACTAGACAGTCTGTGGTGAATGCCTGAAACTGCTCTTGGCCGATCCTCTTTGCATTGCGGACAGTGCCAGTTGCATCGGGGCATGCAATTTCCTTTGTTTCAAGAACAATCAGTTCTGTACTTTCTTCATTAAATGGGTTACCGATATCTTCTATAACGCTGACAAGAGAATGTACATCTTTGGCAAATGGAGACCGCACACTTTGTGTCTGATCATGGTGACGTGTATCTACTTGTTTTCCACAATGATGTTGCCCTTCTTCAAATTCTTCTATCATCCTGGCAACGTCTGGTCCAGCAACCATCCAACGCCGCAGGGCGCTGGGGTTGTCAGTAAGGCCGATTGCCCCACCATCCCCTTTGATACTAGCATTATTTTGCTTATGCGTCTGGTCGATTGAGAGTGATGAGAACACCTTCTTCGTCCTCTGTACTGTGAATCTTCCTGCATTGAATTCCCTGGCTATAGCTGGGTGTTTTGTTGGGAGTTCTGCCATGGCCCTATATATATATATATATATATATATATATATATATATATATATATATATATATATATATATATATATATATATATATAGATAGATAGATAGATAGATAGATAGATATAGCACGGTGTTGTTGATAGGCATTCAGTACGTTATGGCATGTCTGTAAAATCTAGTAGATTATCACGATTATGGTATTGTGACATTGATGCCAATCTCGATCTAGTATAGCCTGTCATGACACAAACACCACACATATTTTCTTTGAAACCACTCTCGATACTATTCAGAATAAAATACGGATTTAAATCAACAGTTGCATCATTATAACCCTCTAAAATATTATCAAGGCAAGTATATGTTCGGTGTTACCCATTTATAGTTACTGTTGCAGAGGATTTTATCCTCATGTACACTACATACTTATGTATATTAGGCATCTTAATGGGTTTTCATCTGTAAATTACATTATTTATCATTCCTAAAGAGATATTGAACTTTATGAGTGATTTCAAATGAAAAACCATGTTAAAATTATTACTATTTAAGCAGGTATGTAATATAACAGAAATCGTATGGTGGCCATTTTGAAAAAATGGCTGCCACAACTAATAGAGGCAACAATCTAGATAGCTCAATATCCAGATTTGTTCTAAATATAATTGTCGACAAGTGTACCAAATGTGGTGCTTTTATCACAAAATGCACAATTGTTATGAATATTCAAGCTATGTCGCCTCACTATTAAGACACTTTAACATTGTCAGTTTCGGCAAAGAGAATTCATTTGAAACGTTCGTACATAACGTTTTGCCTACTCGTTGCTGCCATTTGGGATATTATACAGAACGATGAATCAGAAATAATGTGTTATACATCACAAAATACATTAATCTAGTACATTTTTATTACAATATGGTTTACTACAAAGATACATGTAATCAGACTACGTAAGATTAAACAAATACACAATGAGCATAGGCGTACGGGCTCCCATGTTCGGGGGGGGGGGGGGGGGGGGAGGGACGCTGGCTATTGCCCCAATTAAAAGAAGATGCCCAAATCTGCACAACAACATTCATATTAAAAGCACTGCCAAACAGTTTGCAGCTACTTGGGGTTGAACACGAATCAGTATGGATGTTTTTGTTTTTTTTACATGGATTACAACTAAGTTTGAGGGTGGAATAATGGAAATACATGGTAAAAAGGTCTCAGATTAGCACATTTTGCCTGAATACCCACCCCTCGCTAAGTACGATCATATTAGCAGAATATGAGGACCCCCCCAAAAAAAACCCCACCCCCAAACCCCAACAAAAAACAAACAAACAAAAAACAACAAAAAAACACAACAAAAACAACAACAAAACAACCCAACAAGAAACAACAAAAACAAGAGATCAACATGTGTTTAAATATTGATACTATACAAAAATAATATATACAACATAAAAGAGTACGTTCACGTTACGATACAGTTAGAACTTTAATAACATCTCCACATAGAAACAAGAACTGACTTCTATTTTAGTGGACCAAATGAAAATGGTCTATGTACCTTTTATAGGATATTAAACGAGCTTTCATTTCGTATCATGTTTATGTCCCGAGTGAAATAATTTTCAAATGTCGCGAGTTTCAGCCAGTGACAATGCAAATTATTTCGCGAGGGACATAAGCATGATACGAAATGATAGCGAGTTTAATATCCTATTTATTACCTATAATCGATCTTAATTTATATCACTCATTTCGTTTCGTTGACGTTCCTGTAAGGTTGTAGTACGCCAATCGATGACGTCATCGTGTGACGTGAAAAGTGTTACGTCCCACTTGGCATTCTAGTGGGACGTATCACTTTGATATGTACCAAGATATTTTTAACCATATGGGTAATAAATATATTTGTGACACAGTTAGAACTTGATTAGCGTCTCCACATAGAAACAAGAACTGACTTCTATTTTAATGTATCACGATGAAGACTGCCAATGTACCTTATATATTTACGACACAGAACTTGAATAGCATCTCCACATAGAAACAAGAACTGACTTCTATTTTAATGTATCACGATGAAGACTGCCAATGTACCTTATATACTTGTGCCTAGGATTTTGGAAAAAACAAAAAACTACTGTTTACACTGAGTGGTAGCACATGACTATTTTGATATTTTCTCTACTTAATTAGAAAACTTATGGAATTAAAATATATCATAATCACAAGCCAAGTAGCGATTGATATATAAAGGATACCCCCCCCCCCCCCCCCCCCCCCCCCGCCCCCGACTGTCTTGTTAGGTCTCACTACACCGATGTCATCTGCCATTGAAACCCATATTAAATTGCACAACTTCAAATGAAGATTGCCAATAGAACGGGTTCTCGTTGGTACTAACAACATACACCACTGAAAACATATATTATATAATCATTTATTTTCACTCCAAAATTGAGAACATTTCCGTATCAATGTTTTGCTATAGGACCACATCTAGCTGTAGTACCGGTCCGAACAGGTGGTTCATTACCCGATTCACTCCGGCTGTCTCTTGCGCTATACATCTATGTCCCAAAAGGTCAATGGACAATATTACAAATTAGCATGGGCAGAATACAGCCAGAAGGCTAACTATTAAACATACATATTGTTTTAATTCTTCACCATTTCCTAGAAGTGAATATGTGAACCATAAATTATGTCACAATTAGGAACTATAGTGGACAGTGATGAATGAACTCTCACCCGAAAGTGATCTGTGTAGTGAGACCTTATATCATAATTTATCAGCACGAGTTGATACAAGTATGAAATCCGAGGATTACCGATAATTTTGTACTTTCATCAACGAGTGCTGGAAAATTATGATATCACAAGACACAAGTGGGGTATTCTTTTTATCATCCATTATCATTCTTTTCATTTGCGACAATTGTAAACACTGTCAGTAATGTTGGCTGAATGTTATTATATTTGGCAGCGGTAGACTCGATAACTAGCAGAACGACAGTGGGTGACGTCACTAATAATAGGTTTAGCGCTGAAACAAACACAGTGACGTAACAAAATAATGTCTTGTCATTAAAATTTGACCAATCAAGATTATAAGAAGCGATATTTCCTGCGGAGAATATCGCAGGAGATATCACAGATTATAGTGCTAGCGATATCTCCTACAAAAGCCTTTAATGGACGATAAATGTATATATAACATATTAGTGCTGTCCTGTAGCGCTAAAGCAACCATAAGCGAATGAAAATCTGGTATAAAAGGGATTAATATATAAATAGTGGTATTTTAAAATAAGTATCAAGGTAATATAGCTAGAAATAAGTGAATTAGCTTCTTGAAGCACTAACGAACAGATACAAATTAAGATTCACACCAAGTCTCCGTCTTTGTGAACTATGTGTGTGAGTGACTGATTGATGCACCACCCTGTCTGCTGCAGGTTTCTGTTTTGTCATTACATGCTTGGTCAGAATTGGTATTATCTCTTATATCCTCCATGTCGGCATTCGGACTGGCTGCCATGTCTAAATTCGAGTTGCCACCCAGGACCAAATTTGAGTTGCCTTGCGTGGTTAAATTAGAATTGGAGTCGTCTCCCATGGCCAAATTCGAGTTGCCGCCCATGGCCAAATTCGAGTTGCCTTGTGTGGTTAAATTGGAATTGGAGTTGTCTCCCATGCCCAAATTGGAGTTATCTCCCATGACCAAATTAGAGTTGTCTGCATTGAAATTGCCTCCCTCTTCATATGGCGGTGGAGACTGCGTATACATTATCCACTCCGGGTGTTTGACCACTTCGCTGTAGGGCGGTGGTTGGGCAAACATAAGTGGGTTGTCGTGTCCTGTAATACCGGAACTCCGGGTCACCATGAATATGTGCTGTGGTTGCTCCTCTCCGCCGCGTGACGGTAAGTTGCTCATACTGGCGCGAGGCGGCGACGCACGAGACGTTCTCGAATTTCGTTTGTTGTACGAGATGGCGCAAGCGACCAGCACAAGCACAAACAGAGCGACAATACCAGCGCCAGAGCCGATGACGACTCCAACAGTCCTGCCTTTAGATTCGTCCTCGTCATCTGAAAATATAGACATTTTATGGCATTATAGTGTGTGTGTGTGTGTGTGTGTGTGTGTGTGTGTGTGTGTGTGTTTATGTGTTTATAAGTCTCTCTCTCTCTCTCTCTCTCTCTCTCTCTCTCTCTCTCTCTCTCTCTCTCTCTCTCTCTCTCTCTCTCTCTCTCTCTCTCTCTCTCTCCTTTGAAGGACTATTCGCAGGGCACTCCTGGAAACGGAGAGAAAACCCAGAGTCCAATGACCTAGCAACCCATCGCACCTCAGGTGACACTGAGTTATTAATCATCGGCTATTGGATGTCAAACATTTGGTAATTTTGACGTAGTCTTAGAGAGGAAACTCCGCTACATTTTTCCATTAGTAGCAAGGTATCTTTTGTATGCACCATCTCATAGACAGGATAACATATACCACGGTCTTAAATATACCAGTCGTGGTGCACTGGCCTACCTCTTCATGGTGCCCATTTTCATTTTCTGGAACGTATAACCTATACCGTACCCACCCTCGTATCACTCGACTCCCCATGCAGTAAGTTCAATTAGCTTACAATGCGTGTGACGTCTCTTGCTGTACTTCATTCGGAAACCGGCGAGTGAGTTGGTACTGTCTGTGTGGAACTTGACAAGCATACTTGAGCCAGAACTGCTATACACATGCGAGGTGGATACCAATCCGCACCATCTGTGTATGGACTTTGATGCAGAGGTGAGAACTGAAAAATTAAAGAAAAAGAGATAACAGTCTGCATCTCGTGATGATGACTTCGGTTTTGATAATGTTGGTGATGAGACTGATGATGATGGTGGTGATGGTGGTGGTGATGGCAGTGAATGTTTGTGATTATAAATGATATGGATGAGAATGATTGATGTTAGCGATGTTGATGATGATGATGATGATGATGATGAAGATGATGATGATGATGGTAATGATAATGATAATGATAATGATAAGTGATAATGTTTGTGATGAAAACTAAATATAAAAAATATGTTTTTATTTTAATTTCTTATGGACAGAATAATATATATATCTTGGTCTTTGGGATACCAGACATAAAGACGCATTGCAAATGAATGGTGAGCCTAATGGTACCCTTAATTTGTTTTTCGGCTGACCCATTATGGTACTTCCAGTATCCATCGACTACAATTACATTTTCCGGTTTAGAATATCAGTGTCTCATGATACACCGATGCATCACTTTACTGCTGTTGACGATACGATAGAGGGTACCTTTGTTTGTACATCGATTCCCATGTTGACCATGTATCGATTCCTGTATTAATCACGTATTCCTTTACCAAGGCCGGGACGTAGCCCAGTGGTACAGCGCTTGCTCGGTGGGCCCACTTTCCAGCCAGTGCACCATGACTTGTATATGAAAACGGCCGTGGTATATACTACCATGTCTGTGGGATGGTGTGATGATAATCGAAAAAAGTAGCCCATGAAGTGGCGACATCGGGTTTCCTCTCTCATTATCTGTGTGGTCTATTACCATATATTTGACACCATATAACCGTAAACCAAAAGTGTTGAGTGTGTCGTTAAATAAAACATATCCTTCCTTCTATTGACAAATTATTTCCTTAAAAAAAGATAGTGGACAAAGAATGTGTGCTGATTATGTCAATATGTCTAAGCTGTGGTATTTCTACTGTGTTTTATCAGGGGTTTTTCTTATTTTTAATTCACTTCACCTAAGCTTCAACTTCTTGTTTTATAGGAAAAACATCGCGAATCAGGTATCACAATTGTATTATCCAGTACAATCAACTGGTAGAAAGGTGCTAGAAAGCTGTTAGCAAAACCATCTAGCACACATCACTAGATTGTAATGCATCCTTTTCACAGGTTAACTGGTCTCTCATCCACGTTGTAGACAGCTGTTGCTAACTATTGCAATACGTATCGTATCGTGGGCTATGTATGGCGATACGTATCGTATCGTGGGCTATGTATGGTGAAAAAATCATATCGTGGGCTATGTATGGTGAAACGTATCGTATCGTGGGCTATGTATCGTGATACATATCGTATCGTGGGCTATGTATCGTGATACGTATCGCATCATGGGCTCTGTATCGTGGGCTCTGTATCGTGATACGTATCGTATCGTGGGCTATGTATCGTGGGCTATGTATCGTGATACGTATCCTATCGTGGGCTATGTACTGTGATACATATCGTATCGTATCGTGGGCTATATATGGTGAAACGTATCGTATCGTGGGCTATGTATCGTGATCCGTATCGTATTGTGGGCTATGTATCGTGATACATATCATATCGTGGGCTATGTATGGTGAAACGTATCGTATCGTGGGCTATGTTTCGTGATACATATCGTATCTTGGTCTATGTATCTTGGTCTATGTATCGTGGGCTATGTATCGTGATACATATTGTATGGTAATGTACGTGCGTGTGTTTCTGATCGTTGTAATATTTTACATTTTAAATACATTCTCCTGTTTCATATGCTTACCATTTGTGACACCCAATAGCCGATGTCTATTTTTTGTACTGGGGTGTTGTTAAACATTCTTTGATTCATTCATTCATTCATTCATTCATTCATTCATTAAATATCAGAATCTGTATATTCAGTGCATTTCTGATCGTTGTAATATTTTACATTTTAAATACATTTTCCTGTATCGAATATCAGTGACAGTATATTCTAGCTGAGTGTGTATCATTGTCCTAACATGCAATTTGCCCCAGAGCGATACAATACTGTTAAAAATAAGTAGGG
>NC_054705.1:16207130-16212130 GCF_016097555.1 Gigantopelta aegis
GGTGGTTGCAAAAACGCAAGTGAATATTATAGCTAGAAAATAGCATCAATAAACAAAAGCAGATTTTGTAAAATGCAAAATTAAAAGTATTTTATTTACAAATTACGTTTATTTATTTATATTTTAAAAACATGATCAGCATTCAGACAGGTTCGCGTTAAGGTAAGATGACTGTCCCAAGGATTTTAAAGTTTCGTTGGTTATAATTAAAAATGGGGGGTCACGGATAATCAGTTATACCGGTTTTGGCAAAATTTGACACGCCCGGGGTTGCAATTAAGGGATTGAGGTATTTAAATAGAGAAGCCATTTAGCATATAACAAATATTTATTTTACTTTTGGCTCATTTTCGTTCAAATTATTGTAATATAACAGGCAGGCAAAAAATAAGGATAAATTTGTAAAAAAGGAAAGTTTGTTTTATTAACGAGCCTTAAGGGCACATTGATTTTTTTTTATCACGGCTATGGACACAAACATATGGTCATTGCACTGTTTTGTTTTGGGAAACCCGCGGTGCCACTACGCTACTCTTTTTGATAGCAGCAAGGGATCTTTTATTTGCGCTTCCCACAGGAAGGATAGCAAAACCATGGCCTTTGTTGAACCAGTTGATGATTAAACTGGCGATGCAAGGGGTTTTACACCTACCCATTGAGCCCTGCAGAGCACCTCACTCAGGATGTTGGAGTCAGCATCTGGATTAAAAAATCCCATGCCTCGACTGGGATCCGAACCCAGTACCTACCAGCCTTATGTTCGATGGCTTAACCACTGCGCCACCAGGCCAGTAAGGATACAATTAGTGCAGACATATTTTATAGATAAAGATTAGTTACAGTTATGTAGATTGTATTACACAACATAAATCAATGTTTTGCTAAGTGACGGGTGATGTTTTTTCGAGTGTAAAGCATTTAGCGGTTAAACAATTTAAAGAGTAAATAACTGCGCTGTTTAGAGTAAATTATGTGCGCTTATTACACATGATTTTTATTTATTTGTTTGCAACAATTATAGTAATTTTTGGATTTAGTGATGGATTTTGGTGTCCATATATTTTGGGATAAATTTTAAAGGCACGTACTGACCGTGGGTGTAAAACAATTATGGTAAGTTAGAAGTAGGCCTACCGTATATCTTCGCCTGTAAGTCGATCTCGGCTATAAGTCGAGTCACTAATTTCAAGCCCTGAAAACGTATTTTTTTATTGACCCGTTTATAAGTCGACCCATGAAAAACAAATTATAAATATTGAAGTATTTCTTATTTTCAGCACATGAGAACAATAATGTACATATTGAACAAAAGAAAATTATTTTACAAACTTTGTTTTTCACGTTTTGTACATCGCAATATAATCAGACTATTCCAATCAAAACTATCATTATTACATAGCATCAAAACGAAATTTCCCTTAGTAGAGAGTGAAACCCTGTTTGACTGTTACTGTATGGTACTGTACAGATGGTTTTGTGCACAGACAACAAATTTATTTATAAACACTGCCAACAGATCCTACTACGATAAAACTGAAGGTAGTACTCCACCAAATAGCATCTCGGTCGGGTCAAAGTTCGAAGTGACCCGAACTTTTAATGGAGGAGTTAAAGACCTGTGAGTCCTGCCATTGGTGATAAATGTGGGACAGTGGTTGCTTGCATCAAGTACAGTTTTATGTAGGTAATAAAATGCATGCCCCAATTTTATTTTGTGCAGTACCAGTGTGTCAGGCACACTTGTGCTTGAAACATACACGGGGTGCCTGTAAAAACTAAGCACTACCATTTTGTGCGGAATTGACGGGGCTTGTAACAACATCCTGTTATCTCGAAAATGAGCCATGAAAGGTGCCATTTAAACTCAGTCACTACTTTGGGTGAGGTGTTGTAGTATTCATATCTATGGTTCAAATTTTGGTTGATACGTTGGGTGTATAGTAGTTTCAGGCCAATATCTTAACACTGTCACCAATGGGATTTTAATTGGTATAGTCCAACCTATAGAGAAAATGACATTTTTTGGTATGTCCTAATTATCATAAATTCCGGTTTTTAATTGATGTGTAACTGCCATTTGAATTAATTAGTAATCATGGAGTCATTTTTGGAACATGTACAATATCTTTTAGACAAAAAAAAACTGAATTTAATGTAGGTGAACATGCATGTAGCATGTGGCTGGGTTCCATGAATGCTGATGGATATGGCCGCCAGAAAAACGTGCATTGGCCTAACACCCCTGCACCCAAAATAGAGAAAGCTCACAGACTGGCATACATGATAAGAAACAAGAAATGGCCATCTGATATGGCAGTTCATAAAGGAGTGCTTGAAATCTCTCATTTGTGTCACAATAGGCAGTGCATAAATGCCGAACATTTGACATTAGAAACGCATGCAAATAACATTGATAGAATTAATTGCAAACACCAGGGCCTGTGTCTCGAGGGACATACACCACACTGTCTGTTGTGAGGTATTGTTAGTCTGTGGTTGTTTGCTTAAGTGTGTGTGTTATTGTAACTTGTGGGGATATTTTTTAGATTTTGCGTAATTATGTTCGACTTTCGAGGTCGAAGCGTGATTTTTTAAGATGTAATTTTTTTCATATTTTTCATCTTCTTGGTGTTTTTCATACAGTGCATACAGAATCTTTCTTTTCTGACATCTTTTAATTTTATATGGCATTGTTTTTTTTCTATTTAGTTGCAGAGTTCTGTTGTGTTCGACTTTGTGCAGAGCTGAAATGACCTTACTACCCGATGAGAATGAACATCCCATATCCCTTGACAACTTAAGTAATGACTCTACAGGCCCATTATTGATGCTGTGCACTGCACTGTGTGCCCTCCCTGAGAAGTTTCTGCTGAAAGTTGTGTGTCTTGGTAATGATTTTCTAATGCTTTTATTGACAGCCTCAGATTTTTGTGTGTTTGTATTAAATTTTGTCATTTGTAACATTTTGGGTCCGAGACGATAGTCTATGCACTTCCTCAAGTCGGTGTCATTGTTAGTGGCAATTTTGAAATGCGAATTGAGAAAAGGTACTCTTAACCAGCCAGTTTTTACTTGCAGATTTGCAGACAAATGAATGTTTCATACATTTTTTGTGATTGCCTTGATAACAGGCTGCGATGGCATCGGATGTGTATGACAGTGCATGCATGAATTTAGGAATGTTTCCTGTGTGTATTCTATAAGCCTGTTCATACTCTGCTGGCACCTAAAGCAATGTCATTGGAGAATTTGATCTGTAATTTCTTTTTGTCAGATATTGTCCGTCCTGGCATCATATTTTCAACAAATTTTGCACCTTTAACAAACTTGCGATGATTTTCCGAAACATGTCGTGTGTCGATTAACATTTGTGGTTCGATGTCAGTAACATTTTGCTGGTATAACTCTTCAGCACCTTTGAAACCTTTAGCATCCGGGTCTGTCGTATGTAATGTACGTCAAGACCGTCATTTTTTAAATCAGTTAAACAGTCCTTAGCCCAAGTTTTTTTCATCTCCAATAGACATTGTCATTGGGATATTGCGAGAGCATGTTGGATCATTCAGACATGTATGTGATTGACTAATGCTGTGACGTTTGGAGCATAATTTATTTTTTGTAGCAATAGCCAACACTTGCTTCTGTGATGTGTTGTGTTCTGTTGCTGTGTAGACCACCGAGTGGCAGGTTGGAAAGGAGTCTTTCCAACCCCAGAATATAATGGATTGTTGTACATGCCATCACATTGTAAATTTACTGCATTTGGTTGACAACCCCTGATAGTGTTTATTGTTTTAAGATTGTTTCTCCTAGCCTGCATGTCGGTTTTGTTACTGTTTATAATAGTGTCACATACTTTGTTTGCAGTTTTTTGACACCCCGCAAACACACGGTGCTGGTATGTTCATGCAGAGACACAGGAGCCGGAAGTTTTGAACCCCAATGGGCATTTTCGTCAGACCGATCTGCACTGACACATTTGGCTGAGCTGCCTTACGACCTCGACCCTTTCGCTCTGGATTGTCCACCTCTGTGTACAAGTTGTACATACCAGAGTGGTATGTACAAATATTGCAGCACAAACGCTGCCGAGTGCATACACCCCTTCTTTCTTCCGCCGGGAAGTCCCACATCAGTTGACCATGGCATTCTGGAGCCAAAGTGCGGTGGTCGTTGTGTGTTCTATTCATCATTTGCTCCAGTTTGCCCATGTGGAGGACCCTGTATGTGTCGGCCTCTGATCTGTTGATAAAACCCAAATAGAAAAGCCCATAAATACTAGCACTACCTCATTTCTTAATGTTTTCTTGTATCTAGCATTTTCATTGATAGATTATCTCCCTTGGACTGTTGGACTGTTTTCACCAGTGTTACCATGCCAAGTTGACATTGTTTGCAAGCCATATTTTTCAAATCTGACTCTTTGTGATTGTGTTTGTAATCACATAAATAGTGTATTTATCCAACAAAAATGTGATTTGCATGCTACAAGGTATGTAATGTGTAACTTTCATATAAAAGGTATAATTTAATTGCTCTTTTCTCATTTTTCCCCCTTTCCAACCTATCTCTGCCCTGATACATGCATGTAAGAACTATTGTAAGAAGTCAATTAGAATATGTAGGGTATTCAGATTAAGTACATTAGCATCATTTACCTTGAACCTATGGTGCTGTTCAAAAACTCTGCTCAGTTTCAGTCAGTGGGTCTGCCACAGATCGCAATAGTCTGTATGGCGCTGTCGTCGGCAATTGTCCAACTTGGACACCATGAGCCTCGGTGTCCAAGACTTTTTTTGTCATGGACTTGGTTAGTCTGGCCGTCCGTCTCATTTCGTACACACCTGTATCCACTTTCGCACACTTCCTGGATTTATTGTGTGGAATGTCCCCTTTCTTAAATCCACATTTTGCACTTTTTCTCACTGGCGGCATTTTAAAATTTGTTAAATATTCTAATAGGAATGGGTGATTATTTTTAGTCAAGTGACAATTGTGAA
>NC_054705.1:16222619-16246015 GCF_016097555.1 Gigantopelta aegis
TTGTTTTGGTCGAAGAGAGGAAGAGAAGAAACAAAAAGAGGGTTGTTCTGTTGGTGTTTAGATGGTTTGGTAATTGTTGGTTATGGGTCTTGGGGTTTTTTGAAGAGGGGGGGGTTTTTGAAAAAAAAAAGGGAAGGGAGAAGGGGAAGGAGGGATTGAAAATTGAAAGGGGGAAGAGTTGGAAGTGGGGAAGGTTTGGAGGGGGGGAGGGGGAGGGAGGGGGGGGGAGGGGGGAGGGGGATGGGGGGAGGGGAGGAAGGAAGGGAGAGGGGGGGAGGGGGGGGGAGAGGGTTTGTGGTGGGAAGGGGGGGGGAGAGTTGACGGGAGGGGAGGGGGGGGGAGGGAATGAGGGGGGGTGGGGGGGGGGGGAGGAGGAGGGAGGAGGAGGGGAGGAGAAAGGGAGGGAGGAGGGGGGAAAGGAGGGGGTGAAGAAAGGGAGAAAAAAAGAGAGGAGAGGGGAGATGAAGTGGGGTAGGGAAGAAAAAAAGGAGAAAAGGGGGGAAGGAAGGGGGAGGGGAAGGAGTGTAAGTTTGTAAAATGGGAGGGTGGGAAAGGTGGGAGAAAAAAAAAAAAAGAGGGAGCGTTGAGATTGGTGGGGGCAGAAAGATGAAGGGAAAAGGATGAATGGGATGGAAGGAAGGGGAATAAAATGAAAAAAAAAATTGTGGGTATGGGATAGGGGATTAAAAAAAAAAGGATGCGTAGTCTGTTGGTGGGGGTGTTGGATTTTGTGGAGAAGTTTGGGGGGTGGGGAAAGAAGGAATGTGGTTGGGGGGGGGGGGGGGGGGGAGGGGGGGGGGGGTTAAAGGGGGGGTTGGGGTGTGGGTGGAAGAGTGTTTGTGTGTGTGTTTTGTGTATTGTGTGTCTGTGTGTGTGTGTCTTGTGTGTGTGTATGCATGTATGTAGAGTAAATGAGTGTGTGTGTGTGTGTGGGCGTGCGCCGTGTGTGTGTGTGTGTATGAGAGTGAGAAGGAGTATGTGTGTTTGTGGTTTTATGTGAGTGTGTGTGTGTGTGTGTGTGCGCGCGCGCGCGAGAGAGAGAGAGAGAGAGAGAGAGAGAGAGAGAGGAGAGGAGAGGAGGAGAGGAGAGAGAGAGAGAGAGAGTATGTGTCCGTGTGTCAGTGCGTGTGTGTCAGCGCGTGTGAGCGTGTTTGTGTGTGTGTGTGTGTGAACAAATATATTTATTAACATGTAGAATGTTACTAAACTTAGTGTACCAGAATGCGAACTCAGTACCTGCCAGCATTAAGTCCGATGACTTAGTCGTCGTTGTACTGGCAACGCGCTAGTGTTATTGCAGACATATTATTATCCTGTTCAATTATTTAGACCCAAAGTTTATTTCCTATTCGATATTTGTTTTCTTTGCATTTACATGAAAACAAACCCAAACCCCGACAGGTTTTATATACAAATCATCATATAAAATGCACGAAGTTGACTTAATTCCACTTTTTAAAAATCTCTGTGTGTTCGGAATGCACGTTATTTCTCCTATAAATAACTAAGGTCATTTGCATATCAAAATATTGGGATCTGAGGCTACGTGAAGGCCATTATAGCTTGTTTCACTAAATCAAGGTTATTATTGTTTTGCAATGTGTAACAGCATTGTCTAATCTTTCCGTTAAACATAGATGTAAACAAACAGAACATGTAACCCTTTCTTGTAGGTGCATTATATTTAATCAATTTAGCTAATGTATTATGTATTTTTATTTTATTATATCTTATTCGGTGGCCACTAGAGAACTAACTTACGTCATCAGCGATACGTATTTCCAACAACAGTATCGTTCGAAAAACGTCCATAAAATGATAAATATTAAAAATGGGAAATAAATAGAATACTCGTAACTCGGCTATACCGTTTATCTAGCACGAGTGAATTCGTGTTGGCCTTTGGCGAGGTAAGAACAGCATTAAATCACTCGGGCACAATAAAACGGTATTGCTGAGTAGCTAGTTGAGTATTCTCTAACTAAATAATATCTCAACTGACAATAATAATAATAATAATAATAATAATAATAATAATAATAATGAATGAATGAATGTTTAACGACACCCCAGCACGAAAAAATACATCGGCTATTGGGTGTCAAACTATGGTAATGCAAACAAATAAAGTGATGATCAACATAAATATAAAAATTCAAGATTTAAAGAAAAACACAGTGTAAAGAACTGTGCAAAAATATAAATATCACAGATAGATACTGACTTTTATTCAAAATTTTAATTGTATCCCGAAGAAAACAAGGTGATTTGTGCTGTATTGGCCATCATTCTCAAAGAGAATGTTACACCCCTGCACCACGGTGAGGTTACAGCACGCGCAGGGGATAACAATAATAATAATAATAATAATAATAATAATAATAAAAACTGTAATAGTCAACAATGTTTTACACTGCATAATATCTACGTCTTTAAAATTTAATATAGGGATGAAGCTGTTGGCGCATATGCACGTCAAGGGTGGGACGTAGCCCAGTGTAAAGAGATCGCTTGATGCGAGGTCGGTATAGGGTCGATACCCGCCGGTGAGCCCATTCCAGCCAGTGTACAACGGCTGGTATAACAAAGGCTGTGGTATGTGCTATCCTGTCTGTAGGATGGTGCATATAAAAGATCTCTTGCTACTAATGGAGAAATGAAGCGGGTTTCCTCTCTAAGACTATGTCAAAATTACCAAACGTTTGGTATACAATAGCTGATGATTATTTAATCAATGTGCTCTAGAGGTGTCGTTAAATTACTTTTTTTCTTCTTTCTTTTTTTAAGAGTTTATTCCATGAAAACTGAATGCCACATTTATATTTGCTTTATAATCACGTGGCTTAAGTGTAATTGGTAACAGTTTTATTCTGCCATCTCTAGCCATGCAAGACAGGCGTATTCCATGACGTCAGCCCATGTGGACTAAATCGGTCTTGCATGGCCACGTGACTTCTGTTGTTTGAGCTGATATTAACATTGGGTGACGTCACGTAAACGGCAAAATAACGCAAGAAATGCTTTCTTATATTTCATAAAAACAAGGAAACCTGCTGTCATAACAGGGCCGCCGGAACGATTGGGACATTGGGACGGCGGCCTACCGATGTTGTGGGCTACGAAGTGGCCAGAATTTGCTAGGGGTGTCCGGGGGCATGCTCCCCCTGGAAACTTTTGAAATCGATTTTAATGGTTTCTGGGCCCCGTTCCACGAACGAATTGTAGCTAAGGTTAATTGTAGTGACTTACGGTGAATTTTACAACTGGCACCGTAAACTTTACAGCCGTTCCACAAAGCAACCTTACGGTAGTCGTAAGTGCCCCTTTAATGATTAAAATATTCTTTACGAAGAAGTACGAATTAGTTAAATAATGAATTGGTTGCCGACTTTTCGGAACATCTTAGATGTATTCACTGGTATCGGATATCCATGAAGTAACTTTGTCAGTTTATTTGCTAAGCGATAATTGCCGAATGCATAAGACATGACAGTTATCTCCCGTATTTTCGTGTGAAAGTCGTATGGCCTACAATGTTTTTTTCATCGAATGCCGAGTTTTATAAAAGGTAAATGTAATTTTAGTTTAATTCCGTAGAAAAACGATTCATTTTACAATGAGCATAACCATATTGAGTTTTTAGATTTGCGGGTGCTACTGTCTATTTGATGCCCGCAGATGTTTCGTTTTTAACCTCAGGCTAACGCCTTCGGTCAAAAATTACATTTGCCGGATCAAATAGACAATAACACACGCAAATCTAAAAACTCAATATGGTAGTAGTGGGGATGGCACTTGAGCCTCAAGTTATGCAAATGAGCTAGGTCACGTGACCTGGGCGTGGGGTGTGACGTCACTGGGACGTTAACCTTGACCTACTTCGAGTACATAGTCCTCGGGGTTAATGACTTAGCCAGCTGTGGGATGGGCGTGGGAACCTGACCTCTGTGTCAGGAAACACCGGATGTCGACCAGATTTATGGGTGTGTTAACCGTGGGTTTTATGAGTGTGTTAACCGTCGGGGGTCTATACAGGAAACAGATGGGGCGGAAGTCGTTAATCAGATGGCAAGATGGGTTTAATCGTTTTGACGTGTGTGTCAGCCAGATGTGAGTCAACGGGGAGTGGAAAATTCCAAGGCGTTTGAAACGTGCCCATATATGGTCATGGCGTGGGAACACCACGAGTCATTCCAGAACGTGTTCAGAAACGTCTTGACCTCGAGATAGCTTGGGGACGCTATGAATGGTGTGGGGTGTGACGTCATGCCCGAGACATGGCTGAACCCCACATTATGATCGGCCTCATTGGTGTAGTGGTTATGACTGGTAGGTACTGGGTTCGTATCCGGGTATCAACTGGCATTCAGACGTTTCACTATTCACTACCTCCCGCTGTCATGGACAGGTAGCCCCACAGTTTAAGTGTGCACGTGCGTGTGTCCAGGATAGCGTGCTTAAACCTTAATTGAAATATAAGCACGGAAATAAGTTGAAATAAATGACAAGCTCGTAGCTTTACACAAATCATATAAAAAGTTTTAAAAGTTTAACGACACCACTAGAGCACATTGTTTTATTAATCATCGGCTATTGGATGTCAAACATATGTAGTAATTTTGTAGCAAGGGATCCTACACCATCCTGCAGACAGAATAGCACATACTACACTATCCCCACTGTCTTAGATAGCCACAGATAGCTGGCGTGTGTTGTGTGCGGGCGTGCTTAAACCTTAACGGGATAGAGGCACCCAATATATTATTTTTACGGTGTTTTAATACATTAGAGTATTTCGTATTGCCAGACATTCGTAGAGGATGGCCCCCGAGACTTCATAACAAGATTAGCCAATGAGAAGGTTGCTAGTTTGTTGTTGTTTTGAAATACGACCTTCTTTCATATCTCGCAATGATCGCACGATGGTAATTTCAAACATAAACTGACAAAGCATTAATATTACATATGTATCATTATAAAATAAATACTGAATGTATACTCAATCGATATATACCATTTAAAGAATAACAAACACGGGTGTGTTGTTAGTGGCATTTAACGTAAGAGCAGATACTCTCTCTCACCCCTACACTATCCCCACTGGCCTAGATAGCCACATATAACTGGCGTGTGTGTGTGTGTGTGTGTGTGCGCGCGCGTGTTTAAACCTTAATGGGATAGAGGTACGAAAAAATAAATATAACCACATAGTTTGAAATTTTAGTTCAACATTAATCACTTCTCACAGATGTATCTCTTAAAATACAGAAACAATATTATATCGTCTGCTAAAGATACGTAATGAGAAACACATGCGGGTCGCTTCCAAGTATTACTTTCTTACTACGCTGTGGCTGACTGGCGGAAATATGATACCCCTGAAACTACAAGGAAATGTTTTATTTAACGACGCACTGAAGCTTACAAAGTCGAGTTTAAACGAAAACATATGTTATTATATAAATCAATACCTTAATTTCCGATATATTTCAAAGACAGAAAGAAATACAGTGGGGAAAGTACATACACTTATTCGGTGGCCATCTTGGGAAGAAAGGAATGTGCGTAACACCCCAGCCCATTACAAACATTAATAAAGGAATGTATACATGCCTTAATCGTTAAGGAAAGAAAGGAATGTGCGTGCGTGCGTGTGTGTGTGAAACACCCCAGCCCATTGCTTTGAAGAAAGAACGCATGACTGCAACTCAACGCTCCAACCTAACCTATGATCTTTTAACGGCATTTTAAACACGAGTATTTCCCTAGAGTACAAGCCTTTATAGACAACCAGTGCATTATGTCTGGCATATTAAAGGCCGTGGTATGTGCTGCCCTGTGCACACATCCCTTGCTGATATATCAACTGACATCCAATCACAAATCTAGTCATGGAGTAAAACACACAAAAAACAAACGCAATGGGTTTGTTTTTTTCATTTTATTTCTAAATGACAAATCACAAACTACACATATATAAAATGGACACACATTGGGTTACACCGAGATGCCTTAAGGGTGACAACTACACATATATAAAATGGACACACATTGGGTTACATCGAGAGGCCTTAAGGGTGACAACTACACATATATAAAATGGACACACATTGGGTTACATCGAGAGGCCTTAAGGGTGACAACTACACATATATAAAATGGACACACATTGCCTAAGGGGCGACATGTGAATAATATTAGTGTTCATTTCTCTTCATCTTCGTCCTCATCATCAGTATTATCACCATCGGTATCGTCGTCGTCTAGTTCGTCCAAATATTCGCTGATCCAGGAACGATAGTGATTTAATTTAGAACGAATCTGAGGTCTCAGATCTCTTTTCGGATTCACAGACTGTGAAATGTTTCTCGTGTTGGAGCCTTTGTCAAAGTAATGCATATAGGCCAGGAAGCGAGAATACGTGTCTTTAAATAACTTCTATTGTAAAGTCTTCATGTTTCTTTCGATGGCATCTTGGGACATGTTTTGTTCTTTGTAGCGTTTCCTCTTGCTTTCGATATAGTCACGATTGATATCAAATTCACGCTCGATCATCAGACGTACGCCTTCGTTTTCCAGATCGGACGACGGCTCCTCTTCTTCGTTTCCCTCCTCGCACGTTTTAAATCGCAGATGTCGCTGCAAGTCACTCCCGTCTTTAAAGACCAGACCACACGTATCGCAAGACTACATCCTCTTGACTTTTTTCAGATAAGGCTCTACCTCATCTTCTTCTTCTTCGTCGTCACTTTCGTAGACGGGTATGCCAGGTAGTTTTCTCTTGCATGCGTTTCTTTGCATGATTTGCACGTAGAGCTCTTTCTCCGACGGTGGTTGAAACTCCTCTGAGACATTTATACCATCCGACCACAAATTGTCGGGAACAAACGTACATCAGTGTTATTCTGTTCATTACAACGGAATTCACACCTTCCGACACCGACAGCAAATTAGGAACAAACGTGCGTCCGACGTCTGAAAACACCTCTTTACAACGACATTACATAATCACAGATACCGTAGCATATTGGCAGTACACACACAACCACTTAAAGATTCCTAGATCTCATAGTGAGCCGACTGTGTCACATGCTGTCCGAGCTACCAATGTCTGCGAAATCTGTAGACATGTATTGCTTTTGCAAATAAGCCTTTAGTTAACCAATTAAAAGATTAACTTCGAACAATAAAATCTTCTATTTTGTAAACGAAACAGGTACCAATCGTAGATGTCTGTAACCAAGTAATGACTAGATTGACGATGAATGCACCTTGTTTAATATATTTAATTATGGTTTTTTTTTTTAAACATATTTAATGTATGTACGTGTATTTGTTGTTTTTAATAATAATTGCAATACATTAATTATTTAGATGCTATCCAGGCATCAGTTAATATTAATGAGTATTAGTAAAAAATATTGTTCCTACATTTATTTTTTTAACATATATAAATGCATCGTGTTGAGGTGTATCTTTGTGCCAAATATGAACAATGTACACCTCGGCATTAACATTCGGGGTTTGTTTTAGTCACCGGGCGACGTCCGGGCTCCGGGCTGCAAACAGGCTGACCGCATTTGGCCCGACGGATCATCGTCGGTGTATTACGGTTCAAACTGATAGGAAAGTCAGGGTCCGAAATGTCCAAACTAACGTCCGATAAGAATGAGCTATTTTCCGAAGAATCATTACATGCTGTCGCCATGCTAACCTACTAATGAATGAGTGGAATTCGGGTCAAATAGACTGGGTCAGTGTTTTTTCCCCGAGCCAAACTAAATCTGACAGCTCCCCTAGGGCCGGCCTAAGGAAAATAGTGAAAACAGATTTAAAGGGGACTCAGGGAGTGGACATCCTGGGTTCAGTTAAAAGGGCAAACACCCACATCGTGATATCTCTGTGGGGAAGAGACAATCACAGTCAACAGTGTGGCCTACAAACTTTTAGGCTACATTGGTAAACCGGTTAAATGTGCTAAATGCCAGCCGTGGGGTCATACAGTGAAACGTTGTAAGAGCACCAGGAAGCATCCAACTTGCTTCAGGTGCGGTGCCTGTCACCCTAAAAGAACCACCGACAGTCCTGCTGCTTGTCAACGCACCACCTCTGGCCTTATAAAACCAACAAAAAAATTTGCTGCTGCCGTCTGTGGTACCCCCAGTTCTAAGCCCACCATTTCAGCTATAGACATGGTGAGAATTATTTCTGGACTTTATTTAAATAGGGCCCTAATACAAGTCCCCCACAAGAAATGTCTTTTAGAGGACATTCAAACAGCCACTGAAACAGCCTGAGGTGTACTTAGTGATTTCTGTTAGAGGACATTCAAACAGCCACTGAAACAGTCTGCGGTGTACTTAGTGATGTCTGTTAGAGGACATTCAAACAGCCACTGAAACAGCCTGCGGTGTACTTATTGATTTCTGTTAGAGGACATTCAAACAGCCACTGAAACAGCCTGCGCTGTACTTAGTGATTTCTGTTAGAGGACACTGAAACAGCCACTGAAACAGCCTGCGGGGTACTTAGTGATTTCTGTTAGAGGACATCAAAACAGCCACTGAAACAGCCTTCGGTGTACTTAGTGATTTCTGTTAGAGGACGTTCAAACAGCCACTGAAGCAGCCTGCGGTGTACTTAGTGATGTCTGTTAGAGGACATTGAAACAGCCACTGAAACAGCCTGCGGTGTACTTAGTGATGTCTGTTAGAGGAAATCGAAACAGCCACTGAAACAGCCTGTGGTGTACTTAGTGATTTATGTTAGAGGACATCGAAACAGCCACTGAAACAGCCTGTGGTGTGCTTAGTGATTTCTGTTAGAGGACATTGAAACAGCCACTAACAGCCTGCGGTGTATTTAATGAACACTTTGCAATCAAAATGAACAGCAAGCTCTTGACCAGAAAAAAACATATCTCCTGGTACAAGAATAAGGACTTAGTTGAACGTGACCCTTTTCATTATAACAATATAGTGTCGACTAGACTTACTATTTATAAAGTCTGTTCTATCTAGTATTGCTTCTATACCCATAATATGACCGGCCTCGGTGGCGTCGTGGTTAGGCCATCGGTCAACAGGCTGGTAGGTACTGGGTTCGGATCCCAGTCGTTGCATGGGATTTTAAAGATCTTAGTAAAGCTGAAGAAATGTTTAATTTTAATAAAGCAGATTGGCCTAAATTTAGAGCAATGTGTGCCGACTTAGATCACCAACAGATGAGAGATGAAAATTTTGATACATTTAATGATAATCTAATAAACAGTATTATTAAAATAGCTAAAATTACAATACCAAAATATTTAAATAAGTTTAATAGAAAATCTGTCCCTTGGTGATCAGATGAAATTTAAATAAATTTAGAAAAGAATTAAGGAAAAATAAAAATGATATTAATATTAGGAACTATACAAAAAGTAAATATGAATTCATTCATAATATTAATAAAGCTAAAAAAAAAGAAGCCTCATGGGAGCAGTTCTATGCTTCCATCAATTCTGATTCGAGTGTCTAAGAGGTCTGGTCAAAGAAAAAAACGTATTCAGGGGAAACCACCAAGCACTAATGCTATCCTAAAACATAGCAAAATGTACAGAACTAACCAAAGTAAAGCTAATATATTAGGAGCAACCTTTCAAAAAAAATCAGCTACTTCAAATTATTCAGATGAATTTCAAATCAGGAAAATTAAAATAGAAAGAAGTAGCCCTATTCCCCTGAATACAACATTTGGTAATGATGACGATAATTATAATGTACCCTTTAACCTACAGGAAATGCTCGCAGCTTTCGAACATCGAAAAACTCTGCTCTTGGCCCAGATACATTTAGTTATTTATTTATTTTTAAACATGCCGTCCGAAACCTTAGAACTTTTCCTGGAACTGTTTAATTTGGTTTACAGTGAAGGATGTATCCCCCAAGCATGGAAACATGTTTGCTTTACCAAAACGAGGGAAAGACCTCACTAACCCAACCAATTACCGTCCGATATCATTAACATCCAGCGTATGCAAGACCATGGAATGTATGGTAAACAACCGCCTTTCCCACTTCCTGGAAACTAAGAAACTTTTCACAGTTTTTCAAAACGGGTTTAGAAAGAACCACTCAACCACCGATCACCTTGTACGTCTACAAACCGAAGTCAGTGATGCCTTCAGGAAGGGACACAAGGTGGCCGGAGTGTTTGTGGATATTGAAAAGGCTTATGACATGGTCTGGCCCCATCGATTGTTAATAACAATTTATAAAATGGGCGTTAGAGGAGCAATGTTTTCGTTCATTGTTCAATTTTTGGAAAATAGAAGTTTTGTGGTTAACGTTAATGGTTATCTTTCGCCGAAACTTAGATTGGAAAATGGTATCCCCCAAGGCTCGGTGATTGCCCCTACACTGTTTGGTATTTTTATTAATGATTTAGCTGAGGCTCTCACCGATACTAATAAAAGTATAGATACAAAATTAAGTATCGGGCTGTTTGCTGACGATACTGCCTTTTGGAGAGTTGGAAAGTCTTATGACCACATTAAAAAAATCTCCAAAAGGATTTAGGTCATCTTGCGCGATGGTCAAAAGACTGGGGGGTAACCATCTCCCAATCTAAAACTAACTCAATTATATTTCATAAATCTCGTAAATTTAAGTCCATAGGGGACATAGATTTAACTTATAATAACTCTGATATTAAGCAGGTACAATCCGTCAAATTCCTAGGTGTTACCTTTGATCACAGCCTCAGTTTTGTGAGCATATTACTGAGATAGTTGCCAGTTATACAAGATATATAAATTTAATTAACGTTCTGTCAGCTATCCCATGGGGCTCCGACAGAAAGACTCTTTTGGTGATCTTTGGGGCATTCATTGTATCTCGTTTACAATATGGAGCACAGGCGTTTTGCTGTGCCTCTGATGCCAAGCTTAAACAGCTTGAGAGTGTATATAATAGAGCCATTTCTATTATTCCTGAGTCCTCTATTTGTACACCCTATGATAGCGTCTTGGCAGAAATAGGAGTATTACCTATTACTCTTAGAAGAATTGGTCAAGGAATAAAATATTTTAATAAAATTAGAAACTTAGTCCCTAATTCCCCTATACATGTTCTTAGACCAGTTAAGGTTGAGACTGTTAGGGAAAAAATATATATCTGTAGTTGCGTATATTAATAAATTTGCAAATGACTTCGAGACTACTGGTCTGCCGATTAGCAAGGCTAGTGTTCGCTGTGAATACCCTTGGCAGATCACTACTCCCGATGTCAGATTTGATATCCGAGAGGAATTATGGAAAATTCAATTGCCTGTTTAAAAAAAAAAAAATCTATTTAAAGTTATTATGGGGGACTTATATCCAGATTACACTCATGTTTATACAGACGGATCTAAGGACCCCCTTACAGGTAAAACAGGTATCCCCTTTGTAATAAATACAGGATCTAAAACTACAGTCACTAGGGCTAGACTGTCTGATAAAATATCAGTTTATACAACTGAATTAATGGTCATCCTTCATTCTCTAATTTGGATTTTAAATTATTGCAAAACTAAAGATATCCCTAACAGATATGTGATTCTTTCTGACATCCTCAGTGCATTGCAGGCTATAGGTGGCTCGCATAGTATACGTCTGGAACTTGTTAAAAATATACAGAAATATTATAATAAAATTATTATTAGGGGCGTGAAAGTCATCCTGGAATCGATTCCCGCCCACGTTGGCATAGTGGGCAATGAAACTGCCGATATGGCTGCAAAACGCAGTATGTCGGATCCTAAAATAGGGCTGACAGTTGCCCACAGCCATAATAAGATATGCTCTATGGTTGTGCCATGCCTTGATGGTTTGTGGCAACCCGACTGGGACCACAAGACCAGGGCATGGCACGCCAACATAAACCCAAGGTCACCATGCCTGGGTCAACTTCGTTTAACCACAAGTCTACTAAAATTATTGCAAGATTACGTATCAGAGTTACTTTGGGTTTAAATAGTATTAAATTTAAAATTAACAAAAAACCTTCTTCCAATTGCAATAGGTGTAACGTCCATGAAGACGTAAAACATTATCTTTTTGATTCTACCGCTTATGCAAAACAACGGAAAAAAGTAATTGATTATTTTTGTAAAACACCTTACAGTGACTTCAAACTGAGAATAGTCCCTCTAATTTGCTAGAACCCACATTGGCTTGTCCACACAAACAATACCTGGTTCCGTTTTTGTGTGAAATAAGGGAAACAACTCATTCCATCCTTTCTCGAACCTAGTTTTACTGAAGTGGAGAACGACTGCTAACACCGACTTCGTGGTGTCGTGGATAAGCCATCGGAAATAAGGCTGGTAGGTACAGGGTTCGCAGCCCGGTACCGGCTCCCACCCAGAGCGAGATTTAACGACCAATAAACCCTCTTCTCTCTCACTAACCACTAAGACAGACATCCCAGATCGTCTTTAAACCTGAATTAAATATAAGCATGAACATAAGTTAAAATGAAATGACTTTGCTAATGTTAATGTTTGTGTTGTTTAACGACACCACAAGAGCACATTTATTTTTTTTCCTTTGGCTATTGGATTTCAAACAGTAATTTTGAAGAAAAAAAAGTCATAGAGAGGTAAATCGCTACATTGTTTCCATTAGTAGCACAGGACCTTTAATATGCACAACCCCACAGACAGGATAGCACATACCACGGCCAACAGATGCTATATACTTCGTTATCTTTGCTTAAATCGTTCACAATTGTTTTATAGGTTCAACACCCTCTAACTTCTGAATTCAGGTTAACACACTCAGTATATATACAGGGGCGGGACGTAGCTCAGTGGTAAAGCGTCCGCTTGATGCGCGGTCGGTTTAGGATCGATCCCCGTCGGTGGGCCCATTGGGCTATTTCTCGTTCCAGCCAGTGCACCAAGACTGGTATATCAAAGGCCGTGGTATGTACTATTGAGGCTGGCTATTGACCAAATTAAAATAAAATGCCCAAATCTGCATAACATTCATTCGTATTAGCATTACTGCCAAACAGTTTGCAGCTATATGGGGTTGCAAACGAATCAGTACGGATTTTTGTTTTTACGTGGATTACAACTTTGAGGGTGGAATAATGGAAACATATGGTAAAAAGGTCTCAGTTTAGCATATTATTGCCCGAATATGAGGTTATGCTCCAGCACTGGGAGGACATTGCCCTAATATGAGGTTATGCTCCAGCACTAGGAGGACATTGCCCGAATATGAGGTTATGCTCCAGCACTAGGAGGACATTGCCCGAATATGAGGTTATGCTCCAGCACTAGGAGGATATTGTCCGAATATGAGGTTATGCTCCAGCACTAGGACATTGCCCTAATATGAGGTTATGCTCCAGCACTAGGAAGACATTGCCCAAATATGAGATTATGCTCCAGCACTAGGAGGACATTGCCCTAATATGAGGTTATGCTCCAGCACTAGGAGGACATTGCCCTAATATGAGGTTATGCTCCAGCACTAGGAGGACATTGCCCGAATATGAGGTTATGCTCCAGCACTAGGAGGACATTGCCCTAATATGAGGTTATGCTCCAGCACTAGGAGGACATTGCCCGAATATGAGGTTATGCTCCAGCACTAGGAGGACATTGCCCGAATATGAGGTTATGCTCCAGGACTAGGAGGACATTGCCCGAATATGAGGTTATGCTCCAGCACTAGGAGGACATTGCCCGAATATGAGGTTATGCTCCAGCACTAGGACATTGCCGGAATATGAGGTTATGCTCCAGCACTAGGAGGAAATTGCCCGAATATGAGGTTATGCTCCAGCACTAGGAGGACATATCCCTAATATGAGGTTATGCTCCAGCACTAGGAGGACATTGCCCTAATATGAGGTTATGCTCCAGCACTAGGAGGAAATTGCCCGAATATGAGGTTATGCTCCAGCACTAGGAGGAAATTGCCCAAACCATCCTGTCTCGTAGGGTTATGTAGAACAGGACAGAATTTTATTACACTCGGACAGGGTCGTACTTAGTAGCAATTTAGAGGGATGTCTTTGCTAAAAGAATAAAAAACAAAAACACTAATAGAAAATCATCTCCAGGTTAGCAAAAAGGATATTTTTGAAAAAGAAGACAAAAACCTACACGTAAGCCCAGTGGACACCCTCGAAAAAGAAAACACCTACCAAAAAACAACAAATAAAAACAAACGAAACCAACCCCCAAAACAAAAAATCCTATATTTTTGTTCGTATTTTTATGGGGGTTTAACTGTTTCAACCCCAACCCCTCGCTAAGTACGATCATGTCAGCGGAATATGAGGAACATTAAAAAAAAGACCTCCAACCCCACAACCACCCCCCCACCCCCCCCCCCCCCCCACCCCCACACACACGTAAAAAACCCCAACAACAACAACCAAAAAAACACAAAAAAACAAACAAGAAACAACAAAAACAAGAGATCAACATACGTTTAATATAAACATTGATACTATACAAACAATGATATACACAACATAAAAGAGTACGTTCACGCCACAACACAGTTAGAACTTGAATAGCATCTCCACATGGAGACAAGAACTGACTTCTATTTTAATGGATCACAATGAAGATTGCCTATGTACCTTATATATTTACGGCACAGAACTTTAATAGCATCTCCACATAGAAACAAGAACTGACTTCTATTTCAGTGGATCACAATGAAGATTGTCTGTGTACCTTATATCTTTACCACACAGAACTTTAATAGCATCTCCACATAGAAACAAGAACTGACTTCCATTTTAATGGATCACAATGAAGATTGCCTATGTACCTTATATATTTACGACACAGAACTTTAATAGCATCTCTACATAGAAACAAGAACTGACTTCTATTTGAGTGGATCACGATGAAGACTGTCTGTGTACCGTATATATTTACGGCACAGAACTTGAGTAGCATCTCCACATAGAAACAAGAACTGACTTCTATTTTAATGTATCACGATGAATATTGTCTATGTACCTTATATATTTACATTTAGAATTTGAATAGTATCTCCACATGGAAACAAGACTGACTTCTACTTTAATGGATCACAATGAAGATTGTCTGTGTACCTCATATATTTATGACATTTAAAACTTGAATAGCATCTCCACATGGAAACAAGAACTGACTTCTATTTTAATGTATCACGGTGAATATTGTCTATGTACCTTATATACTTATTCCAAGGATTTGTGAACACAAAAACTCTAGTGGTAGCACATGACAATTTTGATATTTTCTCTACTTTATTGGAAAAGTTAAAGTTCGGCTATTGGATGTCAAACATTTTTGGTAATTTTGACATATAGTAGCAAGGGATCTTTTTTATATGCACCATCCCACAGACACGATAGCACATACCACGGCCTTTGATATACCAGTCGTGGTGCATTGGCTGGGACAATCTAGTTAATTATGCAATGATTATATGTAAGACTGATTTGTAGTTATTTCTCACAATTATGTATAACAAAGGTAGTCAGACCACATAAACTTGATATTTGCAATCTTGAGAATAGGTACCCAATAAAGTAAATTTTTTACACTAACAGGCATTGACATACACAATGAGCCTGATAACCCATACAGGGCTCCAAATTGGAAGTAAAAAGGGGCCTACTGTTGTTGTTTTTTGTTTTTAGATAGTAGGTCAAAAGCAATATGTATGGTTAACAAATTGCATGACCTGAGAGAAACAACATAGGACGGAGTGAGTTGAGGGTTTGGATTGATGTGTGAAACATTAGGACATCTGAGATGTATTTTTGAGCATTATGGAATAAAACTATAACAAAATCACAAGCCAGGTAGTGGTTGATATGTAGAGCATACACCTCGAGTGTCTTGTGATATCATATTTTATGAGCACGAGTTGATACAAGTATGAAATCCGAGGCTTGCCGAGCATTTTATACTTTTATCAACGAGTGCTGATAAATTATGATATCACAAGACACGAAGGGTTATTCTTTTCATCATCCATTATAGTTCCAGCGATATCTCCTACAAAAGCCTTTAATGGACGATAAATGTATGACAGATTAGTGCTGCCCTGTAGCGCTAAAGCAACCATAAGCGAGTGAAAATCTGGTACAAAAATTATTAATATATAAATAGTGGTATTTTAAAATAAGTATCAAGGTAATATAGCTAGAAATAAGTGAATTAGCTTCCTGAAGCACTAACGAACAGATACAAATTAAGATTCACACCAAGTCTCCGTCTTTGTGAACTATGTGTGTGAGTGACTGATTGATGCACCACCCTGTCTGCTGCAGGTTTCTGTTTTGTCGTTACATGCTTGGTCAGAATTGGTATTATCTCTTATATCATCCATGTCTCCTTAAGTAGATACCGCTGAAATGGCATTCGGACTGGCTGCCATGTCTAAATTCGAGTTGCCACCCAGGTCCAAATTTGAGTTGCCTTGCGTGGTTAAATTAGAATTGGAGTTGTCTCCCATGCCCAAATTCGAGTTGCCGCCCGTGGCCAAATTCGAGTTGCCTTGTGTGGTTAAATTGGAATTGGAGTTGTCTCCCATGCCCAAATTCGAGTTGCCGTCCATGGCCAAATTGGAGTTGCCCTCCGTGGCTGCATTGAAATTGCCTACCTCTTCATATGGCGGTGGAGATTGCGTATACCTTATCCACTCCGGGTGTTTGACCACTTCGCTGTAGGGTGGTGGTTGGGGAAACATAAGTGGGTTGTCGTGTCCTGTAATACCGGAACTCCGGGTCACCATGAATATGTCCTGTAGTTGCTCCTCTCCGCCGCGTGGCGGGAAGTTGCTCATTCTGGCGCGAGGCGGCGACGCACGAGACGTTCTCGAAGTTCGTCTGTTGTACGAGATGACGCAAGCGACCAGCACAAACAGAACGACACAGCCAGCGCCAGAGCCGATGATGATTCCAATATCGCTGCCTTTAGATTCGTAATCGCCATCTGAAAATATAGACACACAGTGGAACTACTCTAAACTGGACACCCTAGGATCCAAGTAAAAAGTCCGGTATTAAGAGGAATCCGGTTTAGATAGGTTCTCTTATGTGCAGATGTTTAAAAAAGGACCATAAAAAACGACCGGTTTTGAGGGAATTCTGGTTTACAGAGGGTCCGGTTTTGAGATGTTTCACTGCATTTGTGACATATTTTCTTGATGTGTGTGTGTGTGTGTGTGTGTGTGTGTGTGTGTGTGTGTGTGTGTGTGTGTGTTTGTGCCTTAACGGACCCCCATTTGGAAAGGAAAGAAAATTAATTATTTAACGACACCTCAGCACATTGCAACCTGCGTACGGCTAATTGGAGTCTAATGTGTCGTTATTTCGACATTTTGTCCATAGTTTGAACGACAGCAAAAACGAGATACCAACCTTTGATTGACTATTCGCAAGGCATTGCTGGAAACGAGAGAAAACCCCGAGTCCAATGACCTACCAACCCATCGCACCTCGGGTGACTGCTCTACCTGAGATAGTACATGAGCCAGGACCCAAAATTTGGCCAATTGGTACCACCTGGGGGGACGAATGTTCATAGTGATTTTTGTCAAGGACTACATCCCTATGAATGGAAAATTTATGATAGCATTGCAGGACTCACAGCTTTTTGTGCGTATCCACCCGTTTTGTGATCCTACCCCCATTTCCACGACAGTTATATATTTTTTTATAGAATTGCTTAACGGTTACTAGTTTAAAAGCATTGTAAATATTTGTCAGGACATTTAGGAATGCAACACTTGGAGGATGTGGAGGTAATGGATTGGTGAATTCAGATATGTTGAAATCCTTTGAGGATTAGGTCTCATATAACACTTTTTCTGTAACGTTACAAAATATAATTCACAGTTTTATTTTTCAGCAGAAATTTAGCATAACATTTTGGCTCAGCACCTCAAATATTCTTGTTGAAGGATCTTATTGCAGCAGAAGCTTAATATTAATATTATTATTTACATTTTATATATAAAGTTTTTGTGAAAGTGTTTTTGTGTAACAACCCTTTTGATAACCCTACCCCCTTTCCTCAAAAGCAGTATTTCAAAGGAATTGTTGACAGGATAACTAAATAAAAACATCATACAATATTTATCAAGATATACATGGCAAACCTAAAGGTAGGCAAAGTTGATAGGATATAAATTTCAGAAATAGAAGCAATGGTGACATCATTTAAGGTTAGGGTCTGACATAGCACTTTTTGTTTGATTATTAGGTAATGCAATTTTCGCCATTTTACAACAGTAATTCCAGTTTAAGCTTAGGGTTACACTTTTTTCAGGGCTTCAATGTACCTGAATGTTTGTTGGACTCCCACAAATTATTTAGATTTATAAAGCAGTTGTTAAGCTCTTTGAGGATGAAGTTGTTAATATGAGCATGGCTTTTTAAAAATACTTGCTAATACAAATGCTATTATTTTCTAATATAAACCCATTAAAGGGACATACCTTAGTTTTTAAACACTAAGGTATATTTTTGACTGTTATAGCCGCTTTTGATACCTGAAATTATACTTTACTTAGATTTTATGGTTTAGATTATCAATTTCCGTACATTCGAAGTGTCTTTGGTCATCCTGGTGGTTTTAATATCACAAAATGATTTCTCATATTTTTAAAAACGCACGTGCGTCTGAGAAGTAACAGTCATGGAGTCGAGTTTTAGTCCGTTCTCAGAGGGTATTTCACCATTTTAAAGTCACAGACTCACGTTTCACTCAATTGTAACTTTATCCAAATGTGTTTCAGGTTTGTAGATTAATTAACTTAGTGTTAATTTTCACGGGATGAAACTAGGGTATGTCCCTTTAAAGGTTCCTGTCAACTTAAAATGTACTTTGGTCACATATTTATTGTTACGTGCAGGTAATAATAAATAGTATTGTTTAAATCATATTGCTGTACAAGAGTAAGTTGAAAATGCATACATTGACTTGATAGATTAAAAATACCATGATAAAGATGGATGCATATTTTGCAGATATCAAATTTCTGTATTACATTTCCATCACTGTCTTCAACCTGGTTGTCAAAATCTTCAATTATGAACATTATAGATGTTGAAAACTATAGTAGTCTTCTTCTGTTTCTACCGGCCTCGGTGGCGTCGTGGTTAGGCCATCGGTCAAGAGGCTGGTAGGTACTGGGTTCGGATCCCAGTCGAGGCGTGGAGTTTTTAATCCAGATACCGACTCCAAACCCTCAGTGGGTAGGTGTAAACCACTTGCACTGACCAGTGATCCATAACTGGTTCAACAAAGGCCATGGTTTGTGCTATCCTGCCTGTGGGAAGCGCAAATAAAAGATCCCTTGCTGCTAATCGGAAAGAGTTGCCCATGTAGTGGCGACAGTGGGTTTCCTCTCAAAATCTGTGTGGTCCTTAACCATATGTCTGACGCCACAGTTCTGATTCCTAGGTACACTGGCATTGGAACCCCCAGTGTATACAACTCTACAAACATTTGGATAGTCAATACAGAGTCAACGATACTGTACCAGTTTCAGGACTACATTTGTGAGAGCAATGGAACTCCAGGGATCACTTGGAATGCCAAACAAAAAATATATTTTCTGTCTTCTGAGCTAAGGGCAACTTACTTGTATCCCTCAATTGCAGCATGAGCTGCATGCAATAGCATGAATCTGATTACGAAAGGTTCTCAATTGTTTTACAAAATATGTTGCTCTTAATAAAAGTCCCATGATATATACCAGTTACAATATTAAAGTGACATTCCTGAGTTTACTGCATTGTAAGATTTTCCGACAAATAAAATATTTCTACGATTAAACTTACTTATTAAATATATTTTCTAGTTTATAATATCAGTGTGTTTATATTCAGTGTGTTTCTGGTCGTCTTTGTAAAAAGCCCAAACTGGATTTTGTCTTCAAATAATTTCGTTCGTACGAAAAACAAATATTTTAAGAACTAAAATGTAATTTTACCTAGTACAAATATTAGAACGATCAGAAACACGTTTAATATACAGCCACTAATATTATATGCAGAAAAAATATAATTACAATGTAATTACAATTGTTAAAAAGTCTTTGCGAGTGGATAACATCTTAAAACTTGCAGCAAACTCAGGAATGTCCCTTTAAGATGTTTTGTGTGGCTTCCACCTCATAATGCTGTATGCAACATTGATTTTCCACCTCTAAAAATTTAACATAATCACTGTTTACTACCTGGACCATGTCAATCCCATCAACAATAGTTAAAACTTTCTGTTACAGTATCTGCTCATGTCAAATGCATCTGCAACGAGGACCGTTATGGAGGTACCAATGAAAGTTAAAGGATATCTGGAAATTATGTCTTGTGCACGCAAACAGTGATTATTTTTCAATTAATTTTTTTTTCACAAATGGCTAATGTTTCAGGTTTTCGTGTTCTGATTTTGTCATGAGATTTATTGTTATATATATAGTCGTTCACCTTTGAAGCTAGGCTGCATACGATTGTTCTTCATCAAGTCAAAGGCAGTAAGTATCCACTGAAACTGCCTATGCAGTACAGATGTTCTCAGCAAATGCATTTAAGTAGCATTGAATGAAGCTTACTACCAGTACTATGGACTATAGTCATAATCTCTTTAAACGTTTGGCTTTGGAAACTCTTTATGATAACTCATTGATATTCTGCTGTATCTTTTTAGCAGCAGAATTTAGCCTTAACCCTGTTGTGACCTCTAGAGTCCAGGCATCTTTGTTCACGTTAACTTAGTGGTTTTTAGGAATGCATCCACAAATATTGTTGTCATACCTCTGATAAAACATGCTGCCAATCTTAAAGGCTTTAAACATATCAGGGTGCGCAATTGGAAGATAGGTTTTGTGCTTAATAAGTCGGTGTGTATGTTCCATAACACAGCTTGTCAAAACAGAGTACCGTGGAATTCCCACATGAGATGCTCGTAGAAGGCTAAGCAATGCATCTATGTAACTGTGAGGCATCAAAATTGCTGAAAACTCTTAATTTCTGTGTGACAGACATTTGAATAAATCTTTCTAGAGATTGTTTAACTCTGCTAAAACTTGGCAAACTACTAGGGTGTCAAATTTCATTTGGTACAACTCTTTAACCATGCTTGGTTTTTTTCTTTGATTGGCTTTTTGCCCAAATAGTAAACTGACCAAGCTAGTCCCATAATACTTTTAGAGTGTTATGATATACTTGTTCATCTTTACTTCAAGGACTCAACTAACTACGTCTACAGCAATCATATACCCCTATACCTATGTTCAAGCCTTAAAATCACTATTATATGATGGCTATAGCATTAAAACTGATTTCATTCTTAAGATAATAATGGCATAGCCGTCTTTTTGCCTTTGCAAACTGTTTGATTCATCAGTACGGCAACGGTTTGTAAAGGTAGTTTTATTCTGAGATACTCTGGTTCTGGTTCACAATTTGAAATACAATCGTCGGCTCGGAAAAAGATGTATTAAGTGTAGGCAGGTATCTTTGAGATGGTTCGTATTGTAATCGCTAGTACTCATACCAAATTCAGTCCAACTATGGATTTTCCATTTATCTGTGTTTGTCTGCCTTGCTAGCCTCCAAATGAGGTTATTTGTTTTCCAGCAACATTAGCTAAATGTTTGGGGTTTCCTGTGGTCCAACAAATGCACCAGAACATAAAATTTCAAACATTTGCTCCACCAGTGAGAGCCACGTCCAGTCTATCAATGTTGTCCCAAGATAGATTCGTCTGTATTAGGCTAACGTGCTCTTCTCTTATGTTTCTCTTGCCCATCCGTATAAATATTTTATAATGTGTTTAATTTAGTCACTTTTAACAATTGCATTGACATATTGCTATTGAGGAAATAGGGTAGGGTTATAAAATGTGTAATTACACAACAAATCCTGCAACGAAACCATATTTATAGGATATAAATAATAACTGGATGTCCAAATGAGCTCCTGTTATAATTAGAACATTTAAAGAGAATATTTGAGGTACTGAGCTAAACTTTATGTTAAATTTCCACTGAAAATTTAAACTGTGTGAATTGTTGTATTTTGTAACGTTACAGAAAAAGTGTTATATGAGACCCTAATCCTGAAAGGATTTCAATATTGGTAATATATCTGAATTTTCCAATTCATTATCTTCCAAGTTTTGTTTTCCTAAATGCCATGAGAAATATCTTTTTAATGCTTTTAATATGGTCACCGTTTAGCAATTCTGTAAAAATATAACTTTTGAGGAAATATGGGTAGGGTTATAAAATGTGTAATTACACAGCAAATCCAGCAACAAAACTTTATTTATAGGATGTAAATAATGACTGGATGTCTAAATGAGCTTCTGTTGTAATTAGAATGTTTAAAGAGAATATCTGAGGTGCTGAGCCTAAACTTTATGTTAAATTTCTACTAAAAAATAAAACTGTGTGAATTGTATTTACTAATGTTACAAAAAAGTGGTATATGAGACCCTAGTCCTCGAAAGTTTTCAATATTGGTAATATATCTGAATTCTCCAAATTTTGTATTCTTAAATGCCCTGACAAATATTGTACAGTGCTTTTAATATAGTCACCCTTTAGCAACTCTGTAAACATAACTGTAACACACCGGGTTGATAAACACAGAAAGCTGTGAGTCCTGTAATGCTATCTTAAATTTTCCATTCCAAGGGATGTAGGCCTTGACAAAAATCACTATGAGCATTCGTCCCCTCAGATGGTACCGACCATCCCCTCTGGCTCATGGACTAAGATCTACATCAATCCCCTCCCCAGCTAGCGTCATGTAAATTAAAGTTTGTTTTGTTTAACGACACCAATAGAACACACTGATTTATTAATCATCGGCTATTGGATGTGAAACATTTGGTAATTTTGACATATAGTCTTAGAGATGAAACCCGCTACATATTTCCATTAGTTTCAGGGTATCTTTTGCATGCACCATCCCATAGACAGGATAACATATACTACAGTCTTAAATATACCAGTCTTGGTGCACTGGCTAGAACGACAGATAGCCCACCAACGGGGATCGATCACAGACCGACCCAATCTAATTAAAATTAGCTCCACTATTACATGTGGATCTAACAGCAGCCAGTTGGAGCTCATGCCTACCAATCAAAACTTTACTTGCAGAATCATGCCAGTGATTTAAAAATAATTTGAAACCATTTCGAATTATCCTGAGGGTATACGGCATGGTTTGTTTGAATTACGAATGCCTTAAAACATGTTTTATTTTATAAAATAAATAATTTGTAATGTCAAAGTGAAGACTGATTTAGTTTTTAGTTTTTTTAATAAATAAATAATTTGTAATGTAAAATTGAAGACTGATAACCCATCCCGTACGTATTGGTAT
>NC_054705.1:16246215-16264707 GCF_016097555.1 Gigantopelta aegis
TTAGATATGTGCAACCAACGAACTTGACAATTATTGATTGTGCTTCATGGCAAAATGACATCTATGGGATATTTGTTTATCAGTACATCAGTACATTTTCAACTGCTGTCAGTTCTTGTCTAATATATGATTACTTGGACATTTGTTTATCAGTACATCAGTACATTTTCAACTGCTGTCAGTTCTTGTCTAATATATGATTACTTGGACATTTGTTTATCAGTACGTCAGTACATTTTCAACTACTGTCATTTCTTGTCTAATATTTGATTACTTGGACATTTGTTTATCAGTACGTCAGTACATTTTCAACTACTGTCATTTCTTGTCTAATATTTGATTACTTGGACATTTGTTTATCAGTACGACGGTACATTTTCAACTACTGTCATTTCTTGTCTAATATATGATTACTTGGACATTTGTTTATCAGTACGTCGGTACATTTTCAACTACTGTCATTTCTTGTCTAATATATGATTACTTGGACATTTGTTTATCAGTACGTCGGTACATTTTCAACTATTGTCATTTCTTGTCTAATATATGATTACTTGGACATTTGTTAGAACGGATGGGAGGATGGGTGATGAGAGTAGTATATTTTATACATTAAATCTTTGCTAAAAGTGGTGAAATATTTTATTATTTACTGGAAGTAGGATAATTCTAATAGCTCATTTACTTACCACTGGTACTAATAGTAGTATAATATTTTATACATAAAACCTTTGATAAAAATGGTAAAATATTTTATTATTTACTGGAAGTAGGATAATTCTAATATCTTGTTTACTTACCACTGGTACTAATAGTAATATAATATTTTGTACATAAAACCCTTGATAAAAATGGTGAAATATTTTATTATGTACTGGAAGTAGGATACAAAATAGCTTATTTACTTAGGACTGGTACTGGTAGTAGTACAATATTTTATACATAAAACCGTTGATAAAAATTATGAAATATTTGATTATGTACTGGAAGTAGGATAATACTAATATCTTATTCTTACGATTGGTACTGGTGATAGTATAATATTTTTCCCATAAAAGGATTTGATAAAAATGGTGAAATATTTGGATCACTGGTCTGGAAGTAGGATAATACCCAATATCTTGCGGAGCACTCACTCAGGTACTGGAGTAGTGTATCTATTATCAAAATCCCATGCCTCGACTGGGATCCGAACCCAGTACCTTCCAGATGTAGACCGATGGCCTGAAACGACGCCACCGAGGCCGGTCTTATAATTATACTATTATCGTATTTACTTACCACTGGTACTGGTAGCTTTATAATATTTTGTTCATAAAACCTTTGATAAAAATGGTGAAATATTTTACGATTTACTGGAAGTAGGATAATACAAATATCTTATTTATTTACCACTCGTACTGGTAGTAATATAATATTTTGTGCATAAAACCGTTGATAAAAATGGTGAAATACTGTATTATTTACTAGAAGTAGGATAATACAAATATCTTATTTACTTACTATTAACACCGGTACTTGTAGTAGTATAATATTTTAATTTGAATCCAGTCTGAGCGTCTGAGCCATCTGTTTGAAACCGTAGCAACGCCATGGAATGAAAGCTGGGCATATGAGGGACGCGAGATCCACAAAACTTAGAAGTATATCTGATACTAGACTCATGTGGAACTAAAATAGAATGTTAAAAAACAGGTACATATAGATAATAGATCGTATCACAAGCTGTCGATTATATCCACTCTTTTAAAAATCAGACCAGTTCACTACTTTTATTCTTTTTCAATGGTTTTTTTTTGTTTTGTTTTTGTGTGTGTGTTGTTGTTGTCTATCCTGAGTTTGCTCCAGTGAAAACATTTTCTTTTAACAGTGTGTGAGCCACTGGTTATAATATGTGAAGCACTGCTTATAATGTGTGAATCACTGCTTATAATGTGTGAATCACTGCTTGTAATGTGTGAATCACTGCTTATAATGTGTGAAACACTGCTTATAATGTGTGAAGCACTGCTTACAATCAGTGAATCAATGCTTACAATCTGTGAATCACTGCTTGTAATGTGTGAATCACTGCTTGTAATGTGTTAAGCATTGCTTATAATGTGTGAAGCACTGCTTATAATGTGTGAAGCAGTGCTTATAATCTGTGAAGCACTGCTTATACTAGGTGAAGCATAGCCCAGTGGTAAAGCACCACCTGATACACGGTCAGTCTGGAATCGATCCCCATAATGTGGGAAACATTAGGCTATAATCGTTCCAGTCAGTGCATACGACTGTGCATATCAAAGGCTGTGAATCACTGCTTGTATGTGCTAGCTAATGTGTTAAGCAATAATGGTGAAGCACTGCTTCTCTAAGACCAAATGTTTGACATTCAATAGCCAATGATTAATAAATCTTGTATGTGTTAATTGCTTTAATGTGGTGTCGTTAAATCTGTGAACAAACAATCTTTTGCTTATAATGGTAATTTGTACATATCTAAGCGACGTGAAAGTGTAAAGTTTGTTATAATGTTAACGCACACCACAAGAGAAGCACTTTGATTTATTAATCATCGCTTATAACGTGTGAAGCACTGCTTATGACAAAAGCACTGCTTATAATCTGTGGAATTTCGATAATTATGTCTTAGAGTAGCCCAGAAACCCGCTCCATGTGTTATCCATTAGTAGCAAGGAATCTTTTATATGCACCATCCCACAGACAGCTTAGCACATACTACGGCCTTTGATACACCAGCCGTTGTGCACTGGCTGGAACAAGAAATAGCCAAACGGGCCTACCGAGGAGAATCGATCTTAAACCGACCGAGCACCAAGCGAGCGCTTTACCACTGGGCTATATCCCATCCGATAAGTTATTTCTCGTGTATATTCACCAACTTTCAGATCATAAAGGGTTAAGACCAGCTACCACTTGTACACAAAGTAATATGGTATTTATGAGTAAAACTTGTCTTATTGCTTTAGACATCTAGTGATTTAGAACTTATGCCTGAGTGTACATTCACACACTATTTTGGTTAAGAGCGTCTGTTACACATCATGGGTGGAAAATTACAAGGTTCTATGTGCACAAAACCTCATTTTGAAGTTTGGAGCTGCCATATCTGTGTCATAGAGAGGTCTTTGTCATAGTTTTAATATAACATCTGTGTCTTAAAATACCATATTCTAGGACTGTTTACTATGTAGATAATTTTATTTTCTATCAAATAGGATAAATAACTCATTTTTAGAAAAATTGCAGATAGAACTTTGTAATTCTCAGGCTACGACATTTTAAAACTTTGATATTGCTTTCACGAAAAGAAAAGAACAACAACAACAATAAACACAAAATATTTGTTTTGGGAGGGGACGAATCCCCTTTAAGTTGTGTCTTAACTTACGTCGTGTCAAACTGATGTTGTCATGGTTACATTCTGGATATCGTCCTTGAATGTGAAAATCGAGGAATATTAAATGTAATTCCATTCCACGTCCTGTATTGAATACCCAGTTACAGTTCAGATTGCTATAAAAAAGAGAGGAAAAATAAAGAATATTGTTGTATTTCTGTTCAAATTAATGTGAGCAAAATAAATGGAAGATAGATTGAATGTTTCTAGCATTGTGTGTCTGTTTTTGTGTGTGTGTGTGTGTGTGTGTGTGTGTGTGTGTGTGTGTGTGTGTGTGTGTGTGTGTGTGTGTTCAATATAGTTATATCAATGATATACACGTGGCAGTGCGTATTAAGCACAAATTCTGATTTTGATAAAATGGTGAAATATCTATGTTTTCACATTGTAATTTGGATAACATGGGGGGAAATGTGTATTAACTATAAATAAATTATAAAATGAAATGGGTGGATAAATGAATAAATGTTTTGTGACAACCTGGCACGAACAATATATTGACTATTGTGATTTGGATAACATGGTGAACATGTGTATTAGCTACAATTGTATTTGCATTGTGAAAGTTAGTATGCACAAATTGTTCAGAATTTTACGGATAATTAATATTATGAACTACAATTGTGATTTGCATTGTGGTATAACACAAACTGTGTTGGATAACATGGTGAACATGTGTATTAGCTACAATTGTGACTTGCATTGTGAAAATTAGTATGAACTACAAATTGTGATTTGGATAACATGGTGAACATGTGTATTAGCTACAATTGTGATTTGCATTGTGAAAATTAGTATGAACTACAAATTGTGATTTGGATAACATGGTGAACATGTGTATTAGCTACAATTAAGATTTGAATTACCATCCCTCGCCGTTTAAAGGGAGCTCTCAATCTGGCTCCCCATCATGCTCCCTCAGACTAGTTTAAGGAGAGTAATGTTTAGCTGCCTTTCGGTTGTGAGTTATAAAAAAAGAGAACATAAAAGAAACAACAATTAAAAACGAAACAAAACACGTACTGTAAAAGGATAAATGTCAATGCCAAATAGGGTAACATTTTAAAAGGCTGACCATAATGTGATATACAATAAGTAATATATAATATAATAATATATAGTAATATACACAAAGTGTCAACTGACCTACTGCACTGATTTGCATGGCGTATGTTTGTTTGCTTTGTTTCACTACACCACTAGAGCACATTGATTTATTAATCATTGGCTATTGGATGTCAAACATTTCGTAATTTTTGACATATAGTCTTAGAAAGGAAACCTGCTACATTTTGTTTCCATTCGTAGCAAGGGATCTTGTATATACACAACCTCACAGACAGGATACCACATACCACAGTCTTTGGTATACCAGTCGTGGTGCACTGGATAGAGCGAGAAATAACCCAATGGGTCCACCGACCGGTGCATGGCATATGACAGGTCACAACCTCAAAAAGGTCGTTCACGAAAATATATGCATAATTTCATTCATTTCAACTTATTTTAGTGTTTATATCCAATTAAGGTTCAAGCACGCTGTCCTGGGCAGATACCTCAGCTATCTGGGCTGTCTGTCCAGGACAGTGGGTTAGTTGTTAATTGTAAGTGGTTAGCGAGAGAGAAGAGGGTGTAGTGGCCTTACACCTATCCATTGGGTTGTTAAAACTGGGTGGGAGCCGGTACCAAGCTGCGAACCCTGTACCTACCAGCCTTATGTCCGATGGCTTAACCACGACAGCACCGAGGCCGTTAACCATAATTAAGAAAGTGTGCTGGCAGATACTCGATTATTCCATTCTTTCTTTCTGTTGTTTTGTTTTTCACGCCAAGGTCTGGATAACATGACAGAAAATGTTTTTTAACTACAGAGTCAGAAAACGCGATAACGTGAAAATATGTAGTAACAAAAAAAATATAACTAGAATAAGCCACAGTACTTACTTCAAATAAAGATTAGGATAGCCTGGCGAGTACAGATATGACACCTCTGTAGATGGTTTGATGATGTATCTACAGGCAGATGCTTATGAAACGAGAAGAATCATGTATTCTATTACATACATTCAAACAGTGAAGACCATTATATTCTTATGGTATAAATCCGGGGCCTAATTCACTAAACTCTCGCAACTTTGCGATCTCGCAGTGCAATGCTAAAAGACTTGCAAAGAGGATGCTTTGTTTTCTAGCAGAGCCTAAGAGACCTTTGTGAATTAGGCCATTTATAACGGTATCAAAATCTTATTTCTGTATAAAGCAGTTAATGAGGAAATTTTGAGAAGATCGTGACTAACGGTAATCAACATGTATTGAATGTGCATTGTTAAATAAAACATTTCTTTATTTATTTGCTACCATATGCCTTAGATTGTCACTTCCTAAGACGATATATATATATATATATATATATATATAGTATATATATATATATATATTTTATATAAGGATATATAATTCTCTGTATTCAAGCAGGACTGTCACTACCTAGGACGATATATATTTTTTTAATTTCGCAAGCAGGAGGACTGTCACTCCCCAGGACGCTATATCCTTCGACTACTACAAGATGACTGTCACGCCCAGTTCATGTTTCACACGTAAGGTGATGTTTTTAGATGTGCAAGCTGGTGTTGTCTATGTGATTGGGTTTTTAAAATATTTTACTTTACTTTACTTACTTTACTTTACTTTACTTTATTTTATTTATTATTATCTTAAGGATGCATGCATTCAATGCCTTTATATTCATGTAAGTACACCTACGATATCATCTTCCTATTTTGAATGGCCAGTAAACTGAAAGGCTGAATACAGTAGATCCCTTGCCGATATTCAAAACGATTAGCCTATATGTAATGATCTTTTAATTAGCATGTACGCTTATGTTTTATTTATTTATTTATTATTATTATTATTATTATTATTATTATTATCAGCATCATCAATCATCATCATCATCATCATCATCATCATTATTATTATTGTTATTGTTATTATTATATTTATTATCATTATTAGTATTATCTCATCATCATCATCATCTTTATTATTATTATTATTATTATTATTATTATTATTATTATTATTAACGTAAATTAATATTTCTTTAGTTTTCTTACCACTGACTTCTGTGAATTGGATGCGGAAGCCAGTATAAGTGTTTGATTGGTCAGTTGTGAAGACGACGTGGATGAGGTTTCCTGGAGATTGGAACTCCGGTACCTGCCGTCCACAGAACTTACCAAGAGGTAAAAGATTCACACCATCATCTGTAAAACAGTCCCATTAGAGAGTAGAATGTTTACAATAAATGTCAGTATAAAATAGGGCTATTGTAAAATAACCCCATTAGACAGTAGAATGTTTACAATAAATATCAGTATAAAACAGGGTTATTGTAAAATAGCCCCATTAACAGCAGAATGTTTACAAATAAATATTAATATAAAATAGGGCTATTGTAAAATAGCCCCATTAGACAGTAGAATGCTTACAAATAAATATTATTATAAAATAGGGCTATTGCAAAAAGCACCATTAGACAGTAGAATGTTTACAAATAAATATCAGTATAAAATAAGGTCATTGTAAAATACCATCATTAGAATGTTCGGTGTCGACAAAAAATATCAGTACAAAACAGGGCGACTGTAACAAAGTAATATCATTCAAGTATGAAATAGGGTGACTGTAAAGTAACATTAAAAAGTGGTATGTTAACAAATAAACATCAGAATAAAACAGGGTGACTGTAAAGTAACATCATTAGAAAGTAGTATGTTAACAAGAAAACATCAGTATAAAACAGGGCGACTGTAAAGTAACATCATTAGAAAGTAGTATGTTAACAAGAAAACATCAGTATAAAACAGGGCGACTGTAAAGTAACATCATTAGAAAGTAGTATGTATCAGTTAAAACAACTGTAAAGTAACATCAGAAAGTAGTAAACAGGGTATAAAACAGGGCGACTGTAAAGTAATCATTAGAAAGTAGTATGAACAAGTCAGTATGTTAACAAGAAAACATCAGTATAAAACAGGGCGACTGTAAAGTAACATCATTAGAAAGTAGTATGTTAACAAGAAAACATCAGTATAAAACAGGGCGACTGTAAAGTAACATCATTAGAAAGTAGGCATGTTAACATCAGAAAACATCAGTATAAAACAGGGCGACTGTAAAGTAACATCATTAGAAAGTAGTATGTTAACAAGAAAACATCAGTATAAAACAGGGCGACTGTAAAGTAACATCATTAGAAAGTAGTATGTTAACAAGAAAACATCAGTATAAAACAGGGCGACTGTAAAGTAACATCATTAGAAAGTAGTATGTTAACAAGAAAACATCAGTATAAAACAGGGTATAAAACGACTGTAAAGTAACATCATTAGAAAGTAGTATGTTAACAAGAAAACATCAGTATAAAACAGGGCGACTGTAAAGTAATGTTAACATCATTAAAAAGTAAAGTAGTATGTTAACAAGAAACACATCAGTATAAAACAGGGCGACTGTAAAGTAACATCATTAGAAAGTAGTATGTTAACAAGAAACATCAGTATAAAACAGGGCGACTGTAAAGTAACATCATTAGAAAGTAGTATGTTAACAAGAAAACATCAGTATAAAACAGGGCGACTGTAAAGTAACATCATTAGAAAGTAGTATGTTAACAAGAAAACATCAGTATAAAACAGGGCGACTGTAAAGTAACATCATTAGAAAGTAGTATGTTAACAAGACACATCAGTATAAAACAGGGCGACTGTAAAGTAACATCATTAGAAAGTAGTATGTTAACAAGGAAACATCAGTATAAAACAGGGCGACTGTAAAGTAACATCATTAGAAAGTAGTATGTTAACAAGGAAACATCAGTATAAAACAGGGCGACTGTAAAGTAACATCATTAGAAAGTAGTATGTTAACAAGGAAACATCAGTATAAAACAGGGCGACTGTAAAGTAACATCATTAGAAAGTAGTATGCTAACAAGGAAACATCAGTATAAAACAGGGCGACTGTAAAGTAACATCATTAGAAAGTAGTATGTTAACAAGGAAACATCAGTATAAAACAGGGCGACTGTAAAGTAACATCATTAGAAAGTAGTATGCTAACAAGTAACATCAGTATAACAAGGGCGACTGTTAACAGTAAAAACAGGGCGACATCATCATTAGAAAGTAGTATGTTAACAAGGAAACATCAGTATAAAACAGGGCGACTGTAAAGTAACATCATTAGAAAGTAGTATGTTAACAAGGAAACATCAGTATAAAACAGGGCGACTGTAAAGTAACATCATTAGAAAGTAGTATGTTAACAAGGAAACATCAGTATAAAACAGGGCGACTGTAAAGTAACATCATTAGAAAGTAGTATGTTAACAAGGAAACATCAGTATAAAACAGGGCGACTGTAAAATGAAAGTAGTATGTTAACATCATTAGAAAGTAGTATGTTAACAAGGAAACATCAGTATAAAACAGGGCGACTGTAAAGTAACATCATTAGAAAGTAGTATGTTAACAAGGAAACATCAGTATAAAACAGGGCGACTGTAAAGTAACATCATTAGAAAGTAGTATGCTAACAAGGAAACATCAGTATAAAACAGGGCGACTGTAAAGTAACATCATTAGAAAGTAGTATGCTAACAAGGAAACATCAGTATAAAACAGGGCGACTATAAAACAGGGCGACTGTAAAATAACATCATTAGAAAGTAGTATGCTAACAAGGAAACATCAGTATAAAACAGGGCGACTGTAAAATGACATCATTAGAAAGTAGTATGTTAACAAGAAACCATCAGTATAAAACAGGGCGACTATGTCAACGAAAGGCAATAGTACAAAGAAGGGTTTCTACAAGACAGTAATTTCAAGACACAGCGACTAAATTAAAATCATTAGAATGTAGGATCTCTACAAGAAAATAATTTCAAGACATAATGACTGTAAACTGACATCATTAGAAAGTAGGGTCACTACAAGAAATACATACCGCTGTAAACCTCGACATTGTCGTACATACAACCCGCTCTTGACTCCAAAACCGAATGAACAACCTTCATGTGAACACTGTGATCTTTGTTAGCAGCCGATATGGTCCACAGGCACGTGAGATTGCTGGCAAAATATAATGAAAGGAAATGATAAATCTGCGTGACTATAGCAAACATGTTTAGATAAACAACAAACGAAAGGAAAATTCACGTAAAGTAATATTTGTTTAAATAAACTTTCCAGAATTTGCCATCATTGTAAAATGTCTTCTACAGTCTCTTGTTCACTATAATTAAATATTAAACAGGGCTGTAGAAACTTAAAGAAAATTCTCTTCTTTAGGAGTTTTAGACTATCAACTACTCAGTCCCCCCCCCCCCCCCCCCCCCCCCCCCCCTGTTAAAAAAAAAAAAAAAAAAAGCTATGGCCCTGTTAAATAATAATAATAATAATAATAATAATTCTAGCTATGACCCTGTTAAATAAATTTTCTTGTTTCGAGTACATTAGCCTGTATATAATATCCAATGTATTTGCGGTCAATTATTATTCTTTTTTTTTTACATTTTTATTCGTAACATATTTTTTCGTACGTACGAAAGTTTTGGATGGTAAAATCTAGTGTTTGCTGTTACAAGCACTAAGGCAAGAAACACTGTGTTTATACAAATACTGATATGCTAAACTGGAGAATATCTTTAAATGTCAATTCAGTCATCAAAGGGGCAGAATTTAGCTCAGTCGGTTGAATGCTCGTCTGAGGTGCTTGCGTCACAGGATCGAACCACCTCGGTGGATCCATTCAACTGATTGGATTTTTTCTCGTTCCGACCAGTGCACGACAACTGGTCAAAGGCCGTGGTATGTGCTTTCCTGTCTGTGAGAAACTGCATATGAAATATTCCTTGCTTCATTAGGAAAAAGGTCGCTGGTTTCCTTTGATGACAACGAGTCAGATTTTTGTTTGAATGTTTGATTAATTATAATGTAGCCGATGATTCGTTGAACAATCAATGTGCTCGGTAATATTTGTTTGAAGGAACTGTCCTGAGTTTCCAGGGTCGGTGCAAATTTTCAGATTCGGGTTTTAAAAGATATATTCGGGCAAAATGAACTTATCTGAAACATTTTCACCATGTATTTCCATAATTCTACCTACAATATTAGCTGTAATCCATGAAAAAATGCTTAGTGTTTCGTTTGCAACCCTATATAGCTGTTTGGCTGTAATGTTAGTATGAATAAATATTGTTATCCAGATTTCGGGCATTTTCGTTTAATTCGTGCAAAAATCAACCTCCCCACACCAAACTTCTCTTTATCTGCTAAAAACGTTTTTTTAATTCTTACTTTCGAAATTATTGGTAGGACAAATCCAGTTTGGACTATTTACAAGCAATTAAGACGAGAAAAAACAACATACTGAATATACCGACACTTATATTCAAAAGAAGAAACTTCATTATAGTCTCCTTAAAGGAAGGGAATGTGTTATTTAATGACGCACTCAACACATTTTATTTACGGATATATGGCGTCGGACTCCTTAAATGTGACTCGACCCAAAAGATGTTATGACATATACATGAGTTCAATATCGTATCTCTGCAGATTACTCGACCCAAAAGATGTTATGATAGATACACGAGTTGAATACTGTATATCTGCAGACTACTCGACCCACAAGAAGTTATGATAGCTACATAAGTTCAGAACCGTATCTCTGTAGAAGACTCGACCCAAAAGATGTTATGATAGCTACATGAGTTCAGTACCGTATCTCTGTAGAAGACTCGACCCAAAAGATGTTATGATAGATACATGAGTTCAATACTGTATATCTGCAGATTACTCGACCCAAAAGCTGTTATGATTGATGAGGACAATACCGTATCTCTGTAGATTACTAGACCCAAAAGATGTTATACATACTTGAGTTCAGTACCGTATCTGTGCAGATTACTCGACTCAAAAGATTTTATAATAGATATACGAGAGTATGCAGCCTTAAATCATTGTCATATGCTTCGTCTACAGAGGAGAGCTCACCTTGACCAAAATATATGGTTCCAGCTCGGTTTGTAGGAGGACTGCCACTGTATAACATGCACCAGGAAAGGCGCAAAACATCTCTAAATAGTTTCCATAAACAAAGGTGCGTCTCAAGCGCACGCGAATATGCATAGAGTAATATTTCGAGGAAAGAACTGTAAATATTTTATAGAAATATTGTTGAAACTGCTTTGAAAGTGGGGTAAGTAACAATTTAAAAACATATATTAGTTTTGGGAAGTTAATTTATTATAATTGCATAAAGAGATAAAGAGAAAGACACCCCATCCTCTCCCCGACACTTATAGGGATGTCGATCATCACATGCAGTTGTTTAACACCCAACAGTGCATGTGGCGTTCGTGCTGTGGTGGCATCACAGTGATAGACAACACTTAGGGATGTCGATCATCACATGCAGTTGTTTAACACCCAACAGTGCATGCGGCGTTCGTGCTGTGGTGGCATCACAGTGATAGACAACACTTAGGGATGTCAATCATCACATGCAGTTGTTTAACACCCAACAGTGCATGCGGCGTTCGTGCTGTGGTGGCATCACAGTGATAGACAACACTTAGGGATGTCGATCATCACATGCAGTTGTTTAACACCCAACAGTGCATGCGGCGTTCGTGCTGTGGTGGCATCACTGGATAGACAACACTTAGGGATGTCGATCATCACATGCAGTTGTTTATCACCCAACAGTGCATGTAGTGTTCGTGCTGTGCTGGCATCACAGTGATAGACAACACTTAGGAATGTCGATCATCACATGCAGTTGTTTAACACCCAACAGTGCATGCGGCGTTCGTGCTGTGGTGGCATCACAGTGATAGACAACACTTAGGGATGTCAGATCACATGCAGTTCACCCAACAGTGCATGCGGCGTTCGTGCTGTGGTGGCATCACAGTGATAGACAACACTTAGGGATGTCGATCATCACATGCAGTTGTTTAACACCCAACAGTGCATGCGGCGTTCGTGCTGTGCTGGCATGGTGGCATCACAGTGATAGACAACACTTAGGGATGTCGATCATCACATGCAGTTGTTTATCACCCAACAGTGCATGTAGTGTTCGTGCTGTGCTGGCATCACAGTGATAGACAACACTTAGGAATGTCGATCATCACATGCAGTTGTTTAACACCCAACAGTGCATGTGGCGTTCGTGCTGTGGTGGCATCACAGTGATAGACAACACTTAGGGATGTCGATCATCACATGCAGTTGTTTAACACCCAACAGTGCATGTGGCGTTCGTGCTGTGGTGGCATCACAGGTGTTATGAGAGGCACGGCAGAGCAGGGTGTGCTATAGTGTTACTTAAGGCAGGGATGAATTTTACTTGTAGAAGACAGGTAATAGCATTTCAGGATACAAAGTTTGCTTTGCGCTTTCGGTTTCAGTCCCCCCCCTACCCCCTCCCCCCCCCCACCAATGTATATTTGCTTCCATCGTGCCTTCTATGATAACTGAAATCAGATAGTTACATTTTGTGGTCTAGATTATCCATTACCGAGTGTTTCTGGTCATCCTGGTGCTCAGGGCCGTACCCTCTGGGGGACGGGGGGTGGGGTGGGGTGGGGGGTCAGTTGCCTCCCTCAGAATCTTACTTATTATTTTCTTTTCACTTCAGAAAATAGCATACACATCTCAGGGTTTAATTTGAAAAGTGTTTTTTTGTTTTGTTTATAAAATGTAGTAGCCCCCCCCCCCCCCCCCCTCCCACCAAGGATTTTGATTAGGGTACGGCCCCGGTGATTGTGACACCGCGAAGTGCATTTTCCATGATTCTAGAAACGCACATACGTCTGAGAAATAACGGTTATGGACGCGATCTCTAATCAAATATTTCCCCGTTTTAACATCACAGACTCTAGCTTCACTTTATTGCAATGTATACAGATGCGTTACAGGTTGATAAATTAACCAAATTTAAAAGAGTCCATTTTTCACGAAGTAGCATGGAATCTTTTATATGCACCATCCCACACACAGAAGAGCACATATACCACGGCTTTTGATATACCAATCGTAGTACACTGGCTGAGATACACAATGGCGTGGATCGATCCCAAATCAACTGCGCATCAAGCGAGCTCTATACCACAGGGCTAGGTCCCGCCCGTTCACCAAGAGACACTATTGTCTGTGACCTTACACATTCATTCATCCATGGGACAGACAGCCCAAAACACCAATAAAGACTGAGTACACTCAATTTTGTACTCACTTGTCGTAACGTAGGAGATATCCCGGAGACGTTATGTCCTTCGTGTCAGAGTTGAGGGAAACGAGTCCTCCACACCCGTTAACACTGGTCTCTACAGTCCAACAATAGAATATTACAGTCAGTTACAGACACAGCGAAACACACACACACACACACACACACACACACACACACACACACACACACACACACACACACACACACACACACACACTCTCTCTCTCTCTCTCTCTCTCTCTCTCTCTCTCTCTCTCTCTCTCTCTCTCTCTCTCTCTCTCTCTCTCTCTCTATATATATATATATATATATATATATATATATATATACACACTGATGGAAAGAAATAAGGGATCCCACCAACACCTAACAGAAGATAGTGACTGCAGCCAAAACTCTCATCCATATTGTCAAGCAGTTAACCGACTAACGGACATTGAATATGACATTACTGCCATTCAGTCCAACAATACATCATTGAACTTGATTAAAACATTACGACGCTAATAGTGACAGAAATGTGGTCTACAATAAGAACTGTCCCCTTATTTCTTTCTTTCAGTTATATACTCTTCAGAGGTATATTAGCTGTGGGGAATGGTTATATGATAATAGTGAATTAATTGGGCAAACATTACAACCGGTAGTTCAGTATTACACTAGGTTTTATGACGACCAAAGATCTTGAAGGACGATTCGGGTCAAAATTGAAATTTGAAACTTAACGTTTTTTATCACTAAATCGCAAATTCAAACAATACAATTGGCTAAAAACGAAACAATAACAACTGTATGATCGACAGAATGAAAAATATTGACAGAAATAATGTTCCACAGTGATTAATGGACCTTCCTGGAAATTGTCAAAATCAAGAATAACACCCCACGCACGTATTCGGGGCAACTGCGTGATGCACGTGCAAACTATGGAATGTGTTTAGGTGTGTTAATAAACAGACCTGAACGTTCTTTACTAGTATGTCTGTGGTCAAAATGTATGTTCGGTCTAATAGTTGATATTAACATTAATATTTCAGGTTCCCCTACTTTTTTTAAGAGTATATATTACACTGCTGTAACAATAATAATAATAATGATGATGATGCTGATGATTATTATGCTCATGATGATGATGATGGTGATAATAATAATAATAATTATTATTATTATTATTATCATCACCATCATCATCATTATCATTATCATTATCATCATTATTATTATGATTATTATTATTATTATTATTATTATTATTATTACTTGTCAATTAGACCAGCTTACCTCGGTAGATTAGTTTAATTCCTCTAGCTGTTACAGAACTGTCCGTCCTGAAGACGACCTTGACCTCCCTGCCAGAACTTGTGTATGTAAATAATCGATGAGTACACAGCACCTTCACTGGAACTCTTGGCGCTAGGATACCTAAATTCAGTAGTTAACAGGAAAGAAGAAAAATCTAGTATATTTCTTGTCTCATTCAACACTGATTAGTCAACATACTCAGTGTCGTACGCACGCACTACTTAGCTTAATTGATAGTAAATCTGAACGATAAAGCCGTTATCATATTTAAAATTCGTATCTCTGCAGCAAGCAATGTCACAGAGACGCTTTTACAAGGTCGTGGCGGCTCCCATGTGCCACCGACATGTTCTGTGTCCATAAAAGGACTGCCATGGCATCAATGGTGGGTGGGGACCATGATGCTCCAAATACACCTCTTTGTTTCCAACCATCTATTATATTTGCCTGTCTGCCCAACAGATGGATGATTGTGTGGCTGATCTCCTATTCTCACCCATCCCCAGGATGATATCCTGGCTATGCGAATGGGTGGCATGTACTCCTCATTTACTGTCAGAACAGAGATGTCACGTATTCGCTAATAAGCAAGTCATACAGTTAGTTCTTGTGCGAGTGACAAAAATCATTGCAGAACCGTACACATAAACCTGGGCAACATGGGTAATAGTGAAACATTCTGGTAGTAAAGGCGTACAGCTGAAATCTGGATAACATGCGAACATTCTGGTGGTAAAGGCGAGCAGCTTAAATCGGGGCAAACATGGGTAATAGTGAAACATGCTGGTGGTAAATGCGCACAGCTTAAATCTTGGCAAAATTGGTAATAGTGAAACATTCTGGTAGTAAAGGCGTACAGCTGAAATCTGGGCAACATGCGAACATTCTGGTGATAAAGGCGAGCAGCTTAAATCTGGGCAAACATGGGTAATAGTGAAACATGCTGGTGGTAACTGCGTACAGCTGAAATCTGGGCAACATGCGAACATTCTGGTAGTAAAGGCGTACAGCTGAAATCTGGGCAAACATGGGTAATAGTGAAACATTCTGGTGGTAAAGGCGAGCAGCTTAAATCTGGGCAAACATGGGTAATAGTGAAACATTCTGGTGGTAAAGGCGAGCAGCTTAAATCGAACATGGTGGTAAACGAGCAGCTTAAATAAGGGTAATAGTGAAACAGTGTGGTGGTAAAGGTGCACAGCTCAAATCTGGTAACTTCAGGAATAGCGAGAACATGGGTATAAAGCATTCTGCACTGGTAAAGGCGAGCAGCTGAAATCTGGGGAAACATGCGAACATTCTGGTGGTAAACGCGAGCAGCTTAAATCTGGGCAAACATGGGTAATAGTGAAACATTCTGGTGGTAAATGCGCACAGCTTAAATCTGGGCAACATGAGAACATTGTGGTGGTAAAGGCGAGCAGCTTAAATCTGAGCAAACATGGGTAATAGTGAAACATTGTGGTGGTAAAGGCGCACAGCTCAAATCTGAGTAACTTGAGAAACAGCGAGAACATTCAAATGATAAAGCAGCATTGCATATATCATTCTTCAGACTATTAAAACAATAATTCGATAGCCCTGTATTACCACTAGTGTCGTTGGGTAAATGTTCTTCATATCCCCAACTCACAAAATAAAATTGTGTTTAAGCCAAGTAAGTATAGCATAGCCAAGTATGCATATCATAGGGGTTGGAAGATAACAGTAATTGGGGGTCAGCTACGCATTTTGAGTTGGGGGCGATCTCCTATGTACAGAAATAGCATTGCAGCAGACATACTATGATATGGAATACTCCAATACTTAAGGTACAACGTGCCTCAACAGCGATCACTACTAAAACGTCCCTTACCATCATATATAGTTATGTTGTCGTAGGTGCAGTTACTTGGCTGGTTCTCAAAAGATGATTCCACGACTGACAACTGGACGTGGCCGTTCCATCGTGTAGTGCGGATGGTCCACGTGCAGCTAAGATTGCTGTACACATTAAGAAAGTTATAATAGGAGTTGAGTGTAGACAGTGCAAAAATAGAGTTTTTAGTTTAAAACACGAAATTACTGAGGGGGAGAGGGGGGGGGGAAGAGAGAGAGAGAGAGAGAGAGAGAGAGAGATACACACACACACACACACACACACACACATATATATATATATATATATATATATATATATATATTATATTATTATATATATATATATATATATATATATATATAAAGACAGGCAGAGAGAGAAAGGGGGAGGGAGAGGGAGAGACAGAAGAGATAACGAGAGGAAGCGAGAGAGAGAGAGAGAGAGAGAGAGAGAGAGAGAGAGAGAGAGAGAGAGAGAGAGAGAGAGCGAAGATTATAAAATTATTGTAAATACTGAGTACATAGTTATTAATTTATAACAGATTACAAACACTGAAAAATAAACAGTTTTTAGTTTGAAACACGAAATTACTATAAACATTGAGACACACTAACCAGCTAATGGTTTAAAAAAGGGAATTGTTCTAAACATTGAGAAATTATATTAGTTCAAAACAGTAAATTACTGTAAACATCGAGAAAGTGAAAAATATTTAATTTAAAATAAGAAATGACTGTAAACACTGAGAAAATAAACATCTATTGATTTAAAAAAAGATATTACTGTACGCAATGAGAAAGTCGTTGGCTTAAAACACGAAATTACTGTAAACATTGAAAAAGGAAACAGTTATTAGTTTAAAACACGACATTACTGTAAACATTGGAAAGGGAAACAGTTATTAGTTTAAAACACGAAATTACTGTAAACATTAAAAAAGGAAACAGTTATTAGTTTAAAACAAGAAATTACTGTAAATATTAAAAAAGGAAACAGTTATTAGTTTAAAACACGAAATTACTGTAAACAATGAAAGAGAAACAGTTATTAGTGACAAGGAAAATGCTGTAAACATTGCTAAAGTAAACAAACAGTTTAGAATAGGGTTAGAACAGAGTTGTTTTTATTGAAAAAGTAAACGATTATTAGGTTATCATAGAGAATTACTGGTACTTTAAATTTTGCCAAATTAGACAGTAAAATAAGAAATTGATTGTAACATTAAAAAAGGAAACATTTATTAGTTTAAAACACGAAATAACCGTATACAATGAAAAAGTAAACTTTTAATAGCGTAGAACATGACCTTACTGTAGCCTACGTATTGAAAAAGTAAGCAGTTATTTTTGTTTTTTTTAGAACAAGAAATTACCGTAAATGTTAAGAAGGTAAACAGTTATTTTGTTTAACACAGGAATTTACGTTAAACATTAAGAAAGAAAACTGTTATTTTTTTTTACAACAGGAAACATTACTCTCTATTTCACATCACCGTCTAAAACAACACTTTTTAATTAATTATTTTATGCACCCCGCACACCCCATAGTGCGCATGAGTAATACTCAACCAATACGTCAATCTAATTAAAATTAGTTTCACTGGTTAATT
>NC_054705.1:16264907-16299907 GCF_016097555.1 Gigantopelta aegis
GAACTCCATCATAAAAAGACAACCCCCACCCACCCACACACACATACCAAAAATCATATATATATATATATATATATATATATATACACACACACACACACACACACGCACTCACACACACAAACACACACACATATATATATATACACACACAGAGACATACACACAGACACACACATACATATATATACACACCACATCTATTTATCTATCTATAGACACACACACACACACACACACACACACACACACATACATACATACATACATACATACATACATATGTAACGGCAACGGCATGGGACACTTTGTGAGACAGAAAGGATTTAATTATCCCCTGCGCCAGTGCGTTAATATCTATGTATGTAATAGTCAACCTCGACATACATACAATGTATAGATATTCATACATCAATACATACTAGCCAGTGCCAGGTCTACCCGCTGTTTCATGCACGTAAGCGGGATCGACCGCGTAGATTGTAGGCCCCATGCATATGGTTGAGTTAAAGAGCTTCCTTTTTTGTGGAAGCTTCGATAGCTCAGAGCGTATCGTGGTTAGCCTTGCAATTTGCGGGCGAATCGGTGCCACAGGTTCGAGTCCCAGCAACGGCATGGGTCACTTTGTGAGACCAGAAAGGATTTAATTATCCCCTGCGCCAGTGCGTTAATATCTATGTATGTAATAGTCAACCTCGACATACATACGATGTATAGATATTCATACATCAATACATACTAGCCAGTGTCAGGTCTGCCCACTGTTTCATGCACGTAAGCGGGATCGACCGCGTAGATTGTAGGCCCCATGCATATGGTTGAGTTAAAGAGCTTCCTTTTTTGTGGAAGCTTCGATAGCTCAGAGCGTATCGTGGTTAGCCTTGCAATTTGCGGGCGAATCGGTGCCACAGGTTCGAGTCCCAGCAACGGCATGGGACACTTTGTGAGACCAGAAAGGATTTAATTATCCACTGCACCAGTGCGTTAATATCTATGTATGTAATAGTCAACCTCGACATACATACAATGTATAGATATTCATACATCAATACATACATACATACATACATATATATATATATATATATATATATATATATATATATATATATATATATATATATATATAGGTGAGCACTGTACGATCTGAGCGAGATTACGCCCTATCTATTCTCAGGTTTGACTTGTAAACAACATGGTCGTGTTGTCGTGTAGTGCTTGATAATGGTGTGTTAAGTGACGCAGCGATAACGAATGGGGTGGAAACTTAACTCAGTGTCCCACACCCCTATATTAGCAAAGTCCAAATCAATCAATCATCCTAGCCCGAGTACGCTGCCCTTCAAGAGCTCAGGCGCATTTTCAGGGGATGGGTTTTTTGGGGGTCAAAATCCATCAAAACACTACTCCTCAAAAATATATATCATACTAATTTATTAACTAGACACAAAGGGCTATTAAAAAGACACATTGACACTTTGACAGCCCAGGTGATACTAATTCGACTCTGGCTCATGGACTAATCTGACAGCTATAATCTGTCATCAAACTCTTATGATGAATACACGGGATGTTTGCATACCATAAAGTATGCAAAACGTTCCCCTCCAATACAATAATACTCCTCTTTTTGACATTAAATAGAGGATAATAAACGAGTTACCAGTTATTATCAAATTTTCACTAGCTTTAGCGAGTGACAAGTGAACATTATTTCACGAGGGACATAAATTTAATAATAACTGGTACCAAGTTTGTTATTCTATTTATTACCCCAGCTTTTTTTTTTTGCTTTTTTTTTTAAAAGCCTTTATTTTCGATATATAATAGACTACATCGGTTACACGTCCAAGTATATAGAAACGGCGTAGAAACTAATTTACTGTTCTGGGTATTGCTTTAACTTTGTATTTTATTCACGGTTCACAGATAATTTTCAGAACCCAAAGTTCTATATATTCTTTAAAAACAAATGTATAATGACTTGCATTAAACTACCATTTTATTACAAGTTTAACACTGAAACCAGAAAGACGTAAACGCAAACGCTTTAAACTACGTGACGTCATTGTGTGCGCTTTGTCAAATCGTGATGACGTCATATTTAGTACCGACAAGGTGATTGGTTTGTTGGCGTCAAATCATCCAATAGTAGTGTACGTTAAACCAATGCATGATAAGTTTGCAGTGAGAAATTATGATTTTTATTTCCCCCATTATGAGCGCCTGCTGGGGTAATAAATACTAGTACCTTTACATTGATTACTGACCATTTTCGTCATAGTGGTAAAGCGTTCGCCTGATGCGCGTTTGGTCTAGGATCGATCTCCGTTGGTAGGCCCATTCGGGCTATATCTCGTTCCAGCCAGTGCACCACGACTGGTATATCAAAGGCCGTGGTATGTGCTTTCCTATGTGTGGGAAAGTGCATATAAAATATCCATTGTTGCATTAGGAAACATGTAGCGGGTTTTCTCTGATGACTACGTGTCAGAATTACCAAATGTATGACATCCAATAGGCGATGATTAATAAATCAATGTGCTCTAGTGGCGTCGTTAACCAAAACGAAATTTACTTTTCGACTTCGATGATGACAAATATTTCACATGTTCATCTCTAATGCACACACTAAAGGAAAGAAATAAATGTTTTATATGCACCATCCCACACAGACAGATAGGAACCCGCAGTCGCCACCACGGCAAGGGATCTTTGATATATCAGTCCACAGTGGTGCACTGGCTGTGACGAGAAATACACTAAAGGAAGAAACCCGGTAGCACCTATTTAACCGAACCATTGTTGAAAAGAGAGGCGGGACGTAGCCCAGTGGTAAAAACACTCGCCTGATGTGCAGATGGTCTAGGATCGATCCCCGTCGGTGGGCCCATAGGGCTATTTCTCGTCCCAGCCAGTGCACCACGACTGGTATATCAAAGACTGTGGTATGTGTTATCCTATCTGCTACTAATTGAAAAATGCAGCGGGTTTCCTCTCTAAGACTAATATTTTGTCAAATTATCAAATGTTTGACATCCAATAGCATATGATTTATACATCAATGTGCTCTAGTGGTGTCGTTAAACAAAACAAACTGTATTTATGTTGAAGGAGGTGCTGTCGAGTTTCTTCCTTTAGTGTGAGTAGTATTGATTGATATGTTTAAAAAAAATCAAGGTCAAACAGAAGATTATTTTTGCATTAGAGCGACAGTCTTTGCCTACTTAGTATTTGGCAAAAATCCTGATTTTTTCTCTTTTTTCTTTTCTTTGCGACTATAGCTACGTTCAGACTTTAACACTTCAAACTAATTTATCGAGTGGGAGAGAAACACGTTCTTTTGACTATACCGGTGTAGCTAAACCAAGGAAATGTTTTATTTAACGACGTACTCAACACATTTTATTTACGGTTATATGGCGTCGGACATATAGTTGAAGATCACACAGATATTGAGAGAGGAAACCAGCTGTCGCCACTTCATGGGCTACTCTTTTCGATTAGCAGTAAGGGATCTTTTATATGTACCATCCCACAGACAGGATAATACATACCACGGCCTTTGATATGCCAGTCGTGGTGCACTGGCGGGAGCGAGAAATAACCCAAATGGGCCCACCGACGGGGATCGATCCCAGACCGACCGCGCATCAAGCGAACGCTTTACCACTGGGCTACGCCTCGGCCCTTAGCTAAAACACTTCGGTGTGTTGTTTAATTAAAGTGGCATAACTAAAACAGTTTAAATGTAAATGTGAACTCAAACTGTTTTAGTTAAAACTGGTATAAGGCGGAAGTCACAGTGACGTCACAGTCAGAAGAAGCAGTAAGTGCGTTAGCAATGGCCTAACAGACTCCTAGTCCATTTTAGTTTGATAGGCCTACCTTGCGCATGCGCTGATAACTACACTTCTGCCTTCTACCGGTATAACTGGCATACGTTCAGCCAGCGAACGTTTCGCTAACAGTCGCGAAATATTTGATTGGTTCCCGACGTGGCCATTTGGTTTACCGTGAAGCGCATAAATCTGTCTATCAGACGTTTTTCTCCTCGATCTGGCTGAACGCAGCCCTGTTACACGTGTAACACTCGTAAAACCAAAAGTGTTTTTAGATAAACCAGTGTTATAGTTAAACCAGTTTAACTTGTGTAAGTGTGAACACATCTTATGGCCGCCCGACCGTTCGTCTAGCACTGGAGAGGCAGAGTAGTATCAGGCTATCCGTCATCCGTACTCACACAAACCTATTAGAGACCAACTTGGAGGGTTGGGGTGGGGGTGTGGTGGTTATGATACATTACCGTTTTGGATGACGCTCTGTTACTGCTTTTACATATACCTCGTTTTGGTTAAGCCACGGACTACATGGTAGGTACCGGGTACCCAGTCGATCTGGGATTTTGATCCAGATACAGGCACTGTGAGTGAGTGCTCCGCAAGGCTGGTGGGTGTAAGTCATCGTGATCCATACAAAGGCCATGGTAGGTACCGGTGGGAAGCGCAAATAAACGATCCCTTGTCGGTAGGTGGCGACAGCGGGTTTCTCATTTTTATGGATGTTTGCCGTTCAATACATGTAAACAATGTTTTGAAGAAGACCTATACTATTTTGACAATAAGGTCTTCTGCCCTGCAACCACCATTTTTATGGATTATTATTGACGTTTTCAAAACGTAATATTATTACTGTGTTTCGCAGTCTCACGGCTGATGCAAAGAGTGACAACAAACTCACCTGCGTTATTGGACTGGAAATATCTGATGACGAAACCTCGATTTGTTATGGAGCTGTCTGACCGGAAGGAAATGTACATCCGGTTTCCACTGCTGTGAACCGTGAGCGTGTTCTGTACAGTTCCACCCCACAGGGCGATTCTGGTACTGTTCCTGTGAGGTCCTGGAGAAAAAATAAACACTTATAAGTATTACATACTTGCCCCAACATATTATAAATATGTATTATTACACAAGCTTGTGCAAGGCTGTAGCTATGGGTTCTTTTTTGTTTTTTTTGTTTTTTGTTTTGTTGTTGTTGTTTTTTGGGGGTGGGGAGAGAGGGGGTTGCAGATGCATTCTTGGAGCGAACTAGCATGGAAGGGGCAATATATTAAGGGATCCGGGGGCATGGCTCCAGGAGGTTTTGAAATTCAGAGGCTCTGAAATAACATTTTGCAGCCATTTCAGTAGCAAGTATTTTATTTTATTTTATTTTATTTTATATTTATTTGTTTATTTATTTATTTTTAATTATTATTTTTTATTTTTATTTTTATTTGATTGTTTTTTTTTTATTTTTTTTATTTATTTATTTATTATTATTATTATTTTGTATTATTATTGTTTTTTTTATTATTATTATTTTTTTTTTTTTTTTTTTTTTTTTGGGGGGGGGGGGGGGGACTGAATACATGAATCCTGACACGAGTTTCGTAAAAATCTGTACGACTCACGCGAGTGTAATAATTTATTTATTAGTTGTTTTTTTTTATGAGTAATAAGGACATTGATAAAACATTTCAAAAGTAACAAGAAGGACACGACGAAATGACGTCGTCATTTTGAAAAGCGATTACAATATTTCACATGCTCTGAGCTAAAGTTGATATAACGTCACTTCCGAAAACACGTTATTCGTTGGTCATGTAATTACTTATTATTAGTCCCCTACCGGTCCAACCGGAGAGGACTATAGATTTCATCTCCGTCCACCTGTCTGTATGTCTGTCTGTCTGTCTGTCCGTCCGTCCGTCCGTCCGTTCGTCTGTCTCTTTATATATGTCTGTCTGTCTGTATGTCGGTATGTTTGTCTGTCTGCCTGCCTTCATGTCTGCATGTCTGCCTGTCTGTCCTTCCGTCTGTCCCGTATATAGTTTTACGGATGTTTGTTTTTGTTTTGTTTCAGAATGCTTTGATATATTGAGCTGAAATTGTGTGTGTAGCCCTATTCTGTACTGTTACAGATCAAGTTTGACTTTCATGGCGATTTACCCATTTTTTAATGGAGTTATGGCCCTTAAACATAGGAAATATGATAATTTGTTTTCCGAACTTTTGTTTTGCAATGCCTGAAGATACTGAAATGAGATAAAATTTTGTATATACTTTTATCATGTACTGTTACTGATTATGTTTAACTTTCATGGTGATTTAGGAGATACGAAAACTTGTTCGGTTCGTATGGAGACATATATTGTTTTAGCAGTACTCTCAGAATGCTTGGTGCACGTGTGTTTCGTATGTTTGTTTTTTTGTATTATTATTAACTCGGTTATGTTAAAGATATCGGTAGTATGTTAAACCAAACTCCAGCGATAATAGTGATATATGATATTAAACTTAATACCATTTCGTATCACAGTTAGGTCCCATCGTACACAGAGCTAAAGTCGTACTGTGGGCCTTCACTTCATTAAACAAAATAAACTCTAGACTTACCATAGTACACAAAGATAAAGTAGTGCTGTGGGCCTTCACTTCGTTAAACAAAACAAACTGTAGACTTACCATAGTACACGCAGATAAAGTCGTGACGTGGGCCTTCACTTCGTTAAACAAAACAAACTGTAGACTTACCATTGTATACATAGATAAAGTCGTGTGGTGGGCCTTCACTTCGTCAAACAAAACAAACTCTAGACTTACCACAGTACACAGTGATAAAGTCGTATGGTAGGTATTACACAAAAACAAACTGTAGACTACCATAGTACACAGGTATGGTAGGTATTCACGTCATTTAAGAAAATAAACTCCAGACTTAACATCGTACATAGAGATGAAGTCGTATGGTAGGTGTTCACGTTACTTAAGAAAACAAACTCCAGACCTGCCATCGTACATAGAAATAAAGTCGTATGGTAGGTGTTCACGATATTTAAGAAAATAAACTCCAGACTTAACATCGTGCATAGAGATGAAGTCGTATTGTAGGCATTCACGTCCTTAAACAAAACAAACTGTAGACTTACCATTGTATACAGAGGTAAAGTCGTATGGTGGGCATTCACGTCGTTAAACAAAACAGTCTAGACTTACCAATATATACAAAGATAAAGTCGTATGGTAGGCATTCACTTCGTTAAACAAAACACACTCCAGACTTACCATAGTACACAGTGATAACGTTGTATTGTGGGCATTCACGTTGTTAACCAAAACAAACTCTAGACTTAACATCGCACACAGAGATAAAGTCGTATGGTAGGTGTTCACGTTATTTAAGAAAATTAACTCCTAGATTGGCATGGTACATAGAAATAAAGTCGTATGGTGGTGTTCATTCACTTCGTTAAACAAAACAAAATCTAGACTTACAATTGTATACAGAGATAAAGTCGTATGGTGGGCGTTCACGTTATTAACGTCGTTAAACAAAACAAACTGTAGACTTACCCTTGTATACAGAGATAAAGTCGTATGGTGGGCATTCACGTCGTTAAACAAAACACACTCTAGACTTAACATCGCACACAGAGATAAAGTCGTATGGTGGGCGCTCACGTCGTTAAACAAAATAAACTGTACACTTACCATTGTATACAGAGATAAAGTCGTAGTGTCTGCCTTCTGTTCGACACTCGACCAGCTCTGCGGTGATTGTCAGATTGCTGGACTCCGCCTCTATTAGCCACCCACATTGCTCATTACTGTGCAAGAAAAAAAGAGAAAACAAATATTATTACCCATATGGTTAAAAATATCTTAGTTTATGTCAGGTGTTACGTAGCACTTCGACGTCATACAATGACGTCATTGATATTGGTACATTACAACCTTACCGGAACCTGAATCAAAATTAAAATTGATTAATGGGTAATAAATAGGATATTAAACTCCCTACCATTTCGCATCATGTTTATGTCCCTCGTGAAATAATTTATATCACTCAGGACACAAACGTGATACGAAATGGAAACTAGTTTAATATCACATAAATATTAACGAGAGCTTACAGCTAAAAATGTATTATGGTTTGAAGAAATCAGTTTTAACATTAAAAAAATAATAATAAAACAATCCGAAAAGAAAGCAATTGTTTTTGTTTGTTTTATTTTCTTGTTGTTGTTGGGTTTGGATTTTTAAATCTATTATTATTATTGTTTTATATATATTTTATTGTGCCCAGAACATAGAATGACAGTGTCAGGTTTGGGGTGTGCCCTGAGCTCACAGTCTCACAATACGTTTTATATTACATTTGACACACACACACATACACACACACACACACACACACACACACACACACACACACACATATATATATAGATATACATACACATACATACATGCATACATACACACACACATACATACATACACATATATATATATACAGACGAACAGGCATAATCAAACACACCTTATGTATATTTTTGTTGATGATGTTGTGTTTGTTTTGTTTTGTTTTGTTTGGGGTGGGGGGTTTTGTTGATTTGTTTAAATATACTGGGACCAAAAAATACAAGGACACATACACGTATGGACAACACAAATACATGACATATAAGGTGTGTGACAGAGCAGTACGAATAGGCATAATCAAATACACCTTATGTTTAGATTGTTCATTGTTTGATAAATTATACCACTGCTTTGTTTCTTAAAATTTTCATATTTTTCAAATAAGATTTTTTTGGGTGTTTCTTTAATTTGTTTTTTGGCAAAGAAGTTTTTAAAAAAATTTCCATGCTTAAAAATCTGTATTTTGTCATATGCAAATTTGTTGCATATTATTTGTTTGCATAAGCAGACCCAAACTGGCGATATGTTGATCTATATATATATGCAGTCTATTATAGTATTGTATATATCCAGTAATATTTTTCCAAATAACTATCATACACATGTTCAATGGCCTCTGGCATACGATTACAAAAAGTATATTTGTTTGAATTAATATAATGTATTGTATATAGAAAAGTGTTAGTAGTGAGAAATCTGTGTAGAATTTTATATTGAAACCATAGTAAATTTGTATCTCTAATGCATTTAAAAGGTATATTGTAAAATACTTTCCATTCTGTTGGTGAATAACACAATTCTTTATTTTAATATTTTAATTGATATTTTGGAATGGCTGTTGTGTAGCATAATAATTAATATATTTAACTACATCCCATTTTGTCTTTAAGAAGTTGTTTTAGCTTGTGGAGGTAAACTGGTTTATCATTTGTAATTGACTCCTATATTCCATAAATATATTTTACATATATCCTATGAAACATTTCAATGCATTAATAAAATAAGCATATTCTATAATAAAGGGTATTTTGTATTAAAGTTTGCTATAAAATCACATAAATGTAGAAATCGTCCATCAGTATTAACTAAATTACTAATGAAAAAACTTCCTTTAATGCATACATTATCATTAAATATTTTTAAAAATAGGTTTCTTATTTTTTAATATTTCACCATTAAGTCAAATGTTTATACCAGCTATATCGTTTTCATTTTCTGTTGGTTGTTTATACTGGATGTTTCGCCAACTATCAAGAACATATTCCCAAAACGGGTTAGTAATTTATTTTATTTTTAAATTAATAAAATGATGTACGTGACGAGAAAGACATGTCAAATTTGTATTAATTATAAGTAACCTTAACCACGTTGACTTTAATGACATTATATACGTAGATAGTGTATTAATGTGTACCCCCCCCCCCCCCCCCTCCTCCCACACACACATCACATTTTTATGGTCCTGAATTTTTTTTTTTTTTTTTTAACTTTGTCACGTTTATTTCGCCAAACGATTTTGTAAAATCTATTATTTAACTTTTTAACTATAACCGGTTTGCCGGGGATGGCGGCGAAATTAACAAATAACATTTTGGTAATATTAATGATGTTATCATTGTGATTCTGCCTAACAGTGTAAGTTTACGGTCAAATGACAAGAATCCCAGATTCGCTTGACGTAAAATGAAAATGAAATTAAAAACACAGACAAAAAAGATAATAATAATAATAATAATAATAATAATAATAATATTCTGTTTTGTGGACGAGACGTAGCCCAGTGGTAAAACGCTCGCTTGATGCGAGGTCGGTTTGGGATCCATCCCCGTCAATGAGCCCATTGGGCTATTTCTCGCTCCAGCCAGTATACCACGATTGGTACATCAAATGCCGTGGTATGTGCTATCTTGTCTGTGGGACGGTGCATATAAAAGATCACTCGCTGCTAATCGAAAAGAGTAGCCCATGAAGTGAAAAGAAAAAAAGAAAGAAATGTTTTATTTCGTGTGCTCGACTTGGGGATCCTTCATTTTGTTGTTTTTGTCAGCGAAATGAAGTTTTCTACTGGGATGTATGCGGCCATTGGAACTGATAGAACGCTGGAACGCTTCTCGTTTCGACAGTCTGCACCACCAGGTTGGATTCTTTTTTAGCGAGATTCCTCGCCTCCACGTCATTTCTCCGTCTGACTATGTTGACTTGTTTTTTTGTGACTCGTATGACGGCCATTCTGCAGAACGCCACGGTTGTTCGCGTTTTGTCTCTACATGTCCGAGCCTGTCCTAGCAGCACTGGAAGATTGACCGCCCCACTCTAAGAAGAAATAGGAAGCGGGGTCGGCCCCTACTACTCTTTTTCTAGACTTTATTTGCTTTATAGTGATACCATCTCGTATCCTCCGGGAGTCGGGCCCGTCCGCACCACTATACCACCCATGACGACTGGACTATACCCTAGTCTGATACTCTCTCTCGTTCAGACGGATCCGGCTTCTCAAGATCTGTATTTCAGCACAGCACTACACCTTCAACGTCTATCGACTGTCAATCTAGGGGTTTTCTTGACGGGATGCAACCCATCTCGTCCCTATAAGCTGTGCACCCAAACGGCCTTAACGAGGCCACTCACGTGGACATATCGATCGGACTTTAAACTTTTAGATCTGCGTTCAAAAGATTATGTCGAAATTACTCTCTTTTTTTAATTATTATTAAATAGTCCGATCCTCTCTTCTTTCTCTTATTTAATTTTGGACCGTCCTTCTAAAATGCTCCAAATTATATAAATATTATTCGGCCGAGCAGTCAATTCTTTTTATTTTTGGCTTGTAAGTTTTTTTGTTTGTTTGTTTTTTAAATTTATTCTATTAACTTTTTTACTAATTGCTATTTTCAAAATTCTGCCCATTTTCAACTCTACCCCCCCCCCCCCCCCGCCCATCCCCCCCCCCCCCCCCCCCCTCCATCCCGAGTCAGGTCACCGATCTTATCGGAGGTCGGACTCGGGATGGACGTGTTCGAAACCCTAGTGGTATATGGGCACGTTAAACAAGTTATCATCATCATTTAACGACGCACTCAACACATTTTATTTTCGGTTATATGGCGTCAGACATATGGTTAAGGACCACACAGATTTTGAGAGGAAACCCGCTGTCGCCACTACATGGGCTACTCTTCCGATTAGCAGCAAGGGATCTTTTATTTGCGCTTCCCACAGGCAGGATAGCACAAACCGTGGCCTTTGTTGAACCAGTTATGGATCACTGGTCGGTGCAAGTGATTTACACCTACCCATTGAGCCTTGCGGAGCACTCACTCAGGGTTTGGAGTCTGTATCTGGATTAAAAATCCCATGCCTCGACTGGGATCCGAACCCAGTACCTACCAGCCTGCAGACCGATGGCCTGCCACGACGCCACCGAGGCCGGTCCCCTTGAAGTGGTTTCCTCCCTCAATATCTGTGTGGTCCTTAACCATATGTTCGACGGCATATAACCGTAAATAAAATGTGTTGAGTGCATCGTTAAATAAAACATTTCCATTCCTCTCTCAATATCTGTGTGGTCCTTAACCATATGTCCGACGCCATATAACCATAAATACAATGTGTTGAGTGCGTCGTTAAATAAAATAAAAAAATACCGTTTTATATGCAATTTGTATCAAAATATTTGTCGAGATGACCAGCCATTTTGTTCAATGTTATACCTACTTGTCGTAATGATTTGGGTAGCCAGGCGAGGTAAATGTCTGGGCGATGGACTTTGCTGTCAAGTTGTAGAAACACGTAGAATCTGAAATGCAAAAGGTGAATATGTTTAAAATATGTCATAGAATAGTTAGATATAAACATAAACATGTTATCACAACAAACACTCTCACATTTATCTATACCACGGGGACGGGATTTAGCTCAGTGGGTTGAGTGCTCGCTTGAGGTCCTTGCGTCGTATGATCTAACCTCTTCGGTGGATCCATTCAACGGTTTTTTTCTCTCTCGTCCTAACAAGTGCACCACAATTGGTCAAAGGCAATGGTATGTATATAATTTCTATCTCTGAAAAGTGCATATAAAAACAGATTGAAGCATTAGGAAATGTGCAGCGGGCATCCTCTGATTTTACTAATGAATACCCTCGCTTTCGACAAGCATAGTGTGTGTTTACGTTACTACATTTATATCCACAATTCAACGTAACCAACAACAGGGGCACTTTAGAGAACACAGTTGGACAGGCAATATGAACGACTTTTCCTCACGACAGGATACACATTCATAACACACACACACACACACACACACACACCCACACACACACACAGATCACAGACACACACACTCACACACACACAACACATTACACACACATAAGGCACACACAGACTGTGTCATACACATAAACACTAATACACATGCATATACCATACACACACAGACACACAAATGGGGGGGGGGGAACACTCATACACATACACATAGACACCGGTTCCTACACAACACACACACACATACCACACTCATCACACAATACACATACACTAAACACACACACACAACATGCATTTATACACATACACATACATTAACACACACACATACACTCTTACACATGCACTAACACACGCTGCACATACATACACACACACACACACACACACACAAAATCTTACATTTTAGTCAACACATTCACCAACACACACACACCCACAGAATTGTCCACACAGGCACACTCATAATAAACACTAATACCCTGCATATACACACACACACAACACACACACACATAAACACTCATACACATACACATAGCACTAACCTCACAATACACAATACATACACATAACAAAACATACAATACAATATACAATACCTATAACAACCCCACACACATACACACTCATACACATACAACATCATACACATACACACTCATACACATATACACTGACACACACACACATAAACACTCACATACACATACCACACTCATCACATACACATAAGACACTAATACACACACATACACACATTAGACGGCAGACACAACAACCACACATAGATGTATACACCACACACACACACACACATACAAACACATTACCAGTACACGCCCACGAGCGTTCAACCTCTTGAACGCGCTCCAAAAACCGCTCACGAGAATTTACAGGGTTTCGTACTCAGGCACATATTTTACCTACGCGTACACCCGTTGTGGAAGACGTGGAGAGTGTTATTTATCTATTTAAAGACAGTACTGATTAGATGTTTAATATCAAGAGAATATATGTCTTAGAAGAGAGTGTATTTGAATCAGGGAGAGCTATCGAGGAAGCTAGGGAAGGGAGAGTCAGAGGTAGAGATACATGTCAAACATGTACCAATTCTCAATCCCACCAGACAGGACAACACATACCTCATTAGGTTGCCCCGAAATAACTAATGATATTGTCATAACGGGTCTGTATGGACCAAACAAATTTAATTCATTAATAAGGCGGTTTGTTTTCTTTAACGTCACCGTAGGCCTAACTTTTAAATATGCACTTACCCGAGAAAATGTTCTTCGCACTTGATGAATATATGAGTAAAACCATATTAATAATAATACGTATTTCCAAATCATGTTGCTGATTGAAAATATTATTCAACTTTCTTGTCGGGATCAAAACCGGATGTTCCTTGTAGGACGACACCGTACAAAGCAGCGGATATGTAGGTAGCGTGTGTTATTTAGTCAGTCAGGTGACCTTTGTGCGATAAGAAAGGCGACACTGTGGGACGATTAGGGCAGTTCAACAATGATAGCACTGGGTAGGGTAGACCGAGAGCTAGACGGACATAGTGAGAGAGAGAGAGAGAGAGAGAGAGAGAGAGAGAGAGAGAGAAAGAGTTTCTGAGAGAGAGAGAGAGAGACAGAGAGAGAGAGAGAGAGAGAGAGAGAGAGAGAGAGAGAGAGAGAGAGAGGGGGAGGAGGAAAGAGAGACAGAAGTTGTGGGGGTAGAGAGAGAGAGAGAGAGAGAGAGAGAGAGAGAGAGAGAGAGAGAGAGAGAGAGAGAGAGAGCATTTAGTACAGTTAATGTAATCACGTTTCCCCTTAAAGGTTATGATCGGTTTATGATCGGTTTTCAGGGGCGACTGGGAACCCCCCTGCCCCCGGCTAAAAAAAATCTAAATTGATGTCCACGTAAAATGTATTTTTTCAAATTATAAACATTCATATATCGTTTCGGAAACCCCCCTTACCTAAAGCATAATCCGTCTCTGCCCCCCCCCCCCCCCTCTCTTCCCGGGTCCACTACTGGATTGGTAGCAGTCTTGGATTTAGTCACGGGGCTAAGGCCCCATTTTTGATCTAGTAATTACTGCTGCCTACTTTTAAGATGAGGTAAGATGTTTATCAGAACTATATCAAATTAATGCTACTCCCCGCCCGTCCCCCTCCCAGTAACAAATCCTAGATTCGCGCTGTTTAGGATGGTCTTGATAATATCCCTTGGAAACTTATTGAGTTTCTTAACACTGGGGTATTATTTCGCAAGAGTGTTGGGTCTGGTTCTTATCTGTAAATAATAAAAAGTCTTCGTCATACTGCGTTGTTCAGTAACTGGAGCCTTATCAGCGAGGGTCGTATTCGCAAAACTGGTTTAAAGTGGCGGATCTATGATTGTTAGCAAGATGGTGGCAGGATTATGTGTGTGTGTGTGTGTGTGCGTGTGTGCGTCTCTCTCTCTCTCTCTCTCTCTCTCTCTCTCTCTCTCTCTCTCTCTCTCTCTGTATGTGTGTGTGTGTGCGCGTGTGTGCGTCTATTTCTGTCTCTCTGTCTCTCTGTCTCTCGCTCTGTCTCTCTCTCTCTCTCTCTCTCTCTCTCTCTCTCTCTCTCTCTCTCTCTCTCTCTCTCTCTCTCTGTATGTGTGTATACGTGTTTGTGTGTTTGTGTGTGTGTGTGTGTTTGCGTATGTGTGTATATGTGTTTGTGTGTGTGTGTGTTTGCGTATGTGTGTGTGTGCGTGTGTGTGTGTGTGTATGTGTTTGTTTGTGTGTGTATGTCTGTTTGTGTGTGTATGCGTGTATATGTGTTTGTGTGTACATGTATGTGTATGTGTGTGCATATGTGTGTATATGTGTTTGTGTGTGTATATGTGTGTGTGTGTGTGTGTGTGTGTGTGTGTGTTTATGTATGTGTGTATGCGTGTATATGTTTGTGTGTGCATGTGTGTGTATATGTGTTTATTTGTGTGTGTATGTGAGTGTCTGTCGGTTTGTGTGTGTATGTGTGTATATGCGTTTATGTGTGTGTATGTGTGTGTATGTGTGTGTGTGTGTGTTTGTTTATTTGTGTATGTGTGTATATGTATGTATGTGTGTTTGTGTGTGTATGTATATATGGATTTGTGTATGTATGTGCGCGTGTGTTTGTGTGCGTATGTGTGTGTGTGTGTTGTTTTGTGTGTGTGTGTGTGTGTGAGAAAGAGAGAGAGAGAGAGAGAGAGAGAGAGAGAGAGAGAGAGAGAGAGAGAGAGAGAGCGTGCGTGCATGTGTGTGTGAGAGTATGTGCGTGTGTGTATGTGTATGTGTGTGTGTGTGAGTGTGTGTGTGTATATGTGTGTGTCTGAGTGTGTGAGTGTGTGTGTGTGTGTGTATTTGTGTATGTGTCTGTGTGTTTGTGAGTGTGTGTGTGTGTGTTTGTGAGTGTGTGTGTGTATATGTGTGTGTGTGTCTGAGAGTGTGTGAGTGTGTGCGTGTGTGTGTGTATTTGTGTATGTGTTTTTGTGTGTATATGTGTGTATGTATGTATGTGTGTGTGTATTTGTGTGTATATATGCGTGTCTGAGAGAGAATGTGCGTGTGTGTGAGAGTATTTGCGTGTGTGTGTGTGTGTATGTGTGTGTATGTGTGTGTGTTTGTGAGTGTGTGTATGTATGTGTGTGTTTATCTGTGTGTGTGATTTAGTGGGTGTGTGTCAGCGTAAGTGAGTGAGTGTGTGTGTGAGTGTCTTTGTGTGCGTGTGTATGTGTGTGTGTGTGTCAGCGCGTGTGTGTATTATATCCACTGTATTTTTCCAGGTCTAATTGTGATTGTGTATGGTGACTGAAACGTAGAACGGCTAACAATTAAACTAAATGATAAAAATCTATGAAATGCCGCTGTATGTAGTAATAACAAAAGATTTAATGGAAGAAGAAAAAAGAAGAAGAAAATATATAGAACTCGCTTTCAAATCGCGGGTTTCCCACATCATGTTGGCTACACCATTCTCACAACTTTCTATCAAATACCCAACATACCAAAAACCATTAAATGTGTACATATTTAACTGATAATACTTGAGCGTTTACAATGAAAAGCACCCGGCTTCAGTGGTGTCTTGGTTAAGCCACCGAACATAAAGCTCCGACCCAAAATGAGTTTTAACGACTCAATGGGTAGGTGTAAGACCACCACACTCTCGTCTCTCTCACTTTGGCTGTTATTGGTTTGCAATGTTTATAAAGTTTTAATGCAAATAATTTAATTTGAGTGTACATAACGCGTTTCCATTGGCAATCTTAAATAGGTTTGTAATCTAAATTCATTCATTCATTCTAGTGGTGTCGTTTAACAAAACAAACAAACAAATACTGGGGCATTCCTTAAAACGACTTTAACACACATACATAAAAATATTGATATTGTGTATTTGATGCGCTAATTACTAATCTTCATTAATTAATCAAATTAACTAAAATAGCCTACACCAAAAATCTACATCGAAGCAAATATGTAGTCAGCGCATTAGGCCATCGAAGGTTGTTCAGTTTAACGACACCACTAGAGCATATCAAAGTCCGTGGTACGTGCTATCATGTGTGTGGGATGGTGCATATAACAAATATCTTGCTATTAATGGACAAATGTAGAGGGTTTCCTTTCTAAGGCTACATGTCAAAATTACCAAATATTTGATATCCAATAACCGATGATGAATAAATCAATGTGCTCTGATGGTGTCGTTAAGCAAAAACAAATTTTAACTTTAACTCTATCCGCTGACACGAACGCTGAAACGTTATCTATTAGTGGACTTTATCTAGATCATTAATACATTCTGGCGATATAATAGCTGCGACAATATTTACACAGTGACAAATCCGTCTGCCTTGGTGTGTAGCGTGTGCTTGTTTGTGAAACGTATCTGAGTAGTTAGTTAAAGGGCCTGTCTTGGTGTGTAGCGTGTGCTTGTTTGTGAAACGTATCCGAGTAGTTAGTTAAAGGGCCTGTCTTGGTGTGTAGCGTGTGCTTGTTTGTGAAACGTATCCGAGTAGTTAGTTAAAGGGCCTGTCTTGGTGTGTAGCGTGTGCTTGTTTGTGAAACGTATCCGAGTAGTTAGTTAAAGGGCCTGTCTTGGTGTGTAGCGTGTGCTTGTTTGTGAAACGTATCCGAGTACTTAGTTAAAGGGCCTGTCTTGGTGTGTAGCGTGTGCCTGTTTGTGAAACGTATCCGAGTAGTTAGTTAAAGGACCTGTCTTGGTGTGTAGCGTGTGCCTGTTTGTGAAACGTATCCGAGTAGTTAGTTAAAGGGCCTGTCTTGGTGTGTAGCGTGTGCCTGTTTGTGAAACGTATCCGAGTAGTTAGTTAAAGGGCCTGTCTTGGTGTGTAGCGTGTGCCTGTTTGTGAAACGTATCTGAGTAGTTAGTTAAAGGGCCTGTCCCTCAGTTAGTTACCAAGTCGAAGTTCTCTATTGTTTTAAGCGGCGGGACGTAGCCCAGTGGTAAAGCGTTCGCTTGATGCGCGGTCGGTCTGGGATCGATCCCCGTAGGTGGGCCCATTGGGCTATTTCTCGCTTCAGTCAGTGCAACACGATTGGTATATCAAAGGCCGTGGTATGTGTCATCCTGTCTGTGGTATGATGCATTTAAAAGATCTCTTACTGTTAATAAAAAAGAGTAGCCCATGAAGTAGCGACAGCGGGTTTCCTCTCTTAATATCTGTGTGGCCTTAATCATATGTCTGACGCTATATAACCGTAAACAAATGTGTTGAGTGCGTCTTTAAATAAAATATTTCCTTTTTTATTGCTTTAAATGGGCAGAGAGAGGGGGGGGGGGGGAGTGATCTTTCCCAAGGGAAAGAAAAACCCCAAAACATTCTTCCCCTAGATACGTTTTGACGTCATAAACAATGCTTCACGTTTTTCAGCACAGCTTATGGCCTATATGGGCGGTTAATTGTGTGTAAGAATAGTTTTCATGGCGGAAGTCAAGTCAACAACTAACTTACGTCATCAGCGATACGTATTTTCAACAAGAGTATCGTTCGAAAAACGTCCATAAAGTGATAAATATTAAAAATGGGAAATAAATAGAATACTCGCTACTCGGCTATACCGTTTATCTAGCACGAGTGAATCGTGTTGGCCTTTGGTGAGGTACGGTCAACATCAAATCAGTTGGGCAAGATAAACGATATTGCTGAGTAGCGAGTTGAGTATTCTCTAACTAAATAAGGTCTCAAATGACAATAATAATAATAATAATAATAATAATAATAATCATCATAATAAAAACTGTAATAGCCAACAATATTTTACACTGCATAATATCTACGGTCAACGTCTTTAAAATTTAAAGCTGCCATCTCTGGTTTCAGTCTTATAAAATCAAGTTCAAATACAAGCATAACTGCACTTTTAATTCACTCGCGAGTTGTTGCCATTAACGCATATCGTCAAATGCTTACTACGCACTTCGAACAATTCTCGCCATTTTGTAATGCAACAGTAGCTAAACCGTGCTATTTTTAGCCGTATTTGACGTCGGTAGGAGCCCGTCAAAAGTGTCCTATTTTCAAAATACTGGGTTTATTTATAACTTAGAAAAGCCTACGTACCAAATCCAATGCGGTATGCGGCGACTTATATGCACCAAATGTGATTGGATTAACTGTTGTAAATGCTTAAATAATTAACATATTCCAGGGACTACCGCTTTAATATAGGGATGTATGCATGTTAAGGGTGGGACGTAACCCAGTGTAAAGAGCTCGCTTGATGCGCGGTCGGCATAGGGTCTATACCCGCCGGTGAGCCCATTCCAGCCAGTGCACAACGGCTGGTATATCAAAGGCTGTGGTATGTGCTATCCTGTCTGTAGGATGGTGCATATAAAAGATCTCTTGCTACTAATGGAGAAATGAAGCGGGTTTTCTCTCTAAGACTATGTCAAAAATAGGTGATGATTATTTAATCAATGTGCTCTAGTGGTGTCGTTAAATTACTCTTTTTTTCTTTCTTTTTTAAGAGTTTATTCCATGAAAACTAAATGCCACATTTACATTTGCTTTATACTCACGTGGCTTGAGTGTAATTGATAACATTTTTATTCTCCCATCCCTAGCCATGCAAGACAGGCGTATTCCATGACGTCAGCCCATGCGTAATAAATCGGTCTTGCATGACCACGTGACTTCCCTTGTTTGAGCTGATATTAACATTGGGAGACGTCACGTAAACGGCAAAATAACGCAAGAAATGCTTTTTATATTTCATAAAAACAATCAGTATTTATTTAGAATAAATATATTTATGGTAAATCGTTCGTACGAAGAAGACAATACGGTAACGTTTATAAGTGTGGGTTTTAGTATTTCGCGCGTTATCTCCCTTGGGACCAAAATTTAATCGACGAGCACATTAACATAAATTATTATTCTTAGGAACAAGGAAGATTTATTTAGATCAGTCTAGTTGAAAATTTATTTGTAATTCAGGTTTGACCAGGTTAACTAATGGCAACTCTACTGATTGGAAGTTCGCACGTTCGCCGTTTAGAGGCATACATGCAGTTGCGTCCCGAATTAGCTAATTTTAAATTAGATTTGGAAATTTCGTTGTATGGCGTTAGCGGTGCTTGTGTCTGTAGCAATAAGCACATGGCGATGTTTGAGCGGCAAATCGAGAAATCGCGCCCCTTCCATCTAATCATACAATTGGGGGGGGGGGGGGGGGGGTAACGATTTAGATGTAGCAGGAGCAGATGAGAGTGTAGCAGAGGAAATAATTATGAGGTTAATAACATTATTTGACACATTTAGACGATGTTACCACATTGGTAGAGTAACCATCCTACAATTACTTCCCCGCCATGCAACCAGGAAAGTACTTACGTGCGTATATAACAACCTGGTTATTCATGCCAACGCATTCCTTAAAGCTGCCCCTGCGTGTGCTGTAACCTCACCGTGGTGCAGGGGTGTAACATTCTCTTTGAGAATGGCCAATACAGCACAAAATTGAAGTTTTGAGTAATATTCAGTATCCGTAAAATTCTGTGATATTTGTGTTTTTGCACAGTTCTTTACACTTTTTGAATTTTTATATTGATGTTGATCATCACTTTATTTATTTGCATTACCATAGTTTGACACCCAATAGCCGATGTATTTTTCGTGCTGGGGTGTCGTTAAACATTCATTCATTCATTCATTCCTTAAAGCTGAGTTGCGGAAACAAACCAATATGTACTATTGGAAGTTGAAAGGTGTCAAGTACAGTGAAACACCAGTTCTTTGCGATGGGGGTACATTTTAATGATTATGGCCAAATGAAATATTTTAGAAATATTCGCGGAGCCATAATGCAAGGCCGTTAAAATTTTATAACCGTGGTTTTACATAAACAATTTGATCAATATTTTCTAAGGTGATTATATCTAGAATTGATGTAGGTGTACAAATATAAGGAGTATATATTTGTTCTCAGGGTTTGTTAATTTATAAATCAACAATGCAGCAATTGTAATACATAATTATTATATATCGCAGCATTGTACTTGTGCCTTTGGAATGGCTGTGTAGCACAGATTGGAATGGCTGTGTTATTAATGTATTGATGGATAATTAGTACTAAGTTGACACAGATTGGAATGGCTGTGTAACACAGATTGGAATGGCTGTGTTAGTAATGTATTGATATATATGTAGTACTAATTGGACACAGATTGGAATGGCTGTGTTAGTAAGGTATTGATATATATATTTAGAACTAATTGGACACAGATTGGAACGGCTGTGTAACACAGATTGGAATTGCTGTGTTAGTAATGTATTGATGGATATTTAGTATTATGTTGACACAGATTGAAATGGCTGTATTAGTAATGTATGGATGGATATTTAGTATTAAGCTGACACAGGGTGGTCAGGAAGCTATTTTGGTCATGTATTGTAGTATATTTAGTACTAGTTGGAATGGCAATTTAATAGAGATCTGGAAGAGCTGTGTTGCAACATATGCATGCATATATTATTTGAGTACTAACTGGGACAGTTTAGAAAGTTTGTTTCTAATATATCTATATATACTGTAACATTAACTGTGCAAGACACTGAGTGGGAATGGCCGTGTTGCATAATTTGGATCTGCTGTCTGTTATTTAAGGTATTTATGGAAACAATGAATCTACTGTTACACCAATATGGTTAATTTTTGTATGCATTTGGTACACTGTTACCTGGATTTTACATACATATAGTAGTAACAATTTCTGTTGTGTATTTGCTTGAAGTATGATGGTAGGTATTCGGAAATAATATATTTAACAAATGATCTAATAAACAAACAGGTGTTCTTAATAGATCAACAAGATGTCTGGTGACCAGGGTCCTCCACCAAAAAGATCTAAGCGAATTGAAAATCGTGCATCGAGGTCAACAGTTAAGGTGACTTCAGGTACACGCAGGACCATTAACAATGACAATAATACTGCTACAACCTCGAATACAAACAAGCCACCAGATGACCTAATGGAAAATATTAACAAATGCATAAAAGCGGCCATTCCTGACATAACTAAGTCTGTCATCGATGCCTTGAAGAGCAGCGGTATGTTAACAAAGTCACAGGAAAATGTTGACTAATCTGAAACAGGTATAGATCATCTGGAGACATTGGTGGACATTCGTCAGCCAGGTGCTACCTCTCCAGACATGGCAAACATCGAAGATACAGATCCAGGTATTACTCATTCATTAAAAATGTGTGGAATAAGTAAACCGCTAGATTTAGGTATCGATCCTAAGATAAAATCCAAGATATGGGCCAATGAGTATATCGATCTGGGAATTCTGATACGTCAGGGTGGTCAGGAAGAAACATTCTCTATCCTAGACCAGGATGGAAGAATAACTTTTGTAAAACAGTCTCCGCCGAATTTTAAATTCGAATCAGTGACACAATGGCTCTCAGCATTCCATGTTATGGTAGGGATTTATTGTCAAAAACACCCAAACGAATCATGTTCTCTCATGAAATATGCATTATCAGTTCAAACCCTTGCAAAGCAAACTTGCGACTCGGCGGCTTTGCTTTATGATAAAAAGTTTAGGCAGTGGAGGGAAACAAACCCCGACCAGCTTCCTTGGGATCAGATGAATGCCGAACTCTATCAAGAAGCCATAGCTGTAGGCATTAACTATAAATTGCACGGAAACCGGCCATTTCGGGATCTTAGAGATGGAAAACGCAAGCCCAGCATTAGTTATGGTTCCAGAGTGTGTTACACCTATAACAATAAGGGATACTGCGACAAAGGAAAGAACTGTGTCTTTATACACAGTTGCCAGCGAAGTGGAAGTAGCCACCCCAAAAAGGCTTGTCCCACACAAGTCGGGACAACCATGGGGGAATCCCAAAAGACCCAACGCAGTTGGCAAACAATAATTTAATAGTTACTCCCATCAAGGTTGATAGATTGCAATTTTGGCTATCTGGTTATTCTAACACTAAAACACAGTTTCTACTAAATGGATTTGGTTCCGGTTTTAGTATTCCATATATTGGTAAACGGCAACACAGATTGTCAAAAAACCTGAAATCTGCCCTTTCGAATTTAGAATTGTTAAAGGAAAAAATTATAAAAGAACTTGAAGCAGGGCGTGTGGCAGGCCCCTTTTCTAAACTGCCTTTCCCGGCTCTACAGGTTTCACCACTGGGTTTAGTCCCAAAAAACCATTTGGGTGAATACAGAGTCATTCATCATTTGTCGTTCCCGGAAAGCAGTTCCATAAATGATGGGATTCCTAGTGAGAAATGTTCAGTTCAGTACCAAACAATAGATGATGCAGTAATTTTGATAAAACAATTTGGTCAAGGGTCTTTACTTGCAAAAACTGATATCGAAAATGCATTCCGTATGATCCCCATAAATCCAAAAGATTACGAGCTTCTAGGTTTCGCTATAGATGGACAATATTTTTATGATAAGACTCTTCCCTTGGGCCTCAGCTACTCATGCCAGCTTTTTGAACAAGTTAGTTCCGCTTTACACTTGATAATAGAAAAGAAGTTTGCATGTAAGGTGTGCGTTCATGTATTGGATGATTTTCTGTTTGTCGGCCCACCGAATACCAACAGTTGTAGGGACAGTTTGAATGCATTTGTAGAGTTGTCTAAGGACCTGGGGGTGCCCATTAAGTTTGAAAAAAACAGTGTTTCCCTCAACTACTATAAAAAAATTAGGTTTAGAACTAGATACACTGGGAATGAACATTAAGCTTCCAGAGGAAAAAATACTAAATTAAAAGCTGTTTTATCAAGCTTTAGATCAAAGAAAAAAGCATCACTCCAGGAATTGCAATCTCTTATTGGGCTATTAAATTTTGCTTGTTCGGTGGTCACCGAAGGTAGAACGTTTTTAAGACGTATAATTGACCTAACCATCGGGTTAAAAAAGCCCCATCACAAAAGACGCATTAACAAAGAGGCTAGAGCGGATATCCAGACTTGGTTATCTTTTGTTGAAACTTTCAATGGGACAGCCCTATTCTTGAATGATGTCTGTTACATTATGTTTTTATACAGATGCAAGTAATTTGGGTTTTGGTGGAACTTTTCAAACAAAGTGGTTCTTTGGACAATGGGAAACAGAATGGTTGTCATATCACATAGCAGTTAGAGAACTTTTCCCAATAGTGGTAGCGGTGGAATTGTGGGCGCATGAATTACACAACAGATGTGTACAATTCTATTCTGACAACCTGACAGTAGTGTATATAATTAACAAGCAAACATCAAAAGATCCTGCGATCATGAAGCTGTTGCGTAGGCTCATTTTGCAGTTACTTAGATACAACATTATGTTCAAAGCATTCCATATTGCAGGTGTTGAAAATGTACAGGCAGATCTCCTTTCTCGCTTACAGGTAGAGCAGTTCAAAAACAGTTTTCCTCACATGGACAAAGTGCCAGTAGATATTCCTCACAACATGCAGATGATTTAAAGGAGACTGCATCCTACTTGTTACAGGCAACCTTGTCGCCTTCCACTAGAGAGGCATATAAGCATGTATTTTCTGTTTACAAGCAGTTTATTGGTGAGCAGTTTCCTAACACCCCAGTGTTGCCAGCTACTCTAGAGATGTTAACCTTATTTCTTGCTAATTGTTATCAGAAAAAATTGGCAGCGTCGACCGTGTCAAGCTATGTGTCGGCATTGGGTTATATTCACAAACTTGGGGGATATCCGGATATCAGCCAACATTTCCTTATTTGGAAAACCTTACAAGGTTTCACCAAACTTTGTTCAACGAGGGATGCCCGTCTTCCAATTACTCCACTTATACTAAAGCAGTTGATTGCCTCTTTGGACTACACATGCAACTCATATTTTCTTAAATTGATGATTAAGGCAATGTTTCTGCTCGCATTTCACGCATTTCTACGAATAAGTGAAATCACGGGATCCATTCCCCCAGCAGGAAATAGTTTAACACTGGCAGATATTAAGTTTAATTGTGACCAGTCTTCCCACCCAAGGTCATTGGAAATACAAATGCAACAGTTTAAACATAGCGCTGGGAAACATATTCCAACCCTTATGCTGCCTGAAAATAAAAATAGCACTCATTTGTGGGAGTTTAACAGGATTCGGAAACACCAAAGCTCTCAGTGTGCTTTATTTTCATTTATGGATAACACACCCGTACCACGACATACTTTAACAAAACAACTTCAGCTTTCTCTAAAATGGGCCGGTCTAGGGAAGAATAACTTTAAAGGACATAGTTTTCGTATTGGAGCAGCAACAACGGCAGCAATGATGGGAATCCCTGAAGAAAAAATCCAAATTATGGGCAGGTGGCACTCTCAAGCATTTAAAAAAATATATACGTATTCAAATGCTACAACTTGGCAGATAAGATGGTTAGTATAAAATGTAACCATCTCCACCGGCATGCTGGGGTGTTTCTTGTAAATTAGAATTTCAACAATCGAGATCCGGGGACATGGGCTTTGATTATTTTTTATTCTTTTCACTAAAGTTCATACGGTCCAGTACATGAGGATATGGGCCTCTGCACTTGGCCTATGTTTGTATTTACTATTCTGAATTTGTGTTTATTTTGACTTTTGTTTAATGTTAAAATTTATATAGTCACGAAGCGAGATCTGGGGACATGGGCCTCGATTTCATTCACTGAAGTTATATAGTCCAGTACATGAGGACATGGGCCTCTGTACTTGGGCTATGTTTGTATTTACTATGCTGAGTTGGGTTTCCTTCTTACTGTTGTTTATTGTTACAATTTGTCTAGTCATGAAGCGGGATCTGTGGACACGGCCATGTTGGTAGTTACTATTATGCTGAGTTTGTGTTTCTTTTATTGTTGTTTAATCCTAAATTCTTTCTAGTTACTAATTGAGATCTGGGGACATGGGCCTCGATTTCGTTTTCGAATCCATTGCACGGGGACATGGGCCTCTGCACTTCGGTCGTGCTTGTAGTCATGACTAGTTGTGTCTATTAAATATAATATGAATTGACTTAATTTACGAACCTGCTAGCATTTCATATACATGTAAATGTGTCTATGTATGTTTTATTGTGTCTAGAAGTACTGTCGGTTTGTGTGTATTTGCTTCATTATAATGGGTAACCTGGGGACATGGGCCTCGGTTACCATTACTTACATGTACCCGACTACATAATTATAACAACCTATATGGAATTTAACATGCTGTTTATTAGGGGGCTTTTCTTTTCCTCCTCGGTCGTACTGGTATAGGAGCATCGCTTACCACTAAATTATGATAGTTTTGATGCTCCTATAGCAGAAAAAGGTTTAGATGGGGGGGGGGGGGGGGGGGGGTGTTGTGTTACACACAAAATGGTGGCGGGTTTTAACCCCCATCTTTCATGGTTCAGAGAGAATTGTAAAAAGTTAGAGAAATTGCCTTAACAATGTGATGGTAATTTAATTAACTAACTTGTCCGTCGTTTATTATTAAATGGCCTTTTTCAATTCATTCAGGTGTTGGTGTTTTTTTTCTATGTAATGTAACCATGAAACGAAGTACAACCTTTTTCTTTTTAAATGAGATATTGCCATAAATCAGTATTTATTTAGTATAAATATATTTATGGTAAATCGTTCGTACGAAGAAGACAATACGGTAACGTTTATAAGTGTGGGTTTTAGTATTTCGCGATTAAACCATAATGAAATTGATTAACCCATGAAAGTGGGTGAAGAGAATGGGTTATTGCACAATACGGTTACATGTGGATATGTCAATTTGTTTACCTTTTCAGGACAAATTTGTTATGTTGTTTACAATTAAATGCCATAGTTGTCTGTATATGTCAATATTGAGTACATTGTTAATTTAGAAGTTGCAGGCGGTTTTTAACCCCCATCTTTCATGGTTCAGAGAGAATTGTAAAAAGTTAGAGAAATTGCCTTAACAATGGGATGGTAATTTAATTAACTACCTTGTCCGTCATTTATTATTAAATGGCCTTTTTCAATTCATTCAGGTGTTGGTGTTTTTGCTATGTAATGTAACCATGAAACGAAGTACAAACTTTTTCTTTTTAAATGAGATATTGCCATAAAGGAAACCTGCTGTCATACTGAAATTATAGTATCATTTTCGGTTTATACTTTCAGTATAAACCATTTTTGGGTATGATCTTTTCAATGTTTATGATTTATTATTTTATTGTAAGATAAACAATTAAAAATGTAGTTTTTTCACGTTTTCCCAAAATATTTGTTTTTGATCTACTGGATGGGAGAAAAATAATCCTCCATTATGTATCCATGTGGGACAAGGCTATTCCCCCCTCGGGTACATACTATGATGTCAGGGACGAGGCTTGGGTGAAATAGCCCTGTCCCGCATGGACACATATGAAGGATTCTTTTAATACACCTTATTTTCTACAACCCTTTATGCAATGCAACTAGAAAGTCATGGATGATAGACACTTTAGTCAGAACTAAATAGTCAATTAACAGAACACAGGAAGGTTTTCTAGGGTCTATATTTGTGTTCAAGTTTAGTAATTGCAAAATAATAATAATAAAAAACACCTATAAAATTAGCTTGATATAATAATCAGTATTATAACTGTAAAAGTGTATCTGTCGCGTCGTACGCGTGCGGTTAGGACACGGCCATGGTATGTGATATCATGTTTGTGGGATGGTGTATATAAAATATCCCTTGTTACTAATGGAGAAAAAAACAGAGGGTGTCCTCTCTGAGACTATATGCCAAAATTACCAAATGTTTGACATCCAATAGCCGATGGTTAATAAATCAATGTACTCTAGTGGTATCGTTAAACAAAACAAAACTTTTTCCCATGAATATTTCCTCAGAGCATGAATGGACCAAATTCAACAGCAGAGTCCTAGATAGAGGAATTTAAGTGACAGACCCCAGTTTCTAAACACTACAACATTTCTTTTTTTTTTTTAATTAAAAACATTTTTGATCATTTAAATGAGATGTACTTACATTTTATTATTTAGAATATTCATTTTAATATACATGAAGTGGTTCTAGTCATCCAGATTTTTGTAACACCTCAAAATACATTTTGAATAATTCTAAAAGGAAAGGAAGGAAACGTTTTATTTAACGATGCACTCAACACATTTTATTTACGGTTATATGGCGTCGGAAATTCTAAAAGTGCACGTTCGTCTGAGAAGTAACGGTTATTGAGACAAGCTCTGGTTATTTTTAGATGATATTTTCCCCGTTTAAACATCACATATTTTAGCTTGTCTCTGTAGCAACGGGAGCTTGTTCAATTCTCGATGAATGTAAGAATTACGTCGTCAGGGGACGTTATACCAAATCGGTAGATGTGGTCCAGTGGCAGATAAAATGTTATCAACCAGTGTCAGTGAAACAAAAGTGTTATCAGTCACTCAATGACTATAACACATTTTAGAGTGAAAAAAATCACTCTAAAATGTGTTATCGTCACTGTTTGAAAGCCGGAACTATTTTGCTGCTGGCATTTTAAAAATAAAGGTAATTTGCCAAAAGTTATATAATAAATAGAAAATTTCATGTTTGTTTTTTTGTCAAATGTTTTGTCAAATGTCTCGTGAAGTTTACAATCGTATCACACTCGTCGCGCAAGCGCGACTCGTGAAATATGGTTCCAAACTTCACTCGATGAGATATAAATCATATTTGACAAAAAACATGAAATATCCTCTCTATATTATATATAATAATATTACTAAAAGCAGAGGTTTGTGCTTTCCTAAATTGGGTGTGCGCGGGGTGTGTGTGTGGGTGGTGGTGGTGGTGGTGGGGGGGGGGGGGTGGCAGCGGTATTTAGCCCAGTCGGTTGAGTGCTCGTTGAGGTGCGTGTATCGCAGGATCGAACCACCTCGGTCGATCCATTCAACTGATTGGTTTTTTCTCGTTCCAACCAGTGCAACACAACTGACCAAAGGCCGTGGTATGTGTTTTCCTGTCTGTGGGAAAGTGCATATTAAAGATCCCTTGCTGCATTAGGAAACATGTAGCAGCTAATTCTCGTTCCATCCAGTTCACCACGACTGGTATATCAAAGGCTGTGGCATGTGCTATTCTGTCTGTGGGAAAGTGCATATACAATATCTCTTGCTCTCCAAGACTGTCAGAATTGCCAAATGTTTGACATCCAATAGCCGATTATTCATTAATCAATGTGATCTAGTGCTGTCGTTAAACAAAACAAACTTTACGTTTTTCTTGTCTGTGGGGAAGTGCAAATAAAAGAGTGTCCACTTGTATTCAGGAGTAATCAATTTGTTTGCAGCGAGCTTTCTTTCTTACACTGTAGAGTATGTTGATATAACCATATGTGAGTCATTAAACAGCTGTATTGTAAACATGTGCTGGTGTGTAATTAAATAAATATTCCATTCCTTTTGTTATAATCCTGGAATAATTTATTTTCAGGTAAGAACACCTGCAAAACTGATCAAAAGAAAGAAAAACAAAACTATATATTTATATAGAGATTTAATCCATAATAAATATGAATACATAATAATTAAGCAATATCATCAATAACAACAACAATAGTAACATTAATAATAATAATAATAATAATAATAAATATAATAATTATAACCACAAGAGAAAGTAACAGATTACCAAGCAGTAATAGCTGCACTTTACTCAGACATATTTATACACTATGTAAAACTATAGGAATAATTACCACACCCACACTCACTCTCTCTCTCACACACACACACACACAAAGAGAGTGAGAGACATAAACACACACACATACACACACAAACACACACACACACACACACACACATAAACAAACACACACATACATAAACACACACACACACCACATCCACATCCACACTTAAACACACACACAAACACATACAAACACACACACAGACACACACACATACGCACACACATATTTAAACAAATACGCATATACACACGCACACGCACACGCACGCACACACACACACACACACACACACCGAGATATATAACGAACTAGTTTCAGTCAAATTGGTTCAGAACTTTCCACATAAACAACAGTAATAATGTTTAAATGTCCCACAGAACCCGATACAGCTCCTTAATATTGCATACAGATGGTTTTCTAGTAGCAACATTATTGCCGACTTCATATCATTATTAGACTATGGGCTGCATAAGGTGGTCCCCCCCCCCCCCCAACCAAGGCCCGTAGCAAGGATTCTGAGAGGGGGGTGGGGGTGGTGGGTTGTTTAGGCTTATGGTGAGGCACGCTTCACACGACGGCGCTTAGCCACGTTTGAGGTGCAATTTTGCGTTGACAAATATTGAATAAAAGGCGACCGACCCCTTATTGGCTACGGGCCTGTCTCCACACCCCCACAAACCCACCCCCACACCACTCTACCACATTATGTTCTTGTTTTAAGAAGCTCCAATATGTCCTGAACATGAAACTAACTTGCGATAGTTAACATATTGGTATCCACTGCTCATTTGTCACCAGTTTTGGAAGCACCCTAACAAATTTGATTTTTTTTTTCGTTGATGTCAGGCCATAACTGGTAGGGGTGACTATTGCGGTCAGTTTTACTTTTGCAATAATATTGCGATAGTTAAAATACTGTTGTGACAGTATTGCAATAGTGATAGTACTATTGCAATAGTATTGTGAATGGTTAAATCCCTTGATAACAGTAATACGAACAGATATTTTGCAAAACTATTTACCTCAGTCTTTGTTGTCGTTCCAGCCAGTGAACCGTAACTGGTCAAGGAAATGTTTTATTTAACGACGCACTCAACACATTTTATTTTAGGTTATATGGCGTTGGACATATGGCTAAGGACCACACATATATTGATAGAGGAAACCCGCTGTCGCCACTTCATGGGCTAGTGTTTTCGATTAGCAGCAAGGGATCTTTTATATGCACCATCCCATAGACAGGATAACACATACCACGGCCGTTGATGTACCAGTCGTGGAGCACTCACTGGAGCGAGAAATAACCCAATGGGCCCACCGACGGAAATCGATCCTAGATCCTGCATTGCTATCGAGGCACTGACTATCGCAACATATCGACATTTCAATGTATTGCTAAACCACTAATAACTGGTACCCTCTGATGTTTATGCACCAAATTACACACACACGCGTCAGTGGCATATGTTATTATATATCCAATCCAAGCTTATGATTCACTGAACCAAATGGCAGGCTTTGGTGTAGGATATCCACTACAAATCTGTGACTTAGCCATTATTAAAGGGACAGACCCTAGTTATAACCCGTGAAATTTAATACTAAGTTTAGTTAATCTAGAAACCTGTAACACATTTGGATAAAGTTACAATTGAGTGAACATTAAGTCTGTGATTTTGAAATGGTGAAATACCCTCTAAAAATAGACTAAAACTCGACTCCATAGCTGTTACTTCTCAGACGCACGTGCATTTTTAAAAATATGAGAAATGCATTTTGTAATATTAAAAAACCCCAACAAGATTACCAAAAACACTTCGAATGTGCGGAAATAGATAATTTAAACAATAAAATCTAAGTAAAGTATGTTTTCAGTTATCGAAAACTGCTCTAATAGTAAAAAATATGTCCCTTTAAGTCACCATACCCCAATTTCCCCCAAAATATCCCAATTTTTATCATATTTTCTTTTTCACAAGAACACATCGAATGTCTGTGGCATGCTTGCTACTTCTTCATATTCTACGCTACTGTAGCTTTCATTTGAGCCCCCCCCCCCCCCCCCTTCACAATTATTTTGGAAGATTAGCATAAAAACCGGTTTTGAAATTTTTGGATCCATTTAAATTAATTCAATCAAATAATTTAAAGAATCTAAGATGGCCGTGATATTCCTCAACATTCAAAATGGCTGCCAAAATGGTGAAATTTCCCGATGGGTTCACCAAATCCATTTTAAATCACCTTAATATCTGTAATTTGTATATTTATTGTCACAGTATTGCAATGGGTAATGCACAGTGAAACTTAAAAATTACTTAGTAATTGTGAACAGCCAGTTTTGTTTTTTCTAAATCTAAGAGAGTTTTTTCTTCATTGCTTTATTAATTAAAATGAATATCGACTGGGTTCTTTCATTTTGTTTTCTCTTCTTTTGGGTTTTTTAATTATTTTTTTTTATTATTATTATTTTTTTTTTAATGGTTTTTGTTGGCTATTTTGTCACATTCATATCGTATCCTCTTCCATGGAAAAGACCATGTTGTCATATCCTTGTTTATTCTGCGATTGTGAGAATTTCACTGTATCATCTTTGGATTCCATAGTTGGTTTCCGTCTGTCAATGAAAAATTATTAAGTTCATTAGACAACATTTAGTGAATGATAAGTGGATTTTTGTTTGGTTTGAACAAAATTATACAGCATGATTAAAAAAAAAATATATTTTTTTTTTTTTTTTTTTTTTTTTTTTTAGGGACAGGAGGGGGAATTAAAAAAAAAAAACTTTATTCGTTTTGCTTTTATTTCCCAAGGTTGAATTGTGGCTTGGTATGAATTGCTTTAGTCATCGTGCAACATTTAAACAATATATATATATATATATATATATATATATATATATATATATATATATATATATATATATATATATATATTATTATTATTATGTTAATATAATATACAGAAAATGTTTCGAAAAAACTATTTTTGAAATAATAACGTTTAGAATAAACTATGCCAACATTAGTAATCTAAAGATGTTCTTAAATGGTTAGTGTGTTTAAAATGGAGTTAGGTCAGGTCAGGTCATAAGTTTTAACGTGCACATTCCGAACAAGCTATTGTAGCACACTGTCTTGGCTGGGTGTCAGGTCAGGTCAGGTCATAGGTTTTAACGTGCACATTCCGAACAAGCTATTGTAGCACACTGTCTTGTCTGGGTGTCAGGTCAGGTCATAGGTTTTAACGTACAAATTCAGAACAAGCTGTTATAGCACACTGTCTTGCCTGGGTGTCAGGTCAGGTCATAGGTTTTAACGTGCACATTCAGAACAAGACTTTCGCCTACTCCTCCGTCCAGGACAGTAGACTGTTTAGGGTGGTTGTGGTAGAGGGGGTCGGATCGCCCGCGCTGGCATGTGCAAGGGAACACAAGTAGCCCGACTAGGATCGGTAGGGGACGAGGTAAAATGGGGTGTTTGTGTGGGTGTGGGTAATTTTTGGCATGCTTCCATCAGAAAACTGTTCAAGCATGCCTGTCGTGGGCACAACATCTGACTTCGCCAGTGTTCTGTCCATGACAGGAAGGGAGGGGGATTTCAAGCAATGACTTTAAACTTCATTTAGTATTTGCTGATATACATGTATAACAAAATAAATAGCAAAAACAGGGAATAAAAAATGGCGTTCACTTGAATTACCTTTTATACACGAACCAAACTCCATGACTGACAGCAGCCACTAGAACTACGACGACGGTTAGCACGATGAAGTCGGCGCCGTTTCGGTCATCGTCGTGCAGTGGAGTTTCTAAAGTACTAGATTCTTGACCTTCACTTTCAAAAAGTTCACCCGTTGTTAAACCTGGAATCGATGATAAAAAGAAAAGTTTGTTTTGTTTAACGACACACACACAAAACAAAACAAACAAAAAACAACAACAACAAACAACAACACACGTTTGTTTTGCTTAACGACACCACTAGAGCACATTAATTTACTAATCATTGGCTACTGGATGTCATATATTTGGTAATTTTGATATATAGTCTTAGAGAGGAAACACGATAAAAAGGTCACACCTACCCATTGAGCCTTGCGGAGCACTCACTCAGGGTTTGGAGTCGGTATCTGGATTAAAAATCCCATGCCTCGAATGGGATCCGAACCCAGTACCTTATAGCCTGTAGACCGATGGCCTAACCACGACGCCACCGAGGCCGGTCAAAAAAATTGAATGCCGTCCAACTAAACCCTTGGAACGGTTGGCGACTACGGGGACGAGATGAAGTGCTTGTCGTTGAGCTGTGGCACCAGTTTCCTCCAGCGGTGGGTTAGCAAGGTCTTAGCTAGCTCGACGTAATGGGCGCCGGCGATGATCTTCAGTACTCTGTGGACGGTATAGTTGTCCATGTCTTCGAAGAGTATTCCCTGTCTGTAGAGATCATCTCGGCGCGACGTCACCACAAGTCCAAACTTCCCCGTCTCGTAGTTCCATGGCGTGGATGGCACACTCAACTCCGTTAGGAAACTTCTTAAAGTTGCCCTCAAGAATGCCTCCCGGCAGTGAGCTGGTGTCCGAGGTGTCCCCGACCAAGTATCGAGCATACTGGCCCTTGATCTTGGAGATGGCTCGGCTCCAGGCGGCGTGCCTGCCCCGGGCGGTCGCGGAAGGCCGGGCCTTGGCTGGCTGGTCACTACTCGGTGGGGTGACGGCCTTCCGGTTCGCAGCAGCACCATCCATAGGGGTCTTGGCGGAGCCCCCCCCCCCCGGGGGTGGGTGACTCGACGCCGACCGCCTCGAAGGGGTTGGAACGGGAGACGCACGCCGTGTCCAACTCCGGCGTCGACTGGTCCACTGGCTCAGTCTGTTCAGACGTGTCTGCGTCGGCTGGCACTGATTTGTCGGGTCCCGGGGGTGGGGGCGGCGACGCAGACAGGACCGCCGCCAGTTTAGGTCCCCCCTGAGCCGTCCCTGGTGCAGGTTTCCTCTTCCTTCTTCCTCTTCCCTTCCTCTTCGTCGTGTTCGTTACCGCGTTGCCATACACCAAAGTCACGGTTTCCCGTGAGCCAATGTAAGCGAGCCGTAGCTTGCAATGAGTCCCCCCAGGTGGTGGGGGGGGGGGGGGAGGGGGGGGGCACTCGAGAGAGCAGAGCGATACTTTGACACGCCTTAGTTTGACATCCAATGTACTTGCCGTGCTGGGGTGTCGCTAAATATTAATGAATTAATTAATTAATTAATTAATTTCATT
>NC_054705.1:16302407-16344907 GCF_016097555.1 Gigantopelta aegis
TCTACCCATCGAGTTGTTAAAACTCGCTCTGGGTGGGAGCCGGTATCGGGCTGCGAACCCTGTACCTACCAGCCTTATGTCCGATGGCCTAACCATGACACCACCGGGTCCGGTTTCCCGTCAAGAAAGTTGCAATAAAAACGGAATAACGACATTCACAGGTGGCTATTCCATCTTTGCTTGAGCATGCTCCTACGCATTATTTTTTGCTTAAACAGAGAAATGACGTCTAACATAACTAGAGCTTGTCTCGATAACCATTACTTCTCAGACGAACGTGCATTTTTAGAATGATGAAAATGCATTTTAGTGTATTGCAAAAACCTAGATGACCAGAACCAATTAAGGTGTATGAAATTTAATATTCTAAATAATAAAAATGAAAGTTCTTCTAATTTAAATGATCGAAAACGGCTTTAAAGGGACACACCCTAGTTTTTAAATACTAAGATATATTTTTGACTATTATAGCCGTTTTTGATAACTGAAATCATACTTTACTTAGATACGTCATAGTGTTTTAAAACCTAGGATATGTGCCTTTAACAAGGATATCGTCGTTGTCACGATACATACCACAACAGTCCTGTCGGTTGTAAATGACGACCTCTTTGACCACTGCCGTCTGCCGCAGGTCCACCACCCACCACGGGTGGATACGAGCAGACGCTGTGTGGGTACAGGAACCACCCGAGAACAAACTATTGTAATCTCCATCAACAGCGAGAGCAGCCCCATAATGTCCAGCCGTCGACGACAGAAGCATTCGTGTTTCTGGACAAGTTCTCAGACGCAGTGTCAGCAGCAAGTGAATGGAATATTAAAAAAAAAAACCCACAAAGGGTCAATCCAGGGAAGTGGCATGCCCCCTAATCAAATCTGGGTTGGGGTTTTTTTTTTGTTTATTCTTTTTTTTTTTTTTTTTTTTTTTTTTTTTTACTATATTAAATTTTGGAGTGAGCCAATCAAATTAGTTCGCGAACATTCACAAAACGTTTTCTGGCTGAACTTGTGGCTGGTGTCCCCGTGTTGATTTTTTTACCACCTGTCCATTCCATTCATACAACGGACATGCGTCTCACGCAGTTTTCCTTATAAGGCTGTTATTACTGTCAATTGCTCTAGCTAATAACCGGCCTTGATGGTGTCGTGGTTATATATAAGGCTGGTAGGTACAGGGTTCGCAGCCCGGTACCGGCGCGCGCACACACACACACACGCACACACACAAAAGACAACAAGATTTACAGCTCAGAACGAAAGAATGTTTTGGGGTTTTTAGCGACGCACTCAACACCTTGTAATTACGGTTATATGATGTCGACATATGGCTGAGGGCCACACAGATAATGAGAGAGGAAACCGGCTGCCGCCACGCAACAGGCTACTATTTTATATGCAGTAGCATGTGCCACAGACATGATAGTACATACTACGGGCCTCTGTTACACCAGACATAGCGGGACGTAACCCAGTGATAAAATGCTGCATTATGCTGCATTTTTGCACAGTTCTTTACACTGTTTTTATTTAAATCTTGAATTTTTATATATATATATATATATATATATATATATATATATATATATATATATATATATATATATATATATATCACTTTATTTATTTGCATTACCCTAGTTTGACGCCCAGCGGCAGATGCATTTTTCGTGCTGGGGTGTCGTTAAACATTCATTCATTCCTGCATACAATCTTATGTGGCTATATGTGTTCATTTTCATTTCTCAGCTTTCCTTAATGCATGTTACCATCTTTTTTATCTCAAGAGACTCAGCTTTCTGGAGATATTACTCGTAGAGCATGCCGAAATCTACATGTCCCAACCATAACGAAATATGTGTCAACCATAACGGCTATATATTACTAATAACAGGGTCGTAGCTAGCGGGGGTGGGGGGGATGGGGGCGGCAAGGGGTGAATTGCCCTCCCCCACGAAAAAAATCCGGAAAGCATTATAGAAACCTAAAGGAAAATTCTCTTCTTAACTGTTTAAGGAGTTTTAGACTATTAACTACTCAGTTGCCCCCCCCCCCCCCCCCCCCCCCCCCCCCCCCCCCCCCCCCCCACACACACACACAGCAAAAAATCCTGGCTACGGCTATGAATAAACATCAATATTTATCATTTAATAGTACTGTAATGTTTGTCAAATATTAGTTTGGTAATAACAATGTATACATTAATTACAGAACTTTGTCTGTTCAAGATTATTTACATGATTTGGAATAGAAATTTGCAAACGACGTGTTGTGTGATTGGACAAAAATATTTAAAAACATTATTTGCGGAATTTAAAGCCGCACGCCCTAGTTCCATCCAGAGAAAATAAATTATATCACACTTAGATCACGTTTTTATAAAATGGAGTGAAAAAGCAGGCTTTACATCGATAAATACCATGGGAATCCCCATATCCCAATTGCTTGAAATAATTTTGAAAGTTAGTATTCTGATGTCACCGGTAGATGTCGCTCGAAGCACAAAAATGCCTATGTCACGACAAATTTCACAGAGTGCGCACAGACTTGGGGTGCGTTCCTTTTACCTCTCCTGGGCATATTCCAACTGTTCTGTCCTCTCCAGATATCGTAAGACTTATTGGTTTTAAGGGTTTGTATAACGTTTTGTATTGAGATACTTACTTGTCTGAACTTTATTGTTAATGAAAATGTTCACGAACTGTGAAGAAAAACCTCACAAATGAACAACAAGCAAACGGCAACAAATCGGAAGTTGATTGCGCGAACCGTGCACGAGAAAACAAACCGAACCAAAATGATAACGGTCACGTGGTATACCAACGTCTGTGACATTGAAATGGGAATATCCCCTCTAAAAATAGATTAGACCGTGTCTGCTCAACGTTTTTTTCTCAGAGGCACGTGGCTTTTTAAGAAATACGAAAAATGCATATTGTGGTATTACAAACACTAGGATTACCAAAAAACACTTCAAGTGAATGGAAATGTATATTCTAAATAATAAACTGTAAGTAAAGTGCAATTTTATTTGTGAACAAATGGGTTTAATAGCGAAAAACAACGGCGTAATGGTTAACAAGGGCGTGTCCCTTTAAGCAAAAAAACCCAAAAACTTATTATCTTCACAATATATCAAGTTGTGTGTATATATACAACATTGGACATAAATTTAGTTGTCTGAATAGTTTGTTTCATGTCTAATTAGTGTGAAATAGGAAAATGTCCCAACCATAACGGTCAGATGATATATTGTATGAATAGTCTTATAGTTAAGATCTATATAACCGTAAGGTGTATCTTTACAAAACATTTCAAGGGAGTTCAACGTTATCCCCAGTGACATGTTAAACTGTTTTTCCTGTTCAAAAATATATTTAAGGTCTTTTTACAGAAATGTATTAAAACATTGATTCAGAATGTATAGCGTTTTCTTATTAATTACGCCAGTACAATGCATACATGCACTATACATTGGTGTATTTCTGTTGAAATGTTTGCATGGGATCAAACCATAGCCTTGAAGCACACAAATTTAATATATTTGTCCACACACTTATCTTTATAGCTGACCAAAGTCTCACATTCAAATTGAAAAAGGAACTCAATGTATAAATGTATGTTTTTTCCAATGGTAAGCTTGATGGCATGCAAATAACGTTTTTTGCTAAAATAAAACATGTACCCCATCCAAAAATAGGTGATTTGTGCATGTTTGAAGAAATATGTTTTTGTGTCAAATGTCACATCTTATTTGCACCAGGACAGATGTATTATGGGTAGCCAAGGCTTCATCCGAACAAAAATACAAATGGCAGGCTGAACATTTTATTAGTCCCATATCGGTCCGACCGGAGGGGACTATAGGTTTCATCTCCATCCTTCTGTCTGTCCGTCCGTCCGTCTGTCCCAGATATGTTTTCCGGATGATTTTTGGCTTTGAGATACTGAGCTGAAATTTTGTGTATAACTTTATCGTGTACTGTAACAGACTAAGTTTGACTTTCATGGCGATTTATCCATTGTTGACGGAGTTACGGACCTTGAACTTAGCCAATGTGTTATTTATTTATTTATTTTTATTTTTTTATTTTTTTTGCTGGAGAGTAAACATTTGCATTATTTTCAAAATATCAGAAAATTTCTTAAAGTTTTATAACTCATCTATATTTTAAAATACCTGTTAATGCCTTTACATTTTACACGTTTTAAATGGTGTGTATGACAAATGAAAAATGCGAATTATTAGGTAACAGATTTGGTCTACTTACAACTTACCATAATATATGACATTACACTGCCTAATAACTATAGGCATTGCGTGTAAAATCTTTCTGTGGGGAACTTAATGAGTTATCCCAAAAATATTGGCAGCAAATTCATCACTGAAGTCTCAAAATTACCATAAGTGTTGAAAATAACAAATAAAAATGTATTTTTAATTACCGCACATTATTTTACTCTTAACCGCAAAATTATTTACTCTATAAAATGTTTAACCGCAAAACATTTTATTCAAAATGCTTTCACCTTCACATGGGAATACGTTGAGTTTTGTCTTTTAATATAAATCTACAGCACTGTAATTAATGTTTATCTTTGAAAATATATTTGCATTGACTGTACCCTTAGTTATTTATCAGTGCCAATTGTAGATCGTTAATTAGGAATGAAAATGCAGCCAATAGTAAGTATAAATATATTATTATGTGGATGTAATAACTTATCACGTTTCAAATACCAAATTCTTTATCTTTGATATTATAGATGCACAAGAGGAAATATAATGTGATTCGATCTGCAAACTTAGTGTAACATAAATATGAGAGCTTTTCTTGAAATGAACACTTTACTGTAACGTTCTTCAGTAGCGTGTAAGCTCCGAAGACCGCGGCGTATTTCATCCAACCGCAATGGCTTTATCCGTATGACCAGCGTGATTATTGTATTAAAATTAAACCAGCAATTTTAATGCAGGCCTTTTAGTCCCTAGCTTACCAGGGTCGTAGCCAGAACATGTTTAACATTACGCACGCCACTGTATTGGGGAAACTTAATTAATGAAAAAGGGAAGAGGATATTTTACAGAACAATTACAGACAGTCTCGACCTATTCCCGGATTGTTTAAAATTATTATTATTGTTTGTATTACGCACGTGTGTACTGTGCGTAATGGGCGCGACGCCTTTGCCTACGCCTATATTTTCGAAGCTATCTTAGCGCTACGATATCGTAAAACCATCGGAAGCTATAATGTCACTATGGGGTGTGTTGTAGTATTGTCATAGGCTACGATGGTTTTACAATTTCGTAGCGCTAACATAGACAGCTTCGAAAATCCCTACTAGCGAAGTATATAATGGTAAGTCAGCCCTGCTAGCAGCATGTGTCAACCCCACATCTTAGCAGCCCTAAATAATAATAATAATAATAATAATAATAATAGTAATAATAGTAGTAACAATAATAATCTCTCTCTTGTCGCCTAATTGATATGACATTTGAAGTACCAGTTGCAGTGACATTAGGCAAATCAAACACGACAACTGTTATTGGGTGCGGTAATGCTCTTGGGGTGGCCATACCTCCATATTTTGTATTTAAGGGACAAATAATGCGCCAGGAGCTCCTTTCAGGCTGTACAGCAGGCACCGCAGGGACAGTCAGTGAAACAAGCTGGTCGAATTCTGAAATCTTTCAGATGTACCTGAGTGACCATTTTACTAAATATGCTCCACCGGCATCGTCTGATCAACCTATCTTGATTTTGTATGATGGCCACAAGTCACACATAAATATATCCTTGATTCAGTGGGCACGGGAGAGGAACATCATAATATTTGTTTTGCCTGCTCACACTTCCCATGTTCTTCAGCCCATGGATGTTGGATGTTTTGGCCCATTTGAAACAATGTATAATGGAATGAAGTATACCTATTTGCGGGAACATGCAACTTCAGGAATTGACAGGTATTCCCTGTGTGAGATTGCTTGTAAAGCATACTGTTCTGCCGTAACACCTGTCAATCTGCAAGCATCTTTCAGGAAGACCGGCATATACCCTTTTAATAGAAGTGTCCTGAAGCCATAAAATTTTCTCCCAACAACAGTGTTCTCTTCAACTAAAATAGCAAGACAACAAGAATCTGGAAAGGTCATGCTGCACCACTGATGCAACAAATTCTTCAGAAGTGCTGAAGAGGTTATTACAAGAAATGCAAGGCCAACAAAGAAAAGAAAAGTGCTCAGTGCCGTTGTTGGTGGGAAGGCCATCACTGAAGATGACATTTTAGAAAACATTCAAAAACACCAAGAACAGCAGCAAAAGAAAACGCCCTTGCCTAAAAGAAAACCAGCAAAACCAAGACCTATTAACAACACTACAGATTCACAAATGCCAAGCACATCAGGAGTTAGCAGTAGACCAAAAGCAAACCGACATGTTGCTAATGACTCTGACACATCCGATGAAGAACCTGAGGATTCCAATGACCTGTGCTGCAAATGCAAACGTATGCAGCCAGAGGAATTCAGACACTGTTTCTTACTCTGCTTTGTGTCCTGGGCTCAGTGCACCCACCCATCATGCAATCATTGGGTTCACCTTAAATTCTGTACTTCTGTTAGAGTAGTAAGGCGACACTCCGAATTTTGGTGCCCTTGTGACATAGAACAAGAGGAGTAGCCTAAACATTCATCTGTGAAATGAACATTATGTAAATACGTTGTCACTTAAAACTGTTTATTGTTCTGAAAATTATTCATTATTTTCGGCAAGTTACAAATATTTTACGATTTATAATACCGAAAGTACAATTTGAGATAACTTATTGCACGGAGTATAGGCCCTACGCTACTATAATATGGACAAAAATAGACAGCCAATGAAAGTATCGAAAACATATAACACTTGTCAAAATATGGCGGAATCACCTGTACGACTTCCCGTCTTGTTTACCGGCGGACAACTTAGTGTTCATAGGAAAAAATTACCACTGTTTTTCATCACTAACTAATGTGACTTGACCAAGGTAAAGTATTATTGCATTTACAATGTGTTGTTTTCATTTTATTTTAGATTTTCGATTATCGTATCGAAAACATAGGACGCCAGGATATATATCCTGGCGTCACGTGTTTTCGATCGTTTAAGCGAAATATATGAATAAAATATAAATAAAAAATTGTAAGTATTTAATAATTTACCTACCTGTTGCCACAATAGTTTACCACATAAAACACCAGTAATCCGCAATGAATTCCATAATATCCTTGGAGAAAACATCTTGCTTTGTCGTAAAGGAATTTCCTCTGTATTTTAGTAACGTCACATGTTTTCGATCGTTTCGTTGGTCGGCTATTTTCTCGGTCGCTGTTGAGTTGTATGGAGCACTATTGATGTCATATTTTACACTTAATTCCACGTTATATAACTGATTTAAAAATGTTTTGTAACTTTCAATCAATGTTACTTAACTTTCAGAATAAAGAAAAATTTAGGCTAAACGTTTAACATATTTTACATAATATTTTTCAGTTTGTTTTTACTCCAGTGATTATTACTCTTCCATTTCATTATGGCAAGGACACCAAAATTCGGAATGTCTCCGTACAACCCTAACTGGAGTGCAAAATTTTAAATGTACCCAATGCTGACATGCCGGATAGTGCAATGTGCCCACGAAATGAAGCAAAGTGAAACACAGTGTTTGTATTCGTCTGGTTTGGCTTCTTCTTGCACTTGCAGCAAAGATCGCTAGGGTCGTCAGATTCCTGCGATGTATCGTCTTCGTCTTCAAGCTGCTGTTTTGTGTTAGCACTGGATGGGAGAAAAATTTCCTGACGTACTTGGTTTTGGTGAATCTTCAGTTTTCTTTGATTTTGTACATTTTCTTTTCTGCAATCCTTCCTTGTTTTGTTTGTTCTTTTGATGTTCCCCTGATATCTTCCAAAACCAAATCTTCCGTGATGCCTGTTACCACTGACCACAGCACTGAGTACTTTCCTCTTCTTAGTAGGTTTTGGTTTTCTTGTGATCACTTCTTCTGCAGTTGTGAAAAACGTCTTGCATTTTTGATGAATTGTCTTCACAGTTGACAGTTGCCCCTGGTTTGTGATTCATTTTCTGACTCCATGTTGTTGCTTAAACAGCTGAAGGCAGGAATGTTGAAGGCTGTTATGACGTCCTCTATCAAATGGATAAATCCCGGTCTTTCTGAACGATGACTGCAGGTTGGCGGGTGTGAGTGCTGCACAGTAAACTTTGCAGACAGTCTCACACAGGGAATGTCTGTCAATACCCGATGTTGCATGTTCGCGTATGTAGGTATGTCTCATGCCATTGTAAATGCGTTCCACGGGCCGAAACATCCACATCCATTGGCTGAAGAACATGCTATGTGTGAGCAGGTAATACAAATAATATTATGTGCCTCTCTCGTGCCCACTGGATCGTGTGGACATCATAAGAATAAAGACAGGATTGTCAGAAGATGCTGCTGGAAAGAAAAATGTTCTTTAAGATGTTTTGAAAAATATCAGAATTCGACCAACCCGTTTCACTAACGGTTCCTGCAGTGCCTGCCGTACAACCTGCTAACAATTCCTCCCGCATGCGCTTTCCCTTGAAAACAAAATACGGTGGTATGGCAACACCAAGGGCATTTCCACCCGCACCCCCCAATAACCGTAGTAGTGTTGGACCTGCTCGTTGTTACAGCAACTGGTACATTGGAACGTGATGCAACAATAGATGGGGGTTTGTGATTTTCTACGATGCCTTTTTCATCGATGTTGTAGATGGACTCTGGGACTGTTTCGTAAATCATACTTGTCTAAAATCTTTTCCAGGCTATCAAAGTATTTGTTGATGGTATCTTTTGATGTTGCTTTGGCACGCATGATTTCAAGTGATCGTGGTTTTTGAACTCTAAGCTCGGGCCATCGCTTCATAAACCCATAAAACCATTGCAGGGAAAATGGTTTTTCACCCTTTTCTCTTTGCCAAGATGAACAGCAAGGTCTGTGGCAATATTAAGGACTTCAGTGCGGGTATACCCAAAGCCACAGATGACATAAACTCAACATGTGCACTAAAGTTTTGCTCCTCTTCTTGAGACAACAATGGGTCTGGTTCTGACTTAACACAATCGATGTCCGTTTTTCCACTTAGACGGGTCGTGCAAGGTTGGAGTATGGCACTGAACAAATCCTAGCTGCTTTTTTAATCGGCATTCCCTGAGTTTTAACCGCCTCGTATGCATTTTCTAAAGACTGGTGATTGTATTGTATGTAATACTTACATTTGGTCGGTTGATCACGGCCTTTAAAAAAAATTTTAAAAAATAAAACTCCTAGATCAACGGTACATAATTTTTAAAGGAATATATATATTTTTTTTTTAATTAAATATAACATTTATTTATAATTATAAAAATACATACATAATTTATTGAATATCAATTCTAAATTGCCCATAACTGTGCAAATTTTAGCTTATGAGAAAAAAACCCTTAATTAAAATATGTCCAAAACAAGGTAACGTCAAAAAAAACCATAAGATTTTCCCCAAATTGTCTTCCTATATTTTTATCGTTGCATTGAGTATCACGTGGTGTATCACGTGACTTTTGACAGATGTGACGTCAATGTAGCAGCCGACAATTTTACAACATTTTTTTGATAACTAGATATTGCTCCCGTAAAGCATTTTTTCTTCATACCAAATAAGTACATTAGTGAAAACTGATAAAATATACTATGGTTGTAGATTTTGAGTTAAAACTTACCATTGGAAACTTGACTCGCAGCATTTTGCTCTCGGAACAAAAGCAGTGACTTCCGTGTTCGTTTTCGTTCTTGTGGTGACGTCAATGCTCGCGCATTCTCGCACTATTGCAATAACAAATGAGCGATCAGAAACGCGTGTCGATCGAAAACGTGTGACGGTACGATATAAACAAATATTTACTTTCTTTTATTTGTTTTATTAGTCACTGAGTGATTACAATTTAGCATGTGAATTTTTTATCATGTCCAGTAAATGTTTTATCCACTGGTCAGTATGGGAAGTAATTTTTATTTTATTCTAGAACCCCTGATATACATACAGAAGTAGGGCTAATGAATATTCAATCATGGATAATTAATTTTTAAAATCACCAATCCCATGGTTAGTTGATTTTTTTTTTTAATTCTAGAAGACCTGGGTTTTACTTTTAGATAAATAGATAGATAACAGATAATACATATTACAATCAGTAATTCAGTAATATGTATTATCTGTTTGTACTTAGTCTAATACTTTTATACTTCTTTTTCAAATTATTTTGACATTATGCAAATATTTAATAATAATAAACATTATTATTAAAATCTATCTTAAAATATCTCCTTCTATATAAGTGTACATGACACCCTCATGTATTCCATAATGCATTTAAAAACAACTAGAAATTTAAAAAAAACATTACTGGGGAGCATGCCCCCGAACTCCCCTAGCATTTTCGCACCCTTTGGGGGCTCTTTTTTTTTTTTTTAAATTAAAATCCCATTTTGTGCTCAGAAGTCCTGTGGCGTGGAAATTAACTTCAATTAACATTAATTTCAATAAAATATATTTTGTTTAGCCTATTTCTGGCTATAACAGAAATAGACATAATTAATACAGTGATCAAAATATATATCTGGACGCCGTGTTAATTGCGAGATAGACTTGTTACTGATTTATCACATCAGTCTATTCGTCACGTTTTGATTTTGCCCCAGGAATTATCTCCCCTCCAGTTTTGTTATAAATTCGTCTCGGGCACCTTTACGTCGCACAGAGAAGAATACAATGTATTTATTTAAATAAATCTAGTGTTATTTATATCATTTGTTGATCTTGCTCTTTTTAATAGTGTGTTATTAATGTCAAAAAAGATAATTCTTTGTTGACATGCAAAGCTTATTTATTGTATAAATATCTGGCCGATCAGTGTGTGGAGCCTTTGACCAACTAGTAAATATATCCGGTCACGGCAATGCTACCACATAACCCACACCACCCCGAACCGGTTACATGTACATTACATAGTAAAACATCTATCGTCAACGTCCCTAACTGCGTTATGCTTCCAACTCCGTTCACTTTGTTTTCTCGTGCACGGTTCGCGCAATTGATGTCCGATTTGTTGTTGTTTACTAGTCGTTCATTTGTGAGATTTTTCTTCACAGTTCTAGGAACATTTTCATTGACAATAAATTTCAAACAAGTAAGTATCTAAATTTATGCAAAACTTTAAAACCTCTAAAACCATTAATTTTACTAAGTCGTTTTTGTTTATTCCTTAAAATTACCGATATCCACATGACTTGTAGAAATTGACTTAAAATCGAAGAAGATGAATTAATATTTGGTGCGTGTCACATGACCTCACGGGATACGGACATTTGCCCCCCAGTCCAAAAATGGATAGGTGGACATTTGCCCCCCAGTCGAAATGATGGCTAGGACATTTGCCCCCCAGTCGAAATGTTGGCTAAGACATTTGCCCCCCAGTAGAAAACATACGTAACATAAAACAAACGGCAAATACCTTAAGATAACATTTTCTTAATTTATCTGCTTGAAATAAATATATTCCAAAATTATATAGCTGATTAAACTTCTGTATGTTATATAGTTGCAATAGCTTAAAATATGATGGTTTCTTCCAATAATAAAGTTCTGTTATGTTCTTCTTCTGAACATATTGTTGAAATATATCAATTAATGATCAAAGTGAACAGATAGTGAACATGTATCAATTACTGATAACAGTGAACAGATAGTGAACATGTATCAATTACTGATCAAAGTGAACAGATAGTGAACATGTATCAATTACTGATAACAGTGAACAGATAGTGAACATGTATCAATTACTGATCAAAGTGAACAGATAGTGAACATGTATCAATTACTGATAACAGTGAACAGAAAGTGAACATGTATTACAAACTTGCAAAATTAGTGTTAATTGTCTTTAAATTCAAGCATATATAAACCTCTTTTTGTAATGTCCAACTTATTACAGGATGGAGATAAATCAGAGCACACGTGGGTCAGAGAAGATACTGAAAGATGGGTATTCCTACACCAAGAAGAAATCGCGCAAGTCTTCCATCCATTGGGAATGTTCCAAACGCAAGAGTTCTTCTTGCAAAGGAACAGTTACAACAGATCTTTCAGTAAGTATAAAATATACTTGTATATTATTATTGTTATTGTTATTGTTATTATTTGTACACAAATTGAAGCAGCACAATACCCTGTTAGAGTACGCGTGGCGTCTGGAAAAACTGATACAGTAAAGCGGTATGTGAGACGAATAAAACGCGGAAATACACCACTAGAACCAGCCAGTATCAGTGATATCCCAGAACTTCCAGAGGAGTACACATCTACAGGTGGAGCGGATGATCTCCCGTTTCTCTTATATGACAATCACAAAGCAGGACAATCTGATAATAGGGTGTTAGTGTTTGGTACTGAACTTGGACTTAAGCATATGTGTGACAGTGACAAATGGTACATTGACGGGACATTCGGTACTGCACCAAGGCAATTCAAACAACTGTTTGTTATAAAAAAAAGTAAAGTTTGTTTTATTTAACGACGCCGCTAGAGCACATTGATTTTTTATCTTATCATCGGCTATTGGACGTCAAACATATGGTCATTCTGACACTGTTTTTTAGAGGAAACCCGCTGTCGCCACATAGGCTACTCTTTTTACGACAGGCAGCAAGGGATCTTTTATTTGCGCTTCCCACAGGCAGGATAGCACAAACCATGGCCTTTGTTGAACCAGTTATGGATCACTGGTCGGTGCAAGTGGTTTACACCTACCCATTGAGCCTTGCGGAGCACTCACTCAGGGTTTGGAGTCGGTATCTCGATTAAAAATCCCATGCCTCGACTGGGATCCGAACCCAGTACCTACCAGCCTGTAGACCGATGGCTTGCCACCGAGGCCGGTCTGTTTGTTATAAGGGCTGCTGTGAATGAAGTGTATGCCACTTGTATATATGCATTTCTCCCCAACAAACACCAGTCTACATATGAGGAAGTGTTTGCAGCTGTACTGAACTCTTGTGAAGAATATGCTCTTGTACCAGACCCAACCACAATCTCATGTGACTTTGAAATAGCCATACACAATGCCATAAGGTCCATGCTAGGAGCACACATCAGAATTCAGGGTTGCTTCTACCACCTGACGCAAAGTACTTGGAGGAAAATACAGAATGCTGGTCTATCCATTCTCTACAAGAATGATGAATCAGTGAAACACTTCTGCGGAATGCTTGATGGATTAGCATTCTTGCCAACTGATCGTGTCCAGGAAGGTATGCGTCACCTGCGCACAATTGTTCCAGAACAGCTGGACAATATAGTTGACTACTTTGATGTTAACTATGTAAGTGGACCCTATAAGTCAACACGTGGTCCCAGAGGAATCTTACGAATCGTACGTTCATACAATCCAAAATATCCTCTCGAGTGTTGGAATGTATATGAAGAAACCATGAATGACGGATCACGCACTAACAATGTCTGCGAATCCTGGAACAATGGATTCTGTCATCTTGTCGGATACAAAAACCCAGGACTGTGGCACACAATTCAGTGCATCCAGAAAGATCAAGTGAATGTTTTAACCGAGTTAGAAAGAGCACGAACAGGAGATCCAACCAAGAAACGCGTACGAAGAGAGACCAGACAACTGCAGCAGCAAGTAAAGACCCTATGCAAACAGATGTCCCAGGGACAGACGTCTGTGCCAGACTTTCTAAAAGGCATTGGGTGCATTGTGCGATTTGTACAAATTTGAATATTGTACACTATTTTGATTTCTAATGTGCTTTCTAATGTGCTTTTTCAACATGTGCTCAAACTTAAATATGTATTATATAAATATTTATCTTAAGTAAATATATGTGTTTTTATAGTACCGGGTATTTGTCCAAAATGAAAGTTGTTTTTGTTTTATGTATAACTTAAATGTATCATATAAATATTTTATTTGTTTAGATTTAGTACACGGTTTCGTACAAAATTAAAATAAAGTTGTTCACAATATTTAGTGTTTTTGTTTCATTTTATCAATATAGTAAATATCAACTTGGGGGCAAATGTCCTAGCCAACATTTCTACTGGGGGGCAAATGTCCTAGCCAACATTTCTACTGGGTGGCAAATGTCCTAGCCAACATTTCGACTGTGGGGGGGGGGGGGGGGGGGCAAATGTCCTAGCCATCATTTCGACTTGGGGGCAAATGTCCACCTATCCATTTTTGGACTGGGGGGGGGGGGGCAAATGTCCTGGGGGGGCAAATGTCCTGGATTCGTCCTCACACGTGCCAGAACAACAAGGCCAAATCATTTAATTTTTATGATTTTTAAGACCGCTGTTGCTAGAATTTGTTTTCAGTTATTATATTCGATCTGCAAAAGGTATGCTACATTGTTGTGTCTCTACTGTAGTGAATAGTATTCATAATCCATTCATAATTCCAACAAGGGCAATTCCACGGTGAGGGATGTTACATTCAGAGAGGAACCGGGAAGACATATTATCCCATTACGAGTTCACCCGAGTCGTTTTGAGCAGGGTCGATTCGTACCTCCAACAGTCGTTTTGCCCCATGTTTCGATTCACCCTAATTTTTATTTTGTTTATTAAGTACATTTATTCATTGATTTGTCCTATATATCCATTGATTTTTAGATGTCACACATTGCAATCTATATTGCGTGTTTATATTTACAGATAAAAATAATATAATTTTATTTATTTCCAATAGCATTTACTCAAGCCATATACACAAAATACGTACAGGCCTTAGATAATATACAGACAATGTATTCACATTAATAACTAATTTATGAACAGTCACACTGCATTCTACTGATGTGCTGTGGTTTCTTATTAAATATACCACATACCCAGCTGCGCGAGGTTCAAATGTTCAGTATGTTATGTTGATTTCGCCTAGCTTCAGCTGACATAAAGTAAACTTATGTTTGGTAATGAATAATGAATAAATAGAAGGAAAAAAAAAAAACTTCAAATCTATAATAAATATATTTATTTGCAGAGTGGGTGGGGGTGAATGAGAAGTAAAGGTAACAAGGCTATAGATGACTACCAATTACAATTCAGTTATAAACTAAAAGTGTTGGGGAAATTATAACATAATTGTGTGTGACGGAAGTTACATTTTGCCCACTAACAAAAATTAATGAAGTTTATAAAAAGTCTATAAAAAGCAGTACATTGTCCACTGCTGTGATGATAAAAGCATTTTAATGCATGGTGAATATCATGATGTGGATTTTGATTAATTTTAATTAAACTTCCACAGTTTAATACAAAGCCACTGAGGATTTATCAATATATCCACAGTCTCTTAAATATTTGTCATGCAACAGAATTCATTTATTTTAAAGGTAAATCTATGAAAACAATGTCAGATTGAAGACGAACACTGTCGTCCCCTAAAATGTTTTTTAAGGGTCTGCATATAAAAAAGGAACCTATGTCGATAATGATAAATTGCCAGACTACCAATGTTATATCCAGGTGTACTTTTACATTACCATGTGTTCATTATTATACATGTGTTCAATAAGCCACCAGTCACATCTTAAATGGGCACAGCAGTATCTGTCATTGATTTCTGGTGCACTTTCTTTTTCTTGAGAACATACCTTTATATTTGAGTATGTTGCCTGATGAAATGGAAATTGAATTGTCTTGAAAATAGTTCAGAGTATGAACAAGGGTGACAGACACCATCCACAGTTTGTAGTCATTTTAAGAAATGTTCAGCAAACAGTATTTTTACATTATCAAAATTGAAATTTATTTACATGTTCTTACTTAGAATATACATATCTCTATATCCAATGCATTTCAGGATATTGTATTGTACATACATTTTTATTATTTTGGCAAAGACCATACGAAATATCAAATATTTCAACCAAAGGTCATACCAAATGTATTTATCCATATAAAGATTTAAATGTAAAACACGATGAGGTGCGATAGCGTTTAAAAAAACTGAAGTAAGCAGGATGTGTGCTTATTTTGTTGGGGGAACAAACGAAAGTCTTGCTAGGGCAAAAACCTCAGGATAGTCCCTAGGCACTTCGCTGCGCATGCTATATAGGTCTGTTGCCCAATATCAAGTTCACTTCACAAAATTTTGTGGGTGCATATCATCCATCTCCATTAGGCATGAGAACAATTTCTAAAAACCTGAAATAAAACGTACCATGAATAATATTACACTAATGAGAGTAATAAGACTGATGCATGCGGCTTGTAATTAATCAGGCTTAATTGTAATTAATCAGGCCTTTCCTGAGAAATTATTTAAAGCCCTGGGCTAATTTACTGTGAACGTCATAGTTTGATTGTTCATAATTATGAATTTGGGGATTTACTCACATATCAACCATAATTTGTATGTATTTAATTCTTATAAAAAATAATATTGTATGTATTTAATTCTTATAAAAAATAATATTGTACGTATCATTATCAAATAGAACCAGAAATCAATGAAAAACAAAGTGATAATTTTAAGCATTTAGTTTGAAATTTAAAGCGCTATGGTACAATTACAAACCTTAGTCTCGTAAATTTTGGATAACTTTTATTTTCTTTGACGGAATTCCACACATGCATTTGTATGGCAATCATCCATTATTCTGTAATGAATCTATGACCAGCGAGATCAAGGACATAGACATAGAATGTTCCAACCGGTGCGTGCGCAGGTGGGGGGGGGGGGGGGGTTGGGGGTCAAAACCCCCCTCCTGCTCAAGGCGAAACAATTTTTGTCAGAAAGCAGCTCGGGTAGCCAGCAGAAAACACCTCAGAATAGCCCTAGAAGGGGTCAATTTTTCAAGACCCCCCGCCACGGGCTTCGTGCCTGCAGCGCTCGCGGTGTCAGGCTTCGACAGACACCTCGACCCCCCCCCCCCCCCCCCTGCAAAATTTCCTGCGCACGCCCCTGCCAACATTTAGGGTTGATCAACAAAAAGTCTCGTAAATTTTGAATAACTTTCCTTTGACGGTATGTCATGATATTTCACATATACATAGTTCATTCTGGGTCACGGCCGTTGCGGGGGTATTCCATAAGCACTTGCTTACTGACAAATCTAGTTGTAACTATCACTGTAACAGATAAACCGACAAAGTATGATTGTCAACCAATGTAGTGCCCGTGTTCATGTTGTTTCTAATCAAATAAATCTAGTAAATGGTAGCCCACGATGATGAAGCCTGATATGAAATCATGCATGGATATTCAATGGTAATTATGGAGAATGTCTATCCCCATGATTAGCTGAATTGAATGTTATTGAAATATAATACTCACTATACATATTGTAGTAATAGCCATATTTTTAATGCAACACTGTATTGATCTACATCTTAGCTAGTTTACGTTTTGAAATTTTAGCACCCTTATTTGCTTGCATGGAAAAACGATTGACGTGTGACCTCACATTTTTACTTTACTGACGTCTCTCACTAATACGTAAAAATAAACATGCACATGCAGACGGTACTTCGATATATATATTCTGGGAATGATCGACATAAATTACGAAAACGTTTTAATTGGCATACGGGTCATGTGATTTTCACCTATTTGGTCCCTGTGTACAAAAAAGAATTTTTAAGGTAAACTGTAGCAAATAATTGGATGTACTTAAAATTTCTTTGCTATTTGACTGTCTACACATCTTACTGTGAGACTTGGAACGTAAACAAACGGTAGGTGGTATATTACTTTAAAAAGGGATACACTCCCAAATAAGGCACGATTTAATAGCGACAACGACTCAATAGGGTGAGAGTATACTCCTAGAATGCTTTTTAAAAAAAAGAAAGCAAAAAAAAAGAGTAACAAAGTGTTTATGGAGCTGTGAGAAAACAAATCAATACAATACAAAAAATGAAGATGGGTATAATTTAAAACTTTGTATAGAAAAAAAAGAAAAAAGTTTTTATTCATTCTGGGTGAAATTTAAAATATATCTGAATATTTCATTTCATTTCAACTTATTTTCGTGCTTATATCCAATTAAGGTTCAAGCACGCTGTCCTGGACACACGCCTCAGCTATCTGGGCTGTCTGTCCAGGACAGGAGGTTACTTGTTAGTTGTTGTTAGTGGTTAGTGAGAGAGAAGAGTGTGTAGTGGTCTTACACCTACCCATTGAGTCGTTAAAACACACTCTGGGTGGGAGCCGGTACCGGGCTGCGAACCCAGTACCTACTAGTCTTATTTCCGATGGCTTAACCACGACGTACACCACCGAGGCCGGTAAATCTGACTAAAACCAGCTCTATAACCATTAGATAAGTAGAGCTGATTTCAATCAGATTGAATTTTTAAAATTCTACCACATTCCTGTTAGCGGATCCGGATGTAGCTCAAACGGTAATGTGTCTGCCTGTTAAGCGGTCGGTTATCGGGTCGATCCTTCTCAGTAGACCCCTTTGCAGTTTGGGCTATTTTCCGTTCCAACCAGTGGTCCATAACTGGTTAATCAAAGGCCGTCGTGTGTGCTGTCCTGTCTGTGGGAAAGTGCATATAAAAGACCCCTTGCTGCTTATCGGAAAAAACAGCCTATGTGGCGGCAGCGGGTTTCCTCTAAAGAAATATGTCAGAATTACCATATATTTGACGTTCAATAGCCGATGATAAGATAAAAATCAATGTGCTCTAGAGGCGTCTTTAAATAAAACAAACTTTAATGGGTAGGTGTAAGGCCACTAAACCGACTTCTCTCTCACTAACCACTAACAATTAACCACTAACCCACTGTCCTGCACAGATGGCGGAGATGTGTGCCCAGGACAGCGTGCTTAAACCTAATTGGATAAACCACAAAAATAAGTATAAAAATGTAAAAAAAAATATAAATGTAAAAAAAAACAATATACAGTAAACAAAAAGAAGAAACCCGCTGTTGCCACTTCATTGGCTACTCTTTTCGATTAGCAGCAAGGGATCTTTTATATGCACCATCCCAGAGACAGGACAGTACATACTACGGCCTTTGCTACACCAGTTGTGGAGCACTGGTTGGAACGAGAAATAGCCCAATGGGCCCACTGACGGGAATCGATCCTAGATTGATCGCGCATCATGCAAGCACCGTACCACTGAGCTACGTATCGCTCAATTAGAATCGACTGCAATGGGCTACAATTAACAACATCGGCGTCATCAGCAATAGATATAACCATCATCTGCTAAGAAACACACGCACATTCATCCATCCATCCATCCATCCATCCATCCATCAACTCTGTCATATATCACACGTATCATCTGGTGTCTTGTGTGTCTTTGTAGCTGTCTTCCACATCCGGTGAGCTCATCATAATATATATGTTAATGATATCCAGCTAAAGTAGACCTCTACTTCAGCGACACAATATGGCAGGTGAGCAATTTTTACATTTCATTTTAACTTGGTTTTCCGGGCGCGCAGCTAGGCGCACCCACGAACGCAGGTACAATATCATTTAAAAAATCAGTAGACTGCAACATCGTAAAGTAAAAAATTAAAGCTAGCTAGGTTGTGACCATTGATCTCGGAAACAAAATTAATGTGCAACGTTTCAGGTATTGTTTTTTTCTATAATATATTAGCTTTATGTTAAAACATCTTTCAGCTTATCCCCGAGAGGTCGTAACAAACTTCATTTTCTGGAGCCTTTAGAAATTTCGTCCCATGGTCTACACTGGCTACAGGAGACAGAACTTGCGCCCATGACAGGCGTGCGCTATAACAGCTTGCTCTTTGAGTGTGCACGTTAAACACCCTGAACAGAACTGAACCGTTATTACCAGGGTCTCTGCCAGAGGGTAAAACGAGTATGGCGCCATACGCAATTTGTTTTGCAGATTTTTTTTTTAAGTAAACCTTTTGACAAAATTAATGACTCTTTATCATTTCTTGGGGAGGACCCCCATACCCCCTGTTGCATTCAATTCCATAGCGCCATACCCCAAAAATTCGGGTAGGACAGCCGAAAATGTATTACTCCAAGACAGAATTTTAAAACACAACAATAAAAAAACATACAAAGCAAAAACAAAACAAAATGCCCAGAATTTTTTTAATTAAAAATGACGTGTCCCTTTTCATTTAGATTTGTTAGTGAGGGCTAATTCGCCATTTTCATGTTATTGATTTAAGCTACAATATACTACTATTTTTAAGTTACTGTTGAGGCCTCTTCCAGCAATGACGTTGATGCTAGGCGCTTTATATGTGGACAAATGTTAATTTGTTCACCCTTTTGTTAAAGTTCAAAGTCTTTGTTACAGTTTGAAATTAAAGTTTAAAAATAAATAAACTAACTTGTAAGTTTGTAGTTTTTAGCTTTAATTTCTAATTTTTAAAAATTTATTATTGATTTATTAATCATCGGCTATTCGATAAAATATCAGTGGCTGTATATTATTAATTCATTTATTCATTTCAACTTATTTTCATACTTATATCCAATTAAAAGTTCAAGCACGCTGTCCTGGGCACAACTCAGCTATCTGGGTTGTCTGTCCAGGACAGTGTGTTAGTTGGTTAGTGAATGAGAAGAGGGTGTAGTGGTCTTACACCTACCTATTGAACCCTTAAGAACTCGCTCTGGGTTGGAGCCGGTACCAGGCTGCGAACCCTGTACCTACCAGCCTGTAGACTGATGGCTTAAACACTGTGCCACAGAGGCCGGTGCTGTATATTAAACATGTTTCTGATCGTTCTAGTATTTGTACTAGGTTGAATTTCATTTTATTTCCTATAATAATTGTTTGGTTTTTTGGTTTTTTACATTCAAAATTATTTGAGCTTCTTACAAATAATAAGACGACCAGAAACACATTGAATAATTATATGTAGACACTGATATTCTAACAAGAAAATATATTTAATGTATATTTTTAGATGTTAAAATATTTTATTAGTCGGAAGCATCTTACAATGCAGGAAACTCAGGACAGTCCCTTTAAATAACTATTAATGCTAGTATCAGACTATCAGCTGTCACAATGAAGTTGGTCAACTCGATTGCTGCGTTGTAGTTTTCCCAATTCGCGACCTACATGTATGATGAAGGTGCTCAGATTACTAATTAATCTGTCGTAGGAAAGAAAGAAAGAAAATGCTTTATTTAACGACGCACTCAGCACATTTTATTTACGGTTATATGGCGTCAGACACATGGTTAAGGACCACACAGATTTTGAGAGGAAACCCGCTGCCGCCACTTCATGGGCTACTCTTTCCGATTAGCAGCAAGGGATCTTTTATTTGAGCTTCCCACAGGCAGGATAGCACAAACCATGGCCTTTCGTTGAACCAGTTATGGATCACTGGTCGGTGCAAGTGGTTTACACCTACCCATTGAACCTTGCGGAGCACTCACCCAGGGTTTGGAGTCGGTATCTGGATTAAAAATCCCATGCCTCAACTGGGATCTGAACCCAGTACCTACCAGCCTGTAGACCGATGGCCTAACCATGACGCCACAGAGGCCGGTAAATAATCTGTCGTAGGAGTTGTATATTACGAAAATCGACTTGTATGAGAGCCCAGACTAGCAACTGGACAGTCATTTGCGAATTGGCCAGCTCCGTCGTGACAATTGGTAGCCTGAAGCTAGCATTACTCGTTTTTTACTCATTTTTTAAAAACTCTCCCTTTCAGGTTTTATAGAAGCGTTTATTCGTTATGACCCAGAAAAGTACGATGATTTGGACACTTTCCTAGAAAGGTACAAACCATCTAAAACTAAGTAAGTCACGTTTTCTTATTAGTTTTTCTTTTTCTTGTTTTTAAATTATTAATGTACATGTAGGTGAAAAGAGGACATACTCTCGAGTGCCTAATAAACATAGGGGCTAAATAAGCATAGGGTCTGGAAAATTTTCTAAAATCAATTAAAAGTAGGGTGCGGAATTAGCATAGGTGTGGAAATTTAGCTAAACTGTAAAAAGTTACTAGTAATGAAAACAATTTGGTTTGACGTAAAAATAAAAATAAGTGTTTTGAAAATAACAAAAATATACTATTGTTGTGTATACATGTGTACATGTAATTTAGAAAACAAGCGGCTCAGAAATAAATAACTTGTAGTAAATTCCATAGTATGAAAAAATGTGTTCACTATAAACATATGTTTCTATTATCTAACTGTTACAACTGTGTCACTGTCACACACAATTAATTAAAAGTGTAAGTGTGTTTGTACATTTAAATGAAATTATGATAATTAATGTGAGGCGAGATTGCAGCTTTGAAAAAAAATCAAAAAATTCCATGCAAGAAAACCAAAACAATCAGGGTGGATGACAGCTTGCTAGATTCATCTCCTATATTTAACAAATGGTCAGTTATAACAAAACGTAATTTCATCAACTTAATTTTTACATATATAATTCTTTACTTTTAAAGCATAGATGGGGACACTTATGATGCCAGGGGCTGGCATGCATAAATCTCAGCTGAAGATTCACAAACAACTGTGGTCATCGGCCATGCCAGCTGTTAGCGGAACACACTGGAACTGGAACGCGGTTAGGGGATGTAATTCTGCCTAATTTTTCTCGCTAATTTCTAATAAACTCTATTTTCAAGTGAAAATAAAAAGGTTGAGTGGAATTTGTAATTAAAATGAATGGAATTTGTAATGTTAAAAAATATATATAAAAAGAGGAAAGAATGTAGATAAAGTTTGGGCCAGTTCCCCTTATACTAAAGGAACTGTACTTTATCTACTCTAGTATACATAGCTTAACAAAAAGTCATATTTACCTTTAAGAATTGAAGTGTAATTGATTAATTTATATAAAGTGCTTGCATGAACTGTTGCATCTATTTACAGGCGAGCACTCAATCGAACGCATCCTAGGAATTTACCCAACCGAATAAAACCGAACCCAGCCGAGCGATAAAAACAAAATGGCGGCCAACAATGTTCGGAAACTTGTTTACATTTTGTCGTAGAGTAACATACTTTGTTGTGCCTTAATGGTTCAAATGATCAATTAAGCAGAAAAACAATGTATGTATATTAATAAATAAATAAATGTATTATCTGACCACAAAAGTTGGCATTTTATTTGATAACTCGGAAAATTGTAAATTCCGTTTAAGATTTGCAATTCCGTCCGCGATTCCGTGATCGCGGAAAATCGGTACCCCTAATAGAGACTATATGTAAGCATTTGATAAATTAAGAATTGTAATAAGCGTTGAATGCCGAATTAGCGTAGGGGGTTACATTTTTTAAAGATGTAATTAAACGTAGGGTGCTGAATAAGCGTAGACACCAACATTTTTTCACAAATTTAATAAACGTAGGTGTACGTTTATTTGGCAATCGAGAGTACTCTTTTTCGATTAGCAGCAAGGGATCTTTTATATGCACCATCCCACAGACAGGATAGTACATACCACAGCATTTGTCATACCAGTTGTGGAGCACTGCCTAATTGGCCCACTGACAGGAATCTATCCTAGATCGATCGTGCATTTTTCTTAATGCAGCGAGGGATCTTTTATATGCACATTCCCACAGGAAGGAAAGCACATACCATGACATTTGACCAGTTGTGGTGCACTGGCTGGAACGAGAAAACCCCAATCAATTGAATAGATCCACTGAGGTGGTTCGATCCTGCAATGCAAGCACCTCAGGTGAGCACTCAACCGACTGAGCTAAATCCCGCCCCGCGGCTATTGGATGTCAAACATTTGGGGAATTTTTTATATGCACAGACAGGATAGCACATACCACAGCCTTTGATATACCAGTCTGGTGATGGATAAAGGCTGATTAGTGTTTCCAGCTTCTTCCGTCGTCTTCCGGTATTGAGCTGAATTTTTATTTACATCTTTATCATGCAATAGTTACAGATCAAGTTAATTTTCCTCATTTCCGACAGTTATGGCCGTTGAGACATAACCATTATTTGGGTCAGTAGGTAAAATGTATTGCTTGCACAAACAAAGTACACAATGTGTGAGGAGAGAGAGAGAGAGGGAGGGAGGGAGGAATAGTGGGGAGGGAGAGACATATAGACAGGCTGACAGGCAGATAAAGACAGAGATAAATATAGAGAGGGAGATGGAGAGAGACACAGAGGGAGAGGACAAGAGAGGAAAACGGACAGACATACAGACAGACAAGATAGATACAGACAGACAGACACGATAGTTAGACAGACAGACAGATAGATAAGATAAATAGATAGATAGATATACATATATAGACAGACACAGAGAGAGACAGACGGACAGAGAGAGACAGAAAGAGAGAGACTGAGAGAGAGAGAGACATAGAGATACAGACAGACTGAGAGACAAAGAGAGACAGACACAGAGACAGATGGAGAGAGATAGACAGAGAGACAGTGACAGAGAAAGAGAGAGACAGACAGAGAGATTGACAGACAGACATACAGTGAGAGAAACAGAGACTGAGACAGAGAGAGAGAGAGACGGTGAGAGAGACAGACAGACAGAGAGAGAGAGAGACTCAGAGAGACAGAGAGATGGATAGAGAGAGAGAGAGAACGAGACAGACAGACAGACGGAGAGAGAGACAGTGAGACAGAGAGAAAGAAAGAAGTGTTTTATTTAACGACGCACTCAACACATTTTATTTACGGTTATATGGCGTCAGACATATGGTTAAGGACCACACAGATTTTGAGAGAGACAGACAGTGAGAGAAACAGAGAGACAGACGGAAAGAGACATAGAGAGAGACAGACAGAAAGAGACAGATTGAGAGACAGAGACAGAGACAGACAGGGAGAGAGACAGACGGAGAGACAGAGACCGACAGAGAGACAGACTGAGAGAGACATACAGAGACTGAGAGAGAGACAGACAGACAGAGAGACAGACAGACAGAGAGACAGACAGACAGAGAGACTGAGAGAGAGAGACTGAGAGATTCTGAGAAGACGAGACAGTGAGAGAGACAGACGGATAGAGAGAGAGACTGACAGAGAGAGACAGGCAGAGAGAGACAGACAGGCAGAGAGACGGACAGAGATACAGACAGAGGCAGACAGAGAGAGAGGCAGACAAACAGACAGATGGACAGAGAGAGACAGACTGAGAGAGAGACAGACAGACAGAGAGAGAGAGAGAGACAGAGATGGAGAGAGAAAGATAGAGGGGGGGGGGGGGGGAGACAGAGAGAGAGGGGAGACAGAGAGAGAGAGTGGAGACAGAGAGAGGAAGAGAGGGGAGTCGGAGAGAGCGGAAGAGAGGGGAGACAGAGGGAGAGAGAAAGGTGGGGGATGTTCCATCACTAGTTTTGCACGTTAGATTAATACCTTAAATTTATTCTTTTTTTTAATATCTTTCTAAATTGTAAAACATCCAGCCCTGGATACATGTGGATCCAAGTCTCAAAGGACAAATGTGAAGAAAATGACACAGAAGATGATGACGAAGATGAAGAAGATGAAGAAGAAGACAACATACCGGTGCTGCTAAACTGTCAAAAGGAATTTGAAAAGCTGAAACTATCAAATCAAGTTACATATGAAAATATTAAAGGTAGAGTATCAGCGTTTGTTACCGCCTAAAGTACGTAGAACACAGAAACTATTAGACCTAAGTTACATATGAAAATATTAAATATAATATTATCAGCATTGTTCCCGGTCAAAAGTATGTACATTGTAGAACACAGAAACGATGAAATCAAGTTGTATATGAAAATATTAAATATATTACCCCTGTTTTCCACCAAAAGTACGTAAAATATGGATCACGGCAATAAAGTTATTTGTATTGAATATGACATGGCAGTAAAATTTTAAAGTTTGCTTTGTTTAACGACACCACTAGAGCACATTGATATATTAATCGTAGACTATTGGATGTCAAACATTTGGTAATTTTGATGTATAGTATTAGCAAAGAAACCCACTACATGTTTCCATTAGTAGCAAGGGATCTTTTATGATATACCATCCCACAGCCAGGATAGAACACACGGCCTTTGATATCGGATTATACCATTTGTGCATAGCAATAAGGGGCGTGACGTAGCACCTTGGAAAAGCGTTCGCTTGATGCGCAGTCGGTCAGGGATCGATCTGTCTGTGGGATGGTGCATATAAAAGAACCCTTGCTGTTAATAGAAAAGAGTAGCCTGTTCATTCCAATAATTTTCAACGATGAAGACGGACATTAGTCCTTGTTCTCTCGATCTGGTCCCCCCCCCCCCCCCCCCCCCCCCCCCCCCACACCTGGGGGAACTGATGAAGACGTATGGAATGCTGTTGGAGTATCGAGTCTCGTACACCGGGTCACGGGCAACCGTGACCTTGGTGTACGGAGACCGTATTCAAAAGAAAGGAAGGTGGAGGAAGAGGAGACGTGCGCCAGCGGCGGCGCAGGGGGGGAGGGGGGGGGTGTCAAAACCGGTGGCTTCTCTGCAAACGGAAGAGCCGGAGACGGAGCTCGACACGGAAGACCGCGTCACACCGTACAACCGGCCACCTACACCAATTCCTTCGAAATTGGCCGTTGTCAAGAGGAGGGCGACCGCTCCCCCGGGGGCCATACCAGACAAGCCGAGCCGCCCCTCTCAACCGCCGGAGTCACACCAACAACCAGTAGAGCAGTGGTCACTGCAGGCCAGCCGTCTCCCCCAGCGTTACCACCAACTGGTTAAGTACAACATTCGGGATGAACGCCACCTCATCAGCAGACCCAAGGCCCTAGCCTACAATCCATTGCCAGACAATCCAGACGAAGGGGAGTTCGCTGTACATCGACTCAAGATGCGGGAGGGACACAACGCAGTTTGCGTCACCATCTGCCGGATCGGAATTTTCAGCCAAGGACTGCTACTCCCGGAGATGGACAACCCGACACTACATCGCGTTCTGAAAACCGTCGCGGGGACTCATTACCGTTCCATCACCGAGGCGTTAGCAGCATCCGACTACCGGCAGTTCCTCCCGCAGCTTGAGACCACCGGGTACATCGGAACTCCATAGACGCCAACCTTTGCTAGGACAGGTATCAACCTCCTTTATTGGGCTAGTTAGACTTTAAACGTTTTGGAAGCAGTTCAAAATTTTTATGTTTATTTTTTTATAAGTAGTCTAACGCATTTTACTTTGGCGCCCGTTCAGTTGCTCAAAATCACCTTAAAAACCTTTTGGCTGAGCAGTCTTAACTACATTGGTATAAATTTTAGAGTCCGGACATGTTTTTGGATGCAGTTACTCTTTGTAGACTTAGGTAAAATACAGGCTTCACCGAGGAATCGAAATTCAGCCAATCAGAACACGGCTCCCACTCGGTGTTACTTCAAGTTTGCGAAGTGTCTGCTATTTGGTCCGCGCTCGCGTTGACCTTACTAAATGGCTTTCTTCCAAAATCCGCCCACCTCAAACTTACCCCCCCCCCCCATCCCTTGGGCCCCTGCCTGAATCTGCACCTGATTGCATATATTTATTCCTCATTAAAATCTTGGTTGTGGTTCGCGTTTTTCAGACGCACGCATCGCATGCATGTTCTCGCTGAAACTAATGTATTTTGATTCCTTTAGCCATACCGCACGCACGCGCCACGTCCAATCTATATAAACCTTTAGTATATGTTGACACCCTCTGTCTAGATATATCAAACTTCAAAAATATATGGACATTGTTTCTTTCTTTTTTCTTCTGGTTTTTTTCTTTGTATTTTTTTTTCACTTACTATATCAATATCTGTAGTTTGAGTGTGTGGTAGCGCAAACTTCATTTTACTCTGACTGTAAAAAAGCTAGACGGACATTTGGTAGGTTATACGCTGTGTATAATGAGAGCGTATAACCTTCCAAATTTCTGTCTAGCTCTTACACTAAGAGTACATTTTGCCTGGCTAATGTATAGGAATTTCTTGGTAGTTTGAAATTCCGGTGTGGTGTGCACACCCCAGCACCCTACCGCAGAATCCACACCTGATATTATTTTCATATTCATTATTTTAGAAATAGCGAGGAACAATAAACATTTGTCTGGAAAGTGGCTTGTGTACCGGGATATCCGTAAAATTGATGCAGTCTGGATGACAATAGCCAATGCAGTGGTAGCAAACAAACTTGGTCAAGCGGCTAAGGTATGGTATAGTATTAAAACAATGTGGTTTTGTGTGTTACCATTCTCTGCATTTATATTTGTTTAACCACATGCGTAGGAAGCTGCCAAAAGGTGTGTAGGGGCGGGCACACGCGCACACATTACACACACACACACACACACAATACACATACACATTACACACACACATATATTACACACACACACACATTACACACACACATTACACACACATATCAGACACACATTACACACGAAGACACATTACACACACATTACACGCACACCCATTACACACACACATTACACACACACACACATTACACACACACACACATTACACACACACATTAGACACATTACACACACACACATTACACACACACACACACCCATTACACACACACATTACACACACACATTAGACACATTACACACACACATTACACACACACGTATGATCACACACACACACACACATAAACACTAACACACACACACATAAACACTAACACACACACACACACAAATACACAAACACTCACACACACATACAAACACACACACACACGCACAGACAGACAGACAGACACAGAGACAGACATACACAGAGACAGACAGAGACAGACAGACACACACACACAGACACACACACACACGCGCGCGCGCACAGTGAAACCCTTCTAAACCAGACACCCATGGGACCAGTAAACATTTCAGATATAAAGAGGGATCCGGTTTAGATCTATACTGGTTTTAAAAAAGGAACTCTGTAAAACATTCGGTTTTGAGGGAATTCCTGTTTATAGAAGGTCCGGTCTTGAGAGGTTTATATATATATATATATATATATATATATATATATATATATATATATATATATATATATATACAGTCAAACCTGTATATAACGGCCAACCAAGGGACCTGACAAAAGTGGCTGTTATAGACAGGTGACCCTTATATACAGGTTCAAAATTAGAACCCATATATTAAAACATATCACAACTGTCGCATTTTTAAACCATTCCCACACTAGCTTGTTTATGTCATCATTGCCTGTTGCTTTCTTCTGCCTTTTTCTTTCGGCTGAAACATTATTGTCAAAATCGACCAGAACATCAGCTTTCCTTTTTAAAATAGAATTAATCTGAGAACGTCCTAAACCAAAATTATCGGTGATCTTTCGCGCACTTAAATTGCCTTTCTCAGATTTGTTAATAACGTCGATTCTCTGTTCTAACGTTAAAGCAGTACGATTTTTGGGTGGCATTTTGCATGCAAACGTATTCGTTAATACATTTCGCAAACACTAACATTGACTTCATAAGATATTTTGTTTAATTGAAGGTTATTACCCATGTGGCATGTGTAACTTATTTGTTTGTTTCATGTCACCGCTAATCCTTCAGTGGAGTACGACCTTTCATTACAGGTGAATAAGATCATGAGTCATTAAATAATCCTAACACGGGACATCTTTAATGACCGCCGCCTTCAGCAGTTCATGTTTATTTACCAATCATGTCTGGCTAGAAACAATCAGACACCTAACATAACACCTCATTTGTTTTGTTTCTCGAGACTCATTAGAGTGACCATACATACAGATGTCATTATGTACAGCCAATGGGAAGTCGTCTACTGTTCAGTGAGGATGCTGAGAACCAATCGATTTACATCACCAGTAACTGCGTGTCAAAGAATTTCTTGAGTGCCCGTTTGTTTTTCAATTACGATCAGAGAATTACAATGGAACTTTACTTAAACGGAAAATCAACCCAAAACTACAGACATGGCCATATAAACATATTTAATTTATAATTTTTAAGATGATTGAAAAAGTAAAGACATAACCAGGGTAAAAAAATAACCCCAAAAACGTCTTCACGACGATCATCTTGTGACCGTTATAGCAGGTTCAACCTGTGATTTTGGGTGAAAAATAGTGACCACTGGCCGTTAAAGACAGGTGACCGTTATGTACAGGTCAAATAAGGAAGGAAATGCATTGGGGTGGGGGATATATAGTGGCAGGTGACCGTTATGTACAGGTGACCGTTAGACCGGGTTCGACTATATATATATATATATATATATATATATATATATATATATATATATATATATATATATATATATATATATATAATATACACATATATACATATATACACTCTGTCAAAATAGAAAACGCATAGGCGAAATATTCATGGAATTATCTCTTTAATACAAAGTGGCATAATTTCATTATTTATGATCGTATCACAGTCAAATTTGACATGAGTATGTGACAATGTTCTTGCTATGGACTGACGGCAGTGGAGGCGTTTTCGTCTCCAAGCAGCGTCGCACGAGGGTGCTGAAATCAGTACCTTGTGTGGCCACCAGCAGCAATCAGTGTGCGACATGTCCTTGGCATAGACTGAATGAGTCTCTGAATCCGGACACGTGGAATCCTAGCCCATTCTTCCTGCGGTGTATGTGACAGTTGTGAAAGCGTCTGAGGCTCCGGGTCACGCTGGGATACACGTCTGTCCAGTTCGTCCCACAGATGTTCAATGGGATTGAGATTTGGCGACCTTGATGACCAAAAAAAGTTTGTTTTATTTAACGACGCCGCTAGAGCACATTGATTTTTTATCTTATCATCGGCTATTGCACGTCAAACATATGGTCATTCTGACACTGTTTTTAGAGGAAACCCGCTGTCGCCACATAGGCTACTCTTTTTACGACAGGCAGCAAGGGATCTTTTATTTGCGCTTCCCACAGGCAGGATAGCACAAACCATGGCCTTTGTTGAACCAGTTATGGATCACTAGCCGGTGCAAGTGGTTTACACCTACCCATTGTGCCTTGCGGAGCACTCACTCAGGTTTTGGAGTCGGTATCTGGATTAAAAATCCCATGCCTCGACTGGGATCCGAACCCAGTACCTACCAGCCTGTTGACCGATGGCCTAACCATGACACCACCGAGGCCGGTTATACGTAATGAAGTAATCAGTTTCAGGTTAACTTATACCTCACGGAGTAATCAGTTTCAGGTTAACTTATACGTCACTGTGTAATCAGTTTAACGTTAACTTATATGTCTTGGAGTAATTAGTTTCAGGTTAACCTATATGTTACGGAGTAATCAGTTTCACGTTAACTTATACGTCACTGTGTAATCAGTTTCAGGTTAATTTATATGTCATGGAGTAATCGGTTTCAGGTTAACTTATACGTCACTGTGTAATCAGTTTCAGGTTAAACTATATCTCACAGAGTAATCGGTTTCAGGTTAATTTATATGTCATGGAGTAATCAGTTTCAGGTTAATTTATATGTCATGGAGTAATCAGTTTCAGGTTAACTTGTACATCACTGTGTAATCAGTTTCAGGTTAACTTATACGTCATGGAGTAGTCAATTTCAGGTTAACATATACGTCGCAGAGTAATCAGTTTCAGGTTAACTTATACCTCACAGAGTAATCAGTTTCAGGTTAACTTATACCTCACGGAGTAATCAGTTTCAGGTTAACTTATACCTCATGGTGTAATCAATTTCAGGTTAACGTATACGTCACGGAGTAATCAGTTTCAGGTTAACTTATACGTGACTGTGTAATCAGTTTTGACTGCATTCTCTGTATGCCTGTCTGCCTGAGAGAGAGAGAGAGAGAGAGAGAGAGAGAGAGAGAGAGAGAGAGAGAGAGAGAGAGAGAGAGAGAGAGAGAGAGAGAGAGAGAGAGACAGAGACAGAGACAGAGAGAGACAGACAGACAGACGCAAACAAGTTTAAACTAACCATAAGTTGAAATCCAAAATAGCCATAGTTTAAAATTATAATTGATTCTATATGACAGAAGGAAACCCGTTTTGTGTCATTTTAGGTCAGCTGTCGAGATAGTGAGACGAGTGACAACGGCAATCACGTGATCTGTGTCTACACAAAGGACTTCACTGACGTGGATGACGTCCTGAGGGTGGAACTGATGCTACGTCAGCTTGGAGTCACCGGGAGACTGATGTATAAACCCGACATCTACACGACACTGGGGATACACGCGAAGAATGAGTGGCATTTAAAGGCAACGGTTTACAGCTCCCAAGCCTGAAGCACAGCCTGGCAAGAGTAGTGTCTTCCACAAAGACTACTATTCGTTTTTGAAGTGGTTTAAATCGACTTGAAGACATAATCGGTAGCTTGCCAAGAGTATTGTCTTCCACAAAGACTATAGTGTAGGAGCCAACTGAGATTTAATTGTTGTGAGAGTTCCAAAAGGTTCGAGGTGGTTGAGGTGTAGAGGGGCGGCAACTGACCACAGAAACCCAATTCATAAGTAAATCTAGTGCGGGAGTAAATAGGGGGCGCTACTGAAATTACCCCCAAAATGGGATTTAATTGTTGTGAAAGTTCCATCCAAAATTCCTTTGCTACTTGTTAGAGGACATCTCACTGAGCCCAAATCCACAACTTAAGAAAATATATTTTGCGGGAAAGGCTACTTAAGAAAGTCTCTTAATTAGTGCTAATTAGGGATTTAATTGTTGTGAAAGTTCCATCCTTGGAACCAAATGTAAAATGTAGAGTATGCTCACCTGATTCAGAATTACCAATTTAAGAAAAAAAATATTGCGGGAAAGTGCACTTAAGAACAGGTCAAATATTAAGTAGTTCTAATTAGGGATTTAATTGTTGTGAAAGTTCCATCCAAAATTCCTTTGCTAGTTGGTAGAGGACATCTCACTGAGCTCAAAACCAGTAACTAAGAAAAAAAAATATTGGACCTAAATTTATTTGGCACAACGGTACTGAAAAGTTATAAAGATGGCGGAATTAAAATGATAAACGTAATTATTAACTTATAGTACTTAAAAATGCATGTATTCGATGAATGATTATTAATAACTCAAATTGGACTAATCTCTTTAAATCCATTACAGGTATATCTATACTCAATTTAATTATACATGGCGACGATTTCATTACTTTTAAACTTGAACGAATACTAAACACATTTTGGAAAGATACATTACACAGCTGGTTACAGATAAAACAAAAACAACAACCACGTAATATAGATGACATTTTAGGTATTAATATTTGGTACAACAGTAAAATATGTTTAAATTAAAAAAAAAAGTATGATATAAAACATATCTTAAAACTGGTATCATATTTATAGGTGATCTATTGAATGAGGAAGGAGACATCCTAAAATACGAAGATTTCATTGCAAAATATCACATACCTACGAATATTTTGCAATATGCTTCATTAATAAATGCTACTAAATCTTTTATACATAACTTAAACAACTTAACGGATGATATTTTTACATCATTAAAATAAAACATTTCCCCATTTAAACTAAGCATGTTGTTAAACGACAGAAGTGGCTGCAAACATATATACGATATACTAAATACTAAAATAATAATGCCAAAAGCACAAATAAAATATACAAATGAGGGGTTTATATATAATATACAGCAATGGGAAACGTTTTATACTCTCCCTTTCCATAGTGTGAAAGATACATCTTTAGCATGGTTTCAATATAGAATTTTGCACAGAATCCTGGTGACTAACAAATTCTTACGTATGATTCATTATATTGATTCTAATGTTTGTAGCTTTTGTAGCAATTATCCCGAAACACTACAATTATTTTTTAAGTGTGACAAAGTTCATAATTTATGGAAAGAAGTAAAATTGTGGATTCTATGTAAAACAGGAAACGAAATCAATTTCAGCAAAGATATTGTCATATTTGGTATAACTAATAACAAAAACAGTAGTTTCATAAATTGGTTAACTATAAATATCAAGTATAATATCTACAGTATGAAAATACAGAAAAACATTAAACATAAATAGCGTTAAAAATATGTTAAAAACTAAATTTGATATCGAAAAATATATTCTTTTTAAAAATTGTATTTATGAAACATTCCATAAAAAATAGAATCCTTGGCTTGACCTTTTAGCTTGTCTGGAAATAGATTTCGTCCAAAGCAAACCTTCTTAATTGTTTTTCACAATATTGCCTTCTTTCAATGTTTTTTTCTTCTCTTCCATACACATGTTATTTACCCTTCCAAGCACTTTTTTTTCTTTCTATCTTCTTTTACTATTCTGTTTTGATTTTAAGTTAAATTACATCCTATACGTGTGAAATAATAATACAGTAGTAGTAATGGTAATGATGGTAGTGGTGATGATGATAATAATAATGATAAATGTACTATTTTTTATTGCAATTTATCCTTCAATCTTTCTTTCTTTTTTCTTTCTCTCCTTCTCTTTATTTTTATTATTTCTAGCTTCTCTGTTAACCCCATAAAACTATGAACTATGTTTTACATGTATCTATGTCCATTATTACTGTTCGATTAATGTGCTATATATATTGCAAATAACGACAAACTATTAATGAATTGATGGATAATGTAATATGACATTAATGAATGGTATTCATGAGATACATTCACATGGAAACATGGCCAGTTATCATCAGTAATCGAGTTGCATTCGTAATCAAAAAGTTCTCGCTTTTCCATTTTAAGTTTATTTTCTTCCAAAACTGCTTTTCTTTTGTGAACAACATCTAGTTGCATATGCTTGTGTTTCTCCCGCAGGACTGGTGCCGCCTTTGAAGAATTCTCCAAAAGTTGTAGTTGTTCAATTTCAGATTTATTTCTAAACCACACAGATATTGTTTTGTTGCGTTTTAGCATGTTCACTGTTGAGTGGTAATGGAGTGATGCATTTCTTCGTTTGAAAATGCCGAAACCCAAGTCACCGAAACAGGCTTCACCAATCAGATTTGTAAGCATACAGTGGTCCATTTTGTTTCTAATCTTTGCATCTTGGAAGTTGTAGTATGTACCACCTACAAGGAAATCACACAGTTGACGTTCAGTTACCGTTATGAAATCACTGCAGACTTGTTCCAGAGTGGACTTGACAGTCTTGACCTGGTCGACTGGCAGATCAAATAACGACCTGAACTCTTCCGTTTCCTGCAGTCCAAAGTTTGCAAACATAGGGCTCATCTCTATGGTTAGAAGAGGCGTCGCATCTTCTGCCCATTCTTTGAAGGAAGATAGCATGTTTTCCACATACTTGTAGAAATCCAAGTACTTTGTCCTGCTGTTTATAAGCTGCCAGTATGGTGCAGTGACTCCAAATATAGTATTCCAACAGCAACAAGAAACTGATCATACACACTTTGGAGCTTCATGTTGCCATGTGGGTGGTAGTTTTGAAAAAAGTCATCAATACCTTGTCTGTGGTGATGTAGCACGGCACCAGCGTGGAAAACATTATTGAACCGATTGGAACGATAACTGGCGATATAGGAATGTTTGTCTGTCATATGGCAGTAAGCATCCCAAGCATCCCTGCATCCATTTTTTTTCGTCACCTCGAGGCCCAAGGCTGTCACAAGCAGTCCGAATATATCTGGATGTCGAGTTTTCTGTGGAACTCCGAAATCTGACTGCAATGTGAAAAACATTATCACGTCCAAGCACTTCACCCAGATCCTTTTCTACAGCTGAGTGTTTTTTCTGCTGATGAACTCAGTCCCAGCAAGAAATGGGCATTGCAGTGTAGAAATTCCAAATTGTCAGATTTACCCAAGACCTGCTGCCGTTTTTCATTTAATTCACGATTAAATGCCTTCATCACACTCACACGATCGCACATCAAACCAGTCATGTTGGATAGCATAGTGACGTATCTGTCTTCTACATTATCATCATCATATACATAGGTCAGTTCTCTTAACAGGGTAATGGCAACATCTCGTAATGTGTCTGTATTTTCTGTATGGACACCGACAAATCCTAGGCTGAGTGTGCCCGTCTCTTTTGCTGTCACCTGGTGTCCACGATTTTGTTCTTGTCTTTGTCAGTACCATCAGAATGAAGATAATAACCTTTTGAATTCACTAAAATTTCCCCCAAATGACTTGTCGCAAGGGCATGTGCTGTGTCAGACATTCGTATTGACGTCCTTTCAGAAGGAAATTCGTTTAAAGGAATATCCAGTTGAAACAACTGCCTGACAACAATCTTCATGACACGTCCACATTTACTGCTTGAGACTTCTGCTTCACCAATCAGTTCCATTACACAGCGGATTACGTCAGTAGTGAATTTGTTCGACCCATCAACTCTAGTCTGGAGATTTAATGGACTGTTCTCTGAAGAGATGCCTTGGTCGATCTGACCCTTTAAATTTACAACTTTTGTTTTGTTTTTAAGAATGGATTTTTTACCAGAAACATCAGGATGACCAGAAACACTTCTGATGTACGGAATGTGATAATCTAAACAATAAGAATATAAGCAATGTCTGATTTCAATCAAAAGCGGCTCTAATAGTGAAAAATACACAGCAGTGTTTAAAAGAAACTAGGGCACGGGTGTTGGAAGGTGCTAATAGGTGGGGAGGGGGAGGACGCGCACGCACACGCACACGCGCACACACCCACCCACCCACCCACACACACATATACATATAGATATAGATGGAAACGCGTTATGTACACTAAAATTAAATTATTTCCATTAAAACATTATAAATATTGCAAACCAATAACACTATCATTTCTAATTTCAAACAAATGTGCATGAAAAAGCATTTTTACATTTCCACTGACACGTGAAAAGAAACAAAAAGACAAAAGACAAAACAGACAAAAAGAAGAAAACGAAACTCAACAGCATGAAACTGTAAATTAAATATTTTTAATTTCCTATTTTTTAAATTTAATATTTGGATATAATTTTTACATTATTATTCAATTTTTGTTTTTTTACTGTGGATTAGAAAGGACATCACATCAAATTATTTTTCTCGATCGATCAATTTAATATCTCGATCGATCGACTTACTATCTCGATCGATCGACTTTCGAACTCGAGGCTTTCGGTCAAGATAGGCGACTCGAATACCGTTATAGGTTATACTATACCGTGTAAAATCCCATAGGCAACAACGTTAACGTTTGTGGTTAAAAACACAATATGCAATATATCAACCAAACTATGACATTCATCTTGGTAATCATCCAACACATAAATACAGGCCACGACATGTACAGGTCATTTTTTTTCTTACCCTATGAATTTGGTCGGGATAATGTGAGCAGGTATGTATACACTGTATTAAAAGCCACCCACTGTTCACATCTCTCAAGAGCACCCACTGATGCAATAGCTACGGCAACTACGTCTGTGTCTGTAGCAGATAGCATCAACCATACGTAGCTTTCCTGATATGCATCGAATATGGAGGGGCATGTTGAAGCCCAAAATATCCCAATTGGGACATCTTTGGCCGGTGCTCTAATTAATGCATTTACTTAATATCATTTATAAATTAGGCCCTTGAAGAAGGTTTCGCAAACGGGTGGGCTTCGCGGACAGGTTGCTGACGTTCCAATACCAGGAAAGTATGCAAAATTGCTGGGCCGGATTTCCATGTGTAGGGCGACCGGGGGTGTGGGCGGGGGAGGCCTCCTACCAGGCAAACCTAACGGCCGAGACCACCTTCGCCCTGACGCATCCTGACACAGCGTCACACCCATCAACACACCCCTATCCTTCCCAGGTTATCCATACAACTGTTGTGGGCACACTATTTATTTGTATATGAAGGAAGGTTGTTGGAATTGGTATGGGAAGGAATGATGGGGTGAGGAAGGAGAGGAATGGTGATATTTATGAACAGTCCGCCATTTGTCCACCCAAAGGAGCAGGTGGGTGTAACGCATCATGATCTCCAGATGTTGAAGTTGTTATATTGAAGACGTTGTTGTTGAACTTCCGAGGTGACCCATAAAGTTCCAAGAGCATTCGTGAGCTTACTATCTGTGGATGGGCCACCTATACGGATGACCACTTTAGGTCATTGCTATATAAAAATCCAGCAGTACACGAAGAACCACTAATCGTTTGACGCGGATAAGGTTAAGGACCAGAGATATTGAGATCTAAGAAACCCGCTATCGCAACTTCACGGGCTATTCTTTTTCGATTAGCAGTATGAGATATTTTATATGCAACATTCCATTGACAGGATAGCACATACCACGGCCTTTGATGTACCAGTCGTGGTGCACTAGCTGAAACGAGAAATAATTAAGGTTCAAGAACGCTATCCTGGATACACATCTCAAGATATCTTGGCTGTCTGTCCAGGACAGTGGGTTAGCTGCTAGTTGGTTTGTTAGTGGTTGGTGAGAGAGAAGAGGGTGTAGTGGCCTTACACCTACCCATTGACATACATAGCTGTTTGTTGGTTTGTTAGTGGTTGGTGAGAGAGAAGAGGGTGTAGTGGCCTTACACCTACCCATTGACATACATTGCTGTTAGTTGGTTTGTTAGTGGTTGGTGAGAGAGAAGAGGGTGTAGTGGCCTTACACCTACCCATTGACATACATAGCTGTTAGTTGGTTTGTTAGTGGTTGGTGAGAGAGAAGAGGGTGTAGTGGCCTTACACCTACCCATTGAGACCTTACGAACTCGCTCTAGGTTGGAGCCGGTACCGGGCTGTGAACCCTGCACCTGCCAGTTTGTAGTCCGATGGCTTAACCATTGCGCCACTGAGGCTGGTTGCTAGCAACAATCAGTTTGTTCAATTTACATGGCCTCTTAATTAATTACAAACATCACAGACTTTATATTGAGCTTGAATTTAAACAGAATCGAGAACCAGTTAAATAGTTCTTGAACGTTGGTGCTGTTCGTTGTCGTTGAACGCATCCCTATTTTACGTGGACGACAACTGTATATTTTGTTGCTGTCTGTAATTTTGAATAATAATAAGTTATATTGGTTTGCACATTTTATATAACGAATAACCAGTTAGTTAATTTGTTTATCACTTGTATGCAATTGTGTACTGTTATAATATGCCAAAGGTGTAAACGAATTGGCCAATATCACACACACACACTAAATATATTTAGTATACATCTTTGAAGTAAAAACAAAAATGTAACTGAATTTGATGATATGAAATGTTTACTGTTTTACTGAATAAAAATTAGTTTTACACTAAATTGCGGTTGTATTGTTTTCTGTTTGTTCTGTTTTATTTTGTATTTGTTTGTTTGTTTGTTTCTATATGTGTAGATTGCTATATTTGAGAAAGAAAGAAAAAACACCCTGCCACAAACATTTAACACGGACACAAAGACATTGTCTTGTTATAAAAATGGAGGTCTAATTGGTAGTAACATGCTGCACTGATTATTTGTACTATTATCTTTTATGTAGTATCAGGCGCGGCGGAGCATGGGGTTGGGGCTGGGGGTCTACTCAATCAATCCCCCCCCCCCCCCCCCATATGTACATTTGATATGCGGTGTACACTTGAGGTTGAAACCGGTACAGGGTAAAATATTTTTTCTTAAATGGACTGCGATTTTCAGCTAAAATCAAGGTTACTAACAAAAATACTCTTTAAATCATACCGGCCTCGGTGGCGTCGTGGCAGGCCATCGGTCTACAGGCTGGTAGGTACTGTGTTCGGATCCCAGTCGAGGCATGGGCTTTTTAATCCAGATACCGACTCCAAACCCTGAGTGAGTGCTCCGCAAGGCTCAATGGGTAGGTGTAAACCACTTGCACCGACCAGTGATCCATAACTGGTTCAACAAAGGCCATGGTTTGTGCTATCCTGCCTGTGGGAAGCGCAAATAAAAGATCCCTTGCTGCTAATCGGAAGAGTAGCCCATGTAGTGGCGACAGCGGGTTTCCTCTCAAAATCTGTGTGGTCCTTAACCATATGTCTGACGCCATATAACCGTAAATAAAATGTGTTGAGTGCGTCGTTAAATAAAACACTTCTTTCTTTCTTTCTTTCTTTAAATCATAAATACCATGCGATACCTTATTTTGTTGCAGGTAGATTAAAACTATTATGAGGTGACATACTTTTTATGTCGGTGGGCCCATTGGGCTATTTCTTTCCAGCCAGTGCTCCACAACTGGTGTGACAAGGGCCGCGGTATGTACTATCCTATATGTAGGATGTTGTCTGTATGAAAGGTCCCTTGCTGCTAATCGAAAAGAATAGCTCAGGGCGTTATGGCGGCGAGTTTTCTCTTTCATCATTTGCGACGCCATATAACCCCCATTAGAATGTGTTGCGTGCGTCGTTAAAGAAAACAATTCTTCTTTCCGTCAGTTAGGTCTCGCTTGGTTTCCTTTGGACAGTGGAGACACCAAAAGTAGACGAACGAGATACTATCTTCATTGTAGCGATGCATCCGGGTGCGGTAGCGCTGCGACTGAGCGCCATTAATTTAATGACCTTGGTTACTATCCCTAAAACGTGTTCGGTGTCAATCGTCCTTTAAGATTTCAAGATTTCAAGCATATGTTATTCAATACTCTCGGATGCAGAGTGATGCCGACAAAGAACCCCCCCACCCCTGCTCAAGGCGAATTTTTTTGTTGTCAGAAAGCAGCTCGGCTAGCCAGCAGAAAACACCTCAGAATAGCCCTAGAAGGGGTCAATTTTTCTAAATGTTCGGGGGGGAGGGGCCCCCGCCACGGGCTTCGCGCCTGTGGCGCTCGCGGTGTCTGGCTTCGCTCCCCTGCAAAATTTCCTGCGCACGCCCCTGAGATGGAAACTGTGTGTTTATTGTACTCCCAGGTATAATAGTCCGTCAGCCGTATCGCTTGTCACAGCTACCTAGTCTGTCGGGCAACATCCTGGTTTATACAAAGTAGTTATATTAGGTTACCAGCACGCCTGTGACGAGGGTGTGTGAACGGTTATTGGGCAAAACCTCAAATGTCGACAGTGCATGACAAATATACTGATGGAAAGAAATAAAGGAACACATCAAATTGTAGACAAAATTTAATGCACAACTAGCGTAGTAATGTCTGTATTTCATACCAAGTTGTAATGTGGGATTAAATGTCTGTAGTGTTGAATGTGCTGCCTATATGTTCCCAGTCAACTTGACAATATGAATTGATTTTAATGCAGTCATTATTTTTTGTTGCTATCTGTGTGATCCTTTATTTCTTTCCATCAGTATGCTATTGGCACATTTTGTATTTTTACATCGTTTTAGATGAAGTGACGGTCTGTTTATCACGACTTATTTAGAACATAACAGAAGTACTGTATAGTATTAGTTATGTCTATTTACTACCTATAGAAAATGATATAATGGGAATGTATATTGTAATGTTGTTGTGACTCCCCTCCCCCCCAAAAACAAAATGTGTGGGAAAAAAAATATATATATATATACAGTCGAACTTGGTCTAACGGGCGCCTCTATATAACGGCCACCCTGAAACCCTCCAACGCATTTCTTTCTTTCTTTGACCTCCATAGAACGGCCACCTGTCCAACGCGGCCTGAACCTGCATTAATGGCCAAAATATTATTTCCAAAAACAAAAAAAATCCAAATTCTTCCCACCATATATGATCGTACAGCGATTTAGTTCCCAGTAAATCCCATTGTTTTCTGCAATGCCGCCATTGTTGTGTCACGTGACCCTAAAGTTTTGATTCGACTCGACAAAGAACAAACTTATTTTGATGTTATCATATCATGTTATTGTCGTAAACAAATATACGTTTACTAATACTAAACATTATTTTAATCCTTTTGTTAAATTGGTAAATGTCAACAGCTGTTCGGTTCCGGCGGTTGTATAATGTGCATTCGATAGCTCGAATCGTTACACAATAACAAGGCGACTTCTCATTGGCTGTAGCCTATGAAAGCAGAATGTATTACAGTATCTGATTGTTGCGGTATTATGTATATGATATTGACGATATGTACACACACACACACACACACACACACACACACACACAGAGAGAGAGAGAGAGAGAGAGAGAGAGAGAGAGAGAGAGAGAGAGAGAGAGAGAGAGAGAGAGAGAGAGAGAGAGAGAGAGAGAGACATACAGACAGAGAGACAGACAGACAGACGAAGAAGGGAGATATCTCACACATATACCAGTCATCAACACATATTTTTGTGAAAGAAGAACCGAGATATCATCATGTTGGATGCTAGACAAGTACGACTTATAAATATAAGTGAAAGTCAACATTAATGTATCGCCATAACTGGGACATAGCTAAATATTCACACGCAAACACATTTACATAACCAGATACACATACAGGCACGCATGAACACACACGCATACATGCATGCATCCATCCATCCGAGACAGGACGTAGCCCAGTGGTAAATAGTTCGCCTGATACGCGGTCTGTCTAGGATCGATCTCCGTCGGTAGACCCATTGGCTATT